>NC_060126.1:484182737-484485767 GCF_021461395.2 Schistocerca americana | reverse complement strand
CGGGTACTGATTTCTCAGGATGTATGCATTCTGATTGCGTGAAAATGTAATCACATGTCAGTTCTAGTATAATATATTTGTCCAATGAATACCCGGTTATCATCTGCATTTCTTGTTGATGTAGCTACGTATTGTAATGGCTGGTAGTGTAGCTCCGCAGTTTGCCTCACAAGGGGTGAGTGCAGCCCGCTTGCCGAGAGCGGTCGGCAGACCTGATGGTCAGTTATGCCAGTGCTAGCCCAACCCGACAGCACTTAGGTGATCTGACGGGACAGCTGCGGCAAGGCCGTCGGCGGAAAACGAACATGCAAAACAAAAATGCCCGGAACTTATACGCCAACCTAATGTAATTATTCTTGCCACTTCCGCTTTATTTATAGGCAGTCAGCTGAAATGTCTTTTTTGGTTTTTGTTGTAGAGTAGTAAAAGTGCTCGCCGGTGTGTCACTCGGCACGGACGCAGCCTGGAGGCCTGGAGACGTGCGAGTCTGCCCGAGCAACACCGACTCAAAGGAAGGCCTCGGCGCTTGTTCGTGACGTCACGTCAGCTAGGCACGGCGAACGCCAGGTCTGTCGCAGGCATACTCATAATGGTGGTGTCCCCCTCTCTGACAGAGGAAAATGTGAAACTATTGGCGGTAGTTGACCAACACACATTGTTCTGAGAGATTCTGAAATCAATTAATTGTGCAATTGATTACACTATTACACACAAATAATGTACTCCTGAACTTAAATTTCCACCTGTTTTAAGGACTGACATACAAAAAGAACTTCATGGTCCAGCAGCAACAGAATTTGTGCTTCTTTACTATATTTGTAAAGCTGAGGAAGTTACGTTTGTACTCGGTTGCTTTTACAAGAAACTGTGAACATTTTGGTGCTCATCTTTAGGTATCTTGGTTGACTATGGGGTGAGGAGCACTGAATGTTAATGAAATATCTCGAGGTTGTACACGTTGGGGGAGTGGGTGGCGGACAGAAGAAGAAGCAAAAGAGAGATACTTGTTTTATCAAATAAATTTGTTTTTATCTTATATAGTTTCTCCTTTCCGTTGCAAGAGGGGAATATTTATCTTTTCTAATGTGCATGTTTAAAAAAGTTTAAGCTCAGCAGTATTTTCGATGTATGAAGCTATTTTGTTTCCTGTTTGGAATTCCTTTCGTTAAAAACGACTGTAATCTAATGACTGGCAACAGTTGGACATTTACACAAGTAAATTAGTTCACATTTCCAGTAACGATATCAAACGAAAATAAATAAATAAAAGAAACGAGTTAATTGTAAGGGGGTTGGGGTAAGTTTCGATAGCAAAATGGATCAAGTAAATATAGTTACTTGAATGTAAAATTTCCGAAGCTTGCAATGGCGCAAAGCATCTTCTCGTATTGATCTGCGTTTGTCTCGAAAGTATTCAGTAATACAGAACTACGATCTTCATTTGTAGCTTTACGATAGTAAGAAAATCATTCATATAAATAAAAGTGCAGAATCCAAAGCATTTTGTCCAAAAATAAGAGATTTATAGTGATAAGCACGCCCAGGCGTTTCTGGCTGCAACGGACGTAGCGTTCGCCGTGCCTAGCTGACGTGACGTCACCAACAAGCGCCAAGGCCTTCCTTTGAGTCGGCGTCGGCCTGAGGCAGAGCCAGGCAGCCGGCGGCCGGGCAGTGCTTCGGCGGTGCGTGCGCGGCGCCGTGGCGTGGCGTGGCGTGGCGTGTCCCCGGCTGCGGGCCGCGTGGCCTGCCCTGGGTCGTTGACACGCCGCACGCACGCGTGGCCTCGCGACCCCGCCCCACATCACGCGGGCAGCGCCTCCAGGTGGCAGCCGGCGAAGAGCGGCAGGTGGGACCAGCCACTAAACTCTGAACATCTGCCAGAATGAGATATTCACTTTGCAGCGGAGTGTGCGCTGATATGAAACATCCTGCCAGATTAAAACTGTGCGTCGGACCGAGACTCGTAATCGGGACCTTTGCCTCTCCCGGGCAGGTGCTCTACCAACTGAGCTACCCAAGCACGACTCACGCCGCGTCCTCACAGCTTTACTTCTGCCAGTACCTCGTCGCCTACCTTCTGAAACGTCCCCTTAAAAAAATTAGTGAATGACTATGCTGATAAACCTCTTACGTTATTTGATTTTCAATCAGCTGAGCAGAACTGAACGTACTCAGACATTTCTGTCTTTACTTATTCTGGTCAACACTAAACTGGCATACAATATTTTTAGCGCAACGCAGTCTGACTTTCAATTATCTGTACAAAAGAATGGCCCTGACTAACAATAACCTATACCTTTCATGAATCACTTACCTCACAAAAATCTTCGTTACTTGAACTTCTGCAACACAGCGAGCGCCACTACTGCCAGCTAAATAAAAGATTCTAACTATTGATAGGCATAGCTAGCAAATGAAAGATTTTGATGGAGAACAAGCACTGTATTTACCTTAATAGTGTTCAAAAGTCATAATATATCAGTTCATGACATCCAGTCTTACAAATTTACTCTTTCTGGTGGACACACGTCCAGATCATCTGCTCTCAAAACTCCGCCATCTCACTCCCCACATCCACGACTGCTGGCGGCTCACCTCTAACGGCGCAACGCTACGCGCTGTTCACATCCAACCGCCCAACAACACTACAATAGCGAACATTACAATGTCAACCAGCCACAGACTGCACACAGCACAGGCAGTGATTTCCATACAGAGCGCTACGTGGCGTTACCAATACAAAAACCTAAACAGCCTACTTACATAGCCCCCATGCTCCCCACAACAAATTTTGCAAATTGTTTTGGGCACTGGCAATACATATTTGTTAAAAAAAATTTTTATTAACGCTAACAAATTTATCAAATGCCCACACTTATTGATACAATGTTGGTCAAAAGCTAAAATTATCTCACAGTCCATAAAGACAGTCCTGATCATTCATCACAGTATTAATTCTAATTTTATGCACAAAGTGTGAGCAGTAAAAGAAAATGCACACGGAAGTAGTGGATTTCCATGCATACTTGAAGAAATAGTGTTGTCATTCCAACAAAAAGATAATGCTGACTCTTGACATGCAGACAGGTAATGGTCCACAACAGAGCAAACCTACAGCAGGGTCAGTCGAAGTTAAAGAATACTGCTAGGTAGGTCATCACAGAGCAGACCCACTGTAGTCCTGGTAGAGAGTATGGTATTGGTGGGCCATCAAAGGTGGAGACCCACTGCAGTCCTTGTAGAGACGGCCAGCACCCATCTGTTGTGAGTGTGCAGGTGCACAATCACCATCGAAGAGTCTTGCGGACAATATAACAAGTCCATAAACCAACATTTGTGCACTCACAAAGTTTTTGGAATCGTCCTTATTACCAGCAATGCTGTTAACCAGTCCCTTGCTGAATTATTAACACATGTGGAAACACTAACAGTCCCAACTTCTCACATATTGTGCATATACTATGACCAACAGAAACGTGTGCAGCTCTCAAAACTCCGCGATCTCTCTCCCGTCATCCACGACTGTTGGCGGCTCACCTCCAACTGCGCAACGCTACGCGCTATTCACATCCAACTGCCCAACACTACAATAGCGAATATTACAACAATGCCAACCAGTCACAGACTGCACACAGGACAGCCAGTGATTTTCATACAGAGCGCTACGTGGCGTTACCAATATAAAAATCTAAACAGCCTACTTACACTGCCAAAGGTCCCGAGTTCGAGTCTCAGTCCAGCACACATTTTTAATCTGCCAGGAAGTTTCTGAGCACCTGGTTCGTAACTCGTGCCAGCGGGAAGGCAGCAGTGGCGAGCCGACACGAGCATTCAATAAGTAATGCAAGACTTTTTTTTCTCAGCCAAATTCACTCGAAAAATGCCAACATAGTGAAATATTTCCGGTTGTGATAGGTGGCGGCGCTGAACGTAGCCTCCGACATGGCGACTGCGACGTAGGTGCGTTCCAGGCAGTGAGCTGCCACTGAGTTACTTTTGGCGGAAAACCAGAGCATAACAGATATTCAAAGGTGCTTGCACAGTGTTTAAGGACACCTGGCAGTGAACAAAGATACGGTGAGTCGTCGCGCGATGGGTCTGTCATAATCTCAACAAGGACGCGCAGTAATGTGCGACCTCCCTCGTGCAGGCTGGCTGCGCACAGCTGTGATTCCTGCGGTATTGAAACGTGAAGACATCCTCATTCAACAGATAACAAGCTCCTCGCTGCTCAACACGACGTTTCTGTTGGTAGTGCTGACGCACTCGTCCACCAGTTGAGGTACTCAAACATTTGAGCCCGCTGCGTTCCTTGCCGCCAAACAGACGACCATAAAGAGCAACGAAGGACCATCTGTATGGAATTGCTTGTATAACACGAGGTCGATAGTGACAATTTTTTGTTCAACGTCGTCATAGGCGATGAAACATGGCAGACAACTTTGTAGGCAGGGCAACCACAGCTAAGAGTAGTCATATTGGGCATTAATAGCATCTGATGTATATGTTGTTGTTGTGGTCTTCAGTCCTGAGACTGGTTTGATGCAGCTCTCCATGCTACTCTATCCTGTGCAAGCTTCTTCATCTCCCAGTACCTACTGCAGCCTACATCCTTCTGAATCTGCTTAGTGTATTCATCTCTTGGTCTCCCTCTACGATTTTTACCCTCCACGCTGCCCTCCAATTCTAAATTTGTGATCCCTTGATGCCTCATAACATGTCCTACCAACCGATCCCTTCTTCTTGTCAAGTTGTGCCACAAACTCCACTTCTCCCCAGTTCTATTCAATACCTCCTCATTAGTTATGTGATCTACCCATCTAATCTTCAGCATTCTTCTGTAGCACCACATTTCGAAAGATTCTATTCTCTTCTTGTCCAAACTATTTATCGTCCATGTTTGACTTCCATACATGTCTACACTCCATACAAATACTTTCAGAAACGACTTCCTGACACTTAAATCTATACTCGATGTTAACAAATTTCTCTTCTTCAGAAACGATTTCCTTGCCATTGCCAGTCTACATTTTATATCCTCTCTATTTCGACCATCATCAGTTATTTTGCTCCCCAAATAACAAAACTCCTTTACTACTTTAAGTGTCTCATTTCCTAATCTAATTCTCTCAGCATCACCCGACTTAATTCGACTACATTCCATTATCCTCGTTTCGCTTTTGTTGATATTCATCTTATACCCTCCTTTCAAGACACTGTCCATTCCGTTCATCTGCTCTTCCAAGTCCTTTGCTGTCTCTGACAAAATTACAATGCCATCGGGAGACCTCAAAGTTTTCATTTCTTCTCCATGGATTTTAAAACCTACTCTGAATTTTTCTTTTGTTTCCTTTACTGCTTGCTCAATATACAGATTGAATAGCATCGGGGAGATGCTACAACCCTGTCTCACTCCCTTCCCAACAACTGCTTCCCTTTCATGCCCCTCGACTGTTATAACTGCCATCTGGTTTCTGTACAAATTGTAAATAGCCTTTCGCTCCCTGTATTTTACCCCGGCCACCTTTAGAATTTGAAAGAGAGTATTCCAGTCAACATTGTCAAAAGCTTTCTCTAAGTCTACAAATGCTAGAAACGTAGGTTTGCCTTTCCTTAATCTAGTTTCTAAGATAAGTCGTAGGGTCAGTATTGCCTCACGTGTTCCAATATTACTACGGAATCCAAACTCATCTTCCCCGAGGTCGGCTTCTACCAGTTTTTCCATTCGTCTGTAAAGAATTCGTGTTAGTATTTTGCAGCTGTGACTTATTAAACTGATAATTCGGTAATTTTCACATCTGTCAACACCTGCTTTCTTTGGGATTGGAATTATTATATTCTTCTTGAAGTCTGAGGGTATTTCGCCTGTCTCATACATCTTGTCCACCAGATGGTAGAGTTTTGTCAGGACTGGCTCTCCCAAGGCCGTCAGTAGTTCTAATGGAATGTTGTCTACTCCCAGGGCCTTGTTTCGACTCAGATCTTTCAGTGCTCTGTCAAGCTCTTCACGCAGTATCGTATCTCCCATTTCATCTTCATCTAGATCCTCTTCCATTTCCATAATATTGTCCTCAGGTACATCGCCCTTGTATAGACCCTCTATATACCTCTTCCACCTTTCTGCTTTCCCTTCTTTGCTTAGAACTGGGTTTCCATCTGAGCTCTACATATTCATACAAGTGGTTCTCTTTTCTCCAAAGGTCTCTTTAATTTTCCTGTAGGCAGTATCTATCTTACCCCTAGTGATATATGCCTCTACATCCTTACATTTATCCTCTAGCCATCCCTGCTTAGCCATTTTGCACTTCCTGTCGATCTCATTATTGAGACGTTTGTATTCCTTTTTGCCTGCTTCATTTACTGCATTTTTATATTTTCTCCTTTCATCAATTAAATTCATTATTTCTTCTGTTACCCAAGGATTTCTACTAGCCCTCGTCTTTTACCTACTTGATCCTCTGCAGCCTTCACTACTTCATCCCTCAACGCTACCCATTCTTCTTCTACTGTATTTCTTTCCCCCATTCCTGCCATTTGTTCCCTTACGCTCTCCCTGAAACTCTGTACAACCTCTGGTTCTTTCAGTTTATCCAGGTCCCATCTCTTTAAATTCCCACCTTTTTGCAGTTTCTTCAGTTTTAATCTACAGATCATAACCAATAGATTGTGTTCAGAGTCCACATCTGCCCCTGGAAATGTCTTACAATTTAAAACCTGGTTCCTAAATCTCTGTCTTACCATTATATAATCAATCTGATACCTTTTAGTATCTCCAGGGTTCCTCCATGTATACAACCTTCTTTCATGATTCTTGAACCAAGTGTTAGCTATGATTAAGTTACGCTCTGCACAAAATTCTACCAGGCGGCTTCCTCTTTCATTTCTTAGCCCCAATCCATATTCACCTACTATGTTTACTTCTCTCCCTTTTCCTACTCTCGAATTCCAGTCACCCATGACTATTAAATTTTCGTCTCCCTTCACTACCTGAATAATTTCCTTTATCTCATCATACATTTCATCAATTTCTTCATCATCTGCAGAGCTAGTTGGCATATAAACTTGTACTACTGTAGTAGGCGTGGGCTTCGTGTCTATCTTGGCCACAATAATGCGTTCGCTATGGTGTTTGTAGTAGCTTATCTGTACTCCTATTTTTCTATTCATTATTAAACCTACTCCTGCATTACCCCTATTTGATTTTGTATTTCTAACCCTGTATTCACCTGACCAAAAGTCTTGTTCCTCCTGCCACCGAACTTCACTAAATCCAACTATATCTAACATTAACCTATTCCCCTTTTTAAATTTTCTAACCTACCTGCCCGATTAAGGGATCTGATATTCCACGCTCCGATTCGTAGAACACCAGTTTTCTTTCGCCTGATAACGACGTCCTCTTGAGTAGTCCCCGCCCGGAGATCCGAATGGGGGACTATTTTACCTCCGGAATATTTTACCCAAGAGGAAGCCATCATCTTTTAACCATACAGCAAAGCTGGATGCCCTCGGGAAAAATTACAGCTGTAGTTTCCCCTTGCTTTCAGCAGTTCGCAGTACCACCACAGCAAGGCCGTTTTGGTTAGTGTTGCAAGGCCAGATCAGTCAATCATCCAGACTGTTGCCCCTGCAACTACTGAAAAGGCTGCTGCCCCTCTTCAGGAACCACACGTTTCTCTGGCCTCTCAACAGATACCCCTCCGTTGTGGTTGCACCTACGGTACGGCCATCTGTGTCGCTGAGGCACGCAAGCCTCCCCACCAACGGCAGGGTCCATGGTTCATTGGGGGGGGGGGGGGAGGGTGTGGTTGTATTTAGTCCTTTATTATTGGATCACTACCGGTTTTGTCGCACTAAAAGGCACATCTTCAGATGAACATACGACAAAAACATTAGAGCGGAAAAGCTCGGAACCTATTTGCCAAATGTTCGTTGTCCGTCAGAACAAAACACCGCCAAAAAGCGGTGTGTTATAGAACGAAACAGCCTGATTCCAATCTAGTGAATGGGTCCGCTTCTCTGTCTAGACGGAATCGCGATCAGGGATCGCGGCCGCGTGCTCTGCCATACTGAGGGCAAATATGACATGGTCGCTATTCCGCGTAGATCGCAGAAGCGGATCCGTGCACTATATTGGAATCAGGCTGTTTCATACTATAACATACTGCCTTTTGGCGGTGTTTTGTTGTTACGGACAACGAATGTTGGGTGTATAGGCACCGCGATTTCCGCTCTAATGTTTTACCATACGTTCATCTGAAGATGTGGCCTTTAGCGCCACAAATTCGGTAGTGATCCAATAATAAGAGACTAAATATAGCAGAGGCGGTAATTAATACCCAATATGAAACTTGGGTTCGTCGTTTCGAACCGAAAACAAATCTGCAATCCATGGAGTGGCCACACACCACCTGTCCTGCGAAGATAAAAGTTCAAAGCCGCACCCTCAACCGGCAGAGTAGTGGCTTCGGTCTTCTGAGTCTCTGAAGGAGTTACTACGATTCAGATGTTTATTATTCCAGTCGTTGGTCACAATATCAATTCCTTTGACGATGACCGGTTTCAGTCAGTAATGACCATCTTCAGATCTGTTCTACACCATGTCCCAATGTGATAGCCAGCCGTTGTGGCCGAGCAGTTCTAGTCGCTTAGGTCTGGAACCGCGCGACCGCTACGGTTGCAGAAGTTAAGTCCCATAGTGCTCAGAGTCATTTGAACCATTTGAGCCTCATGTAATAAGGCCGTAATGGCATCGCCAAACCATATAAATATACTCAGCACAGTACTGGAACACTGTTCATATTCGCGACTATGTCGCAGCTGGTGTTACTATGATTGAATCCCTCTCTCATGGTGCTCAACTCTGATATCTACACTACTGGTCATTAAAATTGCTACACCAAGAAGAAATGCAGATGATGAACGGATATTCATTGGACAAATATATTATACTAGAACTGACATGTGATTATATTTTTACGCAATTGGGGTGCCTAGATCCTGAGAAATCAGTACCCAGAACAGCCACCTCGCATTGGCATTGAGTCAAACAGAGCTTGGATAGCGTGTACAGGTACAGCTGCCCACGCAGCTTCAACACGATACCACAGTTCATCGAGAGTAGTGACTGGCGTATTGTGACGAGCCAGTTGCTCGGCCACCATTGACCAGACGTTTTCAATTGGTGAGAGATCTGGAGAATGTGCTGGTCAGGGCAGCAGTCGAACATTTTCTGGATCCAGAAAGGCCCGTACAGGACCTGCAACATGCGGTCGTGCATTATCCTGCTGAAATGTAGGGTTTCGCAGGGATCGAATGAAGGGTAGACCCACGGGTCGTAACACATCTGAAATGTAACGTCCACTGTTCAAACTGCCGTCAATGCGAACAAGAGGTGACCGAGACGTGTAACCAGTGGCACCCCTTACCATCACACCGGGTGATACGTCAGTATGGCGATGACGAATACACGCTTCCAATGTGCGTTCATCGCGATGTTGCCAAACTCGGATGCGACCATCATGATGCTGTAAATAGAACCAGGATTCATCCCAAAAAATGACGTTTTGCCATTCGTGCACCCAGGTTCGTCGTTGAGTACACCATCGCAGGCGCTCCTGTCTGTGATGCAGCGTCAAGGGTAACCGCAGCCATGGTCTCCTAGCTGATAGTCCATGCTGCTGCAAACATCATCGAACTGTTCGTGCAGATGGTTGTTGTCTTTCAAACGTCCGCATCTGTTGACTCAGGGATCGAATGTGGATAAGATGCCTGTCATCTCGACTGCTAGTTATACGAGGCCGTTGGGATCCAGCACGGCGTTCCGTATTACCCTTCTGAATCCACCGATTCCATATTCTGCTAACAGTCATTGGATCTCGACCAACGCGAGCAGCAATGTCGCGATACGATAAACCGCAATCGCGATAGGCTACAATCCGACCTTTATCAAAATCGGAAACGTGATGGTACGCATTTCTCCTCCTTACACGAGGCATCACAACAACGTTTCACCAGGCGACGCCGGTCAACTGCCGTTTGTGGATGAGAAATCGGTTGGAAACTTTCCTCATGTCAGCACGTTGTAGGCGTCGCCACCGGCGCCGACATTGTGTGATTGCTGTTAAGAGCTAATCATTTGCGTATCACAGCATCTTCTTCCTGTCGGTTAAATTTCGCGTCTGTAGCAGTTCATCTTCGTGGAATAGCAGTTTTAATGGCCAGTACTTTATTCGTCTACTGTGCTGTCCTCAGGAAACTGAAGAAACGACTTCAGCATGTCCATCGCCACAAATATGCAAAGGAACTTCTCTTTCTCCATGGCAACGCAAGGCGTCGCACATATCTGCGCACCGGAGAGGAGCTAACAAATCTTCATTGGACTGTGCTTCCTCATCCATCGCACAGACCGGTTCTCACTCCTTCCGACTTCCATCTGTTTGGCCCATTGAAGGATGCGCTCCTTCAGAAGCAGTACGTGGAAGATGTGGGGGTTATTGATGCAGCAAGACGTTTGCTGCGACACCGATCGGTAGAGTGGTACCATTCGGGCGAACAGGCCTTCCCAGTAAGGTGCCGAAAGGCTGTCGCATTGAACTGCGAGTATGTAAAAAGTACAGTTTTTTAGCCAGAAGAGTGGAGAATAATATGATTTGTGTGTGTTTATGAGTGTTTGTGTGTGTGTGTTTGTATATATGTATTGTGTATTAAACCAGGAACCTAGAAACGACAGAGAGGTTTCGTCCCGCCGTAGCCCTCAGTGGTTAACAACTCCACATCAGGCCACAGTAGTTCACCCACCTCACCGCTGCCCCACACCGAACCCAGGGTTATTGTGCGGTTCGGCCCAAGTGGAACCTCCCCCCCCCTCCCCCCCCCCCCCCCCTCCCTCGGGAACGTCTCATACCAGAAGAGTGTAACCCCAAATGTTTGCGTGGCAGAGTAATTATCGTGTACGCATACGTGGAGACAATGTTTGTGCAGCAATCGCCGACATAATGTAACTCAAGCGGAATATGGGGAACCAGCCAGCATTCGCCGTGTTGGATGGAAAACCGCGTTAAAAAACATCCACAGGCTGGCCGGCACACCGGACCTCGACACTAATCCGCCGGGCAGATTCGGGCCAAGGACCAGCACGCCGCCGGCCGCGGTGGCCATGCGGTTCTAGGCGCTGTAGTCCGGAACCACGCGACTGCTACTGTTGCAGGTTCGAATCCTGCCTCGGGCATGGATGTGTGTGATGTCCTTAGGTTAGTTAGGTTTAAGTAGTTCTAAGTTCTAGGGGACTGATGACCTCAGATGTTAAGTCCCATAGTGCTCAGAGCCATTTGAACCATTTTGAACCAGCACGCCTTCCCTCTCGGGGTGCAGCGCGTTAGACCGCGTTGCTAGCCGGGCGGGCGTAATATGTTTTACTGAAATCCTGAATAAAACCAACCGCATTTGAGAAAACCAGGTGCTGCATCACTTATTGAACGCCCCACGTATTTTGTACTTTTACTTGCCAAGACATGTCATAACAGTACACTCAACATGTCGTTCTCACTTCGTGTGTTATGAAAATAATTGCTGCTTCTTAAAATTGTAACGTCATGGAGGATAACAAATGAAGAAAATTCACTTATTGTGCGTCTGTACACCGCCTGACATAAAAGTGAAGCAGCCAGAAGATGTGGTTGGATATTAACGTAGCTTCTTACATGAACACACTATCGGCAGATGTGTAAATGATTATAGGTGTCATTTTATGAGACATGTAAACGTCTACTAGAGTGCAGTAGTGTTCTTCGCTTTGGCCTGGCCTGGTAGGACATACAAGGTCTGTGGACAAGGTCAGAGTCAAGTGATCACTGTGGAGGGTACCTGTACTTGTGTGAGACAGCGTTGTCAGCACCTGACAGAGATCGAAAGGGCCCTTATAGTGAGCTTGTGAGTCTTCATCTGGCCGTCTGGTCAAATCGTGTGCAGTATCCATATGTGTGTTACCTTCAGATGTGACAGTGGCCCGTATTGTGCACCGAGCACATCGTAACCGCTTCAGATCCCCGGCTGCCACCCGAGACCAAATAATGCAGGCCTTGCAATGTTCTGTGTCACCCCGCCCTACTGGTCGGACCGCGCGAGGTGGCGCAGTGGCTAGCACACTGGACTCACACTCGGGATGATGACGATTCAATCCCGCGTCCGGCCATTCTGATTTAGGTTTTCCGTGATTTCCATAAATCGCTGATTCCTCTGAAACGGCACGGCCGACTTCCTTCCCCGTCCTTCCCTGATTCGACGCGATGACCTCGCGGTTCGGTCTCTTCCCACAAACAACCCAACCCTACTGGTCGGACACTAGCAGCAGCCGGACCAGCAAGTTACCAACCCAAGCGTAGGCTGCCGTTAACGTCAGTGTATGGAGTGGTGCTGTGATCAAGAAGCATGGAATGCTGACGAATGGCGTCACATTGTGTTCAGCGATGAACTACCAAGGATGAACATTGTCAGTGATTACGGTGGCGACCTGGAGAGAACTCCCATTTGTAAATAAATAATTTTGTGAGAAGTAGGATATGACCTATAACTACTGAACAGGGTCAAATGTTAATGAGATGGTAAGACGATAAACTTTATATATACATACGTCAGCCCATGAAATTTTAAATAGTGACCACATTGTGACAAATTAAACCAATTCATGTCAAAGAACACAGACAATATGATGTGGTAATCTGCAATTTTGCAAATTATATTTAATGATATGACACACAGTTAGGGAATACTCAATCCAACAGATTATATATATATGCAATTTATATTTGACAGGCAATATATAACATATGTTTTTTTCTTTGTGCATTACCTTGTCATAGTACGTATGTATCATTTATTTCAACTATTCTTTATTTGTTAATACGTCACATTATTTCTTCATTCTTTTTGCTACTGTTTTATATTTTATATTGTACGAATGTGAATGTTTTGGTTTTATATGCTTTGTAAATCTTTGGTTAGGCTAGGAGAAGTACTTTGTCAGGGAGAGAGCGAACGACTATCGATAGAGAGTTGTTGTGGTATCGTGGCCGGTTCGCGGATGGAGAAACGTGGCAAAGTTCGGCGTGAAAGACGGTGATACGCGGAGGAACTATTAATTACAGTGCGTCCGCTGTGTTAATAGGAGATCGTGCATTATTAAGTGAACAGTAAAACCTGAAAAGCATATCGAGTGTTTGCGGTGACCATTTTACATACTGTGTGAACTTCTGACAATTAGCCGTGAACCAGATACCATTGTCGTTTGGAGACACTAACTGTTAGAATTGCGTGAAAGTGGAACAAACCAAAATGTTAAGTAAAAGAACAGTGCTGTGATTTGATCAAGAAAAATTTATTAAATCATTCAAACTGTCTTAAAGACGACGACTTAAATTGAACTGATGTTTAACGGACTGTTATAGTGATAAACACATGTGACTGTTTTCCTGTGGCAACACGGTGAAAGAACTGTGCGAAGTATTGGCATTAACCGGCAATATATCGTAAATACTAAAGACATTGCATAATTCCGACCTACCCGCATCGCGTGATTAATAAACTTTTAGTAATAAAACGTCGCGCGCGTAACGACAACGCACACACTGGAATTATTATTATCGCGCCAGTGCTACAAGCGGATTCGACTGCAACGGAGACGTGGACCACCGCCGTAACTGGAATATTAATGAAACAGGAGGATCCATCATTATCTTCACGCCACGAACCAGGATTCACTTCACACATCGTCCGCGCGGACCACCGCTGACGTCATCGCACTGCCTGTAGCAACAGTTAAGACGTTAAAAGAAAATTATTACGCTCTCTCTCATTTCAAAATTAAAGACAATTGCAGTTAAATTATCTATTTTGAAAATACTGTCACAATATCAAGGTTCGATTTTGTTTGGTTCCAATAAATATTCTTTCCATTATTTCGTCTTGTTGACAGTGTTGAAAACCCGCCAAATTAGACTTAAATTAATAATTTTCTTTCAAAATTCTTCTCAGACATTTTTCTGCTCATCAAAATTTTATTTTAATGTTTGTGTGTAACTTCTTTTGGAGGGAGTACATATTTTATTTTTTGTGCAGTAAAATTAGCTACCATAAAATTACGTATATTACCAGCTGCTGCTGTTCGCCATTACTGCTTGAAAACTGACCAATAGTATTTTTGCACATATTTTATCATTGGCTGTCAGCTTCAAAACGTAATTACGTATTTCGTGGGCATCTAGCAGATGCGCGATGTCTATGTAGGCCCCTATAATAATTTTTCTTTTTTTCTTTTGCAGGTTTACTGGAATTATATTGACTTTAACTGTTCATTTGGCCCCCGTTAAAGTGATTTATCGCATCTATATAATAATTGTACTGATTTACCTAATTAATTTTTTTATTACGTAAACATTGGCATACCATATTTAGATTAAAATTGACGTCTTATTGGCCCCACATAAGATTCTGCACGTTCTGACAAAGACTATGCCAATTTTCTTTTTCTTCGTCCATGACTAACACGGGTAGTCAGATTCCTTGTAAAGGTCATGTTTTATTATTTAAAAGGTTTTTTTTCAGAAGTAGAGAACCAGTTTCTTTACACATTATTCGAATGATTCGAAGAGGCACAGCGGTTTTACTTTTCGCGTCACAATGTTGAGAGCCATCGTGTATGACTTCAGCTGGCGAATGCTAGTGATTGACGGAACTCTGACGTCATAACGCTACGCTACGTACGTCCTGCTTCCTCATATGTTACCTCTCACGCGACAGTACCGCGGTGCCATTTTCCAACAGGACAATACTCATCCGCATATGGCACGTGTCTCTCAATTGGTGTCATGCTCATGTATTCTCGTGGCCCGTATGGAACACGTGTGGGACCGCCTCGGACGTCAGCTGCGCTTCAGTGCCAATAGTTGTGAGCCAGCTAGCCTTAGAAAAGGATACAACGGCTCAGCGAATCACTGCATACATGCATGCCAGTAGAGGTGCAACGTATTACTGATAAATGGGCTCGTACTGGCAAGTTCTTTGTAAATTTGACGCGATTTTATAATCACCTAAATAAAATCACATATCCTAACGCGTGAAGTTTCATTTCGTTTCCTCCCCTTCTAGGTGCTTCAGATTTTTTGTCAGGCAGCGCATGTGGAAACACTGATTCGTTATTACACAAATTCGCTTGCGGAGGAGCATCAGAAATCTGGAAGTTGTCTAGGCACTAGCTGACAGGCATTGACCAAATTAATCCACACCTTCTGGGCGTAAAGGAACTGTTTCGGCCCGACTGTGTGCAAGTTCTACTGTGACACCTTTCCCTCGTCGCAAATTATCTAAAACCTGCAAATATCTAGAACTATCAGACAAAGCTCTATAATATGGAATTATGAAAGACACGTGCCTTTCGATTAGCGTTGTTGGCTAAACCCGCGTTTCTAAAGTTCTTTTCCTTTGTGGCACACCAAAGTACGTTCCAAACTTTTGTTACGTCCCTGCATGTAATTTCTTTCCTATACTAAAAAAAGCGAACTCATAAAGTACATACAATACGTTCTTTTTTTATTGTGGAACGACTATGAGATACAAATTTTTAAATTTCTTATTTAAGAGTCTTGAATAGAAACATATAAACATATTCATAAGGCAGATAAGAAAACATGCTATTGTTAAGAATAAACATAAAAACCCCACGACACATCTGACATTGGTTGTGAAACGCTGGGATATGCCGTAGCAAAATACCATTTCCCACGTACAAATATACCTGTTTACATTGGGTACACCCTTGGAATCAATAAGTACAAACTGAGAACGATACGTACTGAATAGCTGAAGTAACAGTAAGTTCAGGGTACTGAGTCCGACTGCAGCACCATAGTTAGAGGACGAAGTACAGAGGCAAACAGGAGCAGTAAGAAATGACCAATGAGTTGCAACAGGAAGACTACACCATGCGATCAAAAGTATCCGGACATCCCCAAAAACATAGGTGCACTGTGCTGCCACCTACTGCCAGGTACTCCATATCAACGACCTCAGTAGTCATTAGACATCGGGAAAGAGCAGAATGGGGCGCTCCGCGGAACTCACGGACTTCGAACGTGGTCAGGTGATTGGGTGTCACTTGTATCATAGGTCTGTACGCGAGATTTCCACACTCCTAAACATCCCTAGGTCCACTGTTTCCGATGCGATAGAGAAGTGGAAACGTGGAGGGACACGTACAGCACAAAAGCGTACAGGCCGACCTTGTCTGTTGACTGACAGACCGCCGACAGTTGAAGAGGGTCGTACCGTGTAATAGGCAGACGTCTATCCAGACCATCACACAGAAATTCCAAAGTGCATCTGGATCCACTGCAAGTACTATGACAGTTACGTGGGAGGTGAGAGAACATGTATGTCATGGTCGAGCGGCTGCTCATAAGCCACGCATCACACCGGCAAACGCCAAACGACGCTTTGCTTGGTGTAAGGAGGGTAAACATTGGACTATTGAACAGTGGAGAAACGTTGTGTGGAGTGACGAATCACGGCACACATTGTGGCGATCCGATGGCAGTATGTTGGTATGGCGAATGCCCGGTAAACGTCATCTGCCAGCGTGTGTAGTGCCAACAGTAAAATTTGGAGGCGGTGGTGTTATGGTGTGGTTGTGTTTTACATGGAAGGGGCTTGCAGCCCTTGTTATTTTGCGTGGCACTGTCACAGCACAGGCCTGCATTGATGTTTTAAGCACCTTCTTGCTTCCCACTGTTGAAGAGAAGATAAACACTGTGGCAGTGAAGAATGAAAAACAGTTAAGAAAGTCAATTGTAAATAGTGCAGCGCAGGAAATATTGCCGGCCGCTGTGGCCGAGCGGTTCTAGGCGCTTCAGTCTGGGACCGCGCGACCGCTACGGTCGCAGGTTCGAATTCTGCCTCGGGCATGGATGTGTGTGATGTCCTTAGGTTAGTTCGGTTTAAGTAGTTCTGAGTTCTAGGGGACTGATGACCTCAGATGTTAAGTCCCATAGTGCTCAGAGCCATGAAATACTGCAGAATGCCGAAAACTGCCAAGTCCAGATGAGAAATGATGCCTGTCGACACTAACCACAGCTAGCAAGAAGATAGGAGCAGGTTATGTAAAGAAACACCAATAACCACGGAAGATGCTTTGTAAATAAAACCGAAACGCGTCGGGTGTAATTCTTTTTAATTAGATTGCAGTCAGCTCATGACAGATAACCTGTAGTAACAGACGTTTTTTTATTACTTGATGGTCGTAGAAATTCAAATTTGATAGCTAGTTGTTTACTCGAAGAACAACTTTAAAACGTTATTGAAAAAAAAATAAATTATTACATTCAAGAACTACAGGCAGCCGTAATAGTTTAGTCAAGTTGACATACGTCCCCCTGCAACGTCAGGACATGTACTGATGAAAGCAATAAAGCCGAAATAAGCTTATGTACTAAAATAAAATAGCAAGAAGCATACTATCTGCCCATTTTATGCATAACGTCCTACTGTGACATAAAATATGCAGCAGGTCCACAATAAAGAAACTTAGAGCAATAAACACTGCCTGACGACAACTTATTTCCTGTACAACAATGAGTTTTACGAACAGACCGACGGGGTGGCGATGGGAAGCCCTCTCAGTCCAGCTGTTGCCAATTTATTTATGGAGATCTTCGAACAGCGAGCTCTGCAGACTGCCAATAAAAAGCCTGCTAAATGGTACCGCTATGTTGATGACACATTTGTAGTGTGGACTCATGGTGAAGAAGAGCTGGATGACTTCTTGGTGCATCTGAACGGTATTAACCCGAAGATACAGTTTAGGATGGAGAAAGAGAGCAACTGTCAACTCAATTTCCTGGATGTGTCGGTAATTAAACCAGTGGATGGGACGCTGGGCCACAAGGTATATAGAAAGAACACTCACACGAATCGATACCTCCACAAGGAATCAAACCATCATCCTAGGCAAAAAAGAGGTGTCATGAAAAAACCTTGGTGAACAGAGCCAACAAAATCTGCGAGCCGGCTTACTTGCAAAATGAATTGAATCACCTACGGTCAGTCTTAATGAAAAACGGATATACCAGCAAGGAAATTGATCGAGCCCTCCATCAAAGAAGTAAAGAAGCCAGAACTCAAGAGCAACAACGGTCACCTACTGGAAAAGTTTTCCTACCATTCATTTGTAAAGTCACGGACCGTATCGGGAAAGTTCTGGTCAGGTATGGGATCGAAACGATCTTCAGACCCACCAAGAAGATTAAGGAATATTTAAGAAATGCAAAAGACGCCCGACACCCCATAGCAACACCTGGGGTATACAAATTTCCATGCAGTTGTGGACAAGTATATATTGGAACAATGAAAAGAAATGTAAACACTCGCTCAGCCGAAAATAAAAGAAACTGTCGCTTAGGACACATCGGGAAGTCGGCCGTAGCTGAGCATGTTTTTCGAGATGGGAACCATGAAATTAAATTTAATGAGACAAGCGTTCTAGCACAAACATCCCATTATCATGCGCGCATGTATAGAATAGCGATAGAGATTCGCAAGGCCTCTCAGCCTGGAAGTTTTAACTAAAGGCAATAAATAATGTTTTAACACCTTAAAGCGGAATGAGTTCATACAAAAATTTCACCCAATCTTCATAAAATTTGTAAAATCCAGGTAACATATTAGGTTTCTTTGTGTATGTGGCAGCGGAAAACTGAGATTATTCTGATCGCTGAGGAAATGCTATGGATAACTGTTTGTGTGATCGTGCTAGCGGTTTGGAGAGTCACACCTGTATGGCGTCATCACAGATATGACGACTCAGATATTTCGTGAGTGAGCTAACGCAGCGGGGCTGTAACGGGTCCTGTTTGCAACGCGGAAGCAATTTCGTCCGGCGGGCTATTGTTTATACAGCCTCCATCCTTTGTTTCGTTTATGGAGGAGCACAGGTGAGAGCAGGTGTAATGTCGATCCAGTTACACTCTCCGAACCACTGCCTAACATCATTGCTTTTCAATTTTTCAGGAATTGCCAATCTATCTACGCTGCACCGCTTCAGTCATAAACTGTTGTCTAACTGGGCTTGGGCTCTGGCTGAAGTACTGGATGGTTATAACTAAAGTGAAGCTACTTACACAGGTCCATTGCGGCCTGTAATTACTGTATGGTAGCGAATCTTGGTAGATAGTCTAGTGCCTAAATGGGACACCAATTTACGTTGGAAAAAAATAGTGCAATTTTGGCCAACGGCTGCAAATCTAGCGCTGTGAATGCAAGAAAGACGTATAGAAATGTTTCCATATGTAATAGGTTAGAAACTGGACATGGGCAGAAAAGGTCAAACAAGTGAGAACAGTTTGTTCAATATGAGCACTGGAGACATTGAAGAGATGCTGTACAGTGCCACATTTGCTGTTCGTGGCCCAAACTGGAACTAATTTCTTTTCCAGTGTAAATCGGTTCCCTATTAACGCATTAGCATGTCAACCAGGTGTCTCTGCCGTACGATAATTACAGTCCACACTCGACCTCCGTAAGTAGGTGCACTTTAAATACAACCAGCCGGTCTATGATGTCCTTATTACGTTTCGTGCAATGAAATCTTGACGAGATTATTTGAAAAAGGGTCTACCCGTACATATCATTACGACTGGAAGGTGAACAGCTGAAACGGCTTGATGATTTTCATCAATCTCCACTCACACTAAAATTTTGCACAAGAGATATAGCATTGGAAAAAAAAGATAGTGGGACATAACCACCTATCCCGGTCTTATCAGCATATTCAGTTAGAAGATACGCCTTTTCATCTGAAATGATGGCAGGATACAAACGATTATCTTTGGCTAACCAGAAAACAAGAAAACAAAATATAAACCTTAACA
Source organism: Schistocerca americana (assembly GCF_021461395.2). NCBI lineage: Eukaryota > Metazoa > Arthropoda > Insecta > Orthoptera > Acrididae > Schistocerca > Schistocerca americana. The sequence continues at coordinate 484,465,851 of NC_060126.1, read as the reverse complement.
CAAATTCATCCATAGGGAAACGACCTGACTAAGTCACACTTAAAGCTGGACGTGTGGCTGAAGGCTGTTAGAGGATGTTGCAATTATTTAATTACAGTATGACTGCTATTAGCACACATCATCAAACGTTTTACAAACAAGGCAATGACATGCCCATCTTGACAAAACGTTCGTTCCTTTTCAAAAGGCAAGAGCGGAAATATTATTGAAATTATTAGGTGGTCATACTGCCTTCGCTCAAAGAGTGTTTTTTTTAATGAAAAGGGAAGAACTTGATATTCACACCAATTATGTTCATCAATGAGCACATATTGCTCACAAAAACTTTCATCCATGAAAAATTGTTTAGAAATACGTACATAGTTACTATGTGAACTAAAATTTCATCTAAGGCTACTAGTGTTAACTTCATTAAGCAAACATTACGAAAATTGCTAATGGATAATAATATGATAACAAAAGCACATAACATATTTGTTACCTGAAATAGTAAAATATATACGCATATATGTACAAAAGCGTCATTTTAATCTGAAACTGTGAATAATAATCATCAGTATAAGAAGCAAAAATATAATGCAAAATCATGTAACTTAAATATAAAAAAGAATGTTTGTTTGTATTAAGAGTGTAGTGTTAATCGAAATCTAATTGTAAACATTAAACGCTCATACATAAAAAAGAGCATAAAAATTCTCATTTCGTGGCCTAATATGATCATTTTTAGGTGAGTTGTGAATATTAAACAGCCATACCATCAACAGAAGTTCATATTAAAATTAATCAGGTTGCTTGGATCTAAAAAGAAAGCGTAAACATGATACGTTGATTCGAAAATCGGACGTAAATATTAATCACCGAAGAGAAAAATAAGGAATAGTATCGTAAAAATTGTCTATATTGCTTGAATGCACTTATAGCATTCGATGATAGTTAAAGTGTGAATGATAAGCCTATCAATTAACTATGGTCAGTGATCATTATCATAAAATGACATGTAAGTATGTTACTCTTCAGGGCAAAGAGATTTTCTCTCAACATCTCTGTATTGGTTCTTAGGTTTGTTATGATTTCGGCGAGAGTAAAAATCTACTATCTGACGTTTCTCGTATAGTTCGGCCTACTGAGGCTTCCTTCTTGACTTTTCTACGAAATGATGAAGAGAACACAAACACCCAGTATCAGAGGGGGGAAAATCTTCGACCGAACTGGGAAATGAAACCGGGGCCTCACGGCCAAAAGGAAACTTCGCTAACCACTACGCCACGACCTGCGGACTTAAATGGTGAGATTAAGTACGAAAATATCTGCTGAAAGAACAGGTGAGGAAAAACGTCTGTAAAAACTATTATCAGAAGAAGGGATAGCTTAATGGGCCGTCTGCTACGACACCCAGCGATAAACCTAGCGCTGGAAGAAGCTGTTGGCGGGAACTATACTAGGAACAGTAAATGGGATTTTATGCCATTTTCGGAACAAAAACTGTTTCCAAGACTCAAAAGACGTAGCAGGTGTTAAATTGTGCGGATTTTTTTTTCGTAATGGAGACTGCAGTGATAAGAAATAAGAAATCCTAAAGCTGTGTGACCTAGAGCAGAATCGTCATTTCTTCTTCATCGTCACCAAACCAGTGTTTGGACCTTTCGGTCCGACTGAATATCTGAAAACGCTCTTCTCTGACGTGAGCAATGCTTGCGCCACGTAATGAACAGACGGCCTTAAGCTTCACAGTGGGTCAGAATCCCGAAAACCTGTTCACAATGGCAAAATGATTCAGTATGGTCATAAATGGGTACCCTTCTGGTAACGATTTTTATGTCAAAATAATGGCTCGCATTTATCGCAATTAATATTTGTCATCTTCTATTACGGTACCGCCACCTTGTTTTCTTATTCCATTTACTGGACTCACCAACTTCCTGCCTTACTTGCCTGTGAGCGGCAGCAGCAGCGCGTATCGATAAGTGCACTGTCGTACCATCTCTGGAGCGACCAATAGTATTTCTGGGTCATCGTGTGTCTGGCAGTCAGTTAGAGACGGACCAGCAGTGCAGTTGGGAGGCAGCAGCAGTGAAGTCGGGGACGGATCGCCGGTGAGGCGCCGACAGCCAGTGCTCGCCGACCGCTGGCGACACACATGAACTGTCCGACGGAGGGAGATTGGAGCGGGACGACCGTTGGTTGGTCGTTCGGTAGGCCGTCTCATCGGCCGACGTATACTTGGTCCTTTCACCGTTTCCGGGCCTTGGCAGTGGGTCGGTTGGCGTGGAGCAGCGAGGAAGTCTCCGTGGGACGGAGTTTGGCCAGGGCCGCTGGCGGTCTCTACGCGGTGCCGGAGTGTGTGGGGCTGTTCCCATTGCTACGAGGTCCGTGGCTCACCAACCCTGGACACGAAAGTTGAGTTTTGACTTAATCTGCCAGCAAGTCAAGACTGTTCACATTGGCCCCGTGGAGTTCGTTGTCGGCTGTTGGGATATTACCGCGAGCAACAGCATTTTTTTCAAGATGGAAAATTCTAGCCACCCTCCATTGGAGTTTCACTTTATTTGGTTATTTGAACTGAAGTGCACCAGCGGAATCTTCTGCCTTGTGGCCGTTAACGTTCCGGTTACCTGCCCTGGCCGCTGACGTAAATTTCAGTCAGTGCAGTTTTTTCATCTTGTTGTTGATGTCCAGCACGGTGTGCGGTTTGACAGCTCCATGTGTGATTGGTTGTGGGCGCCAATATCTTCTACGTTGTTCCGTTGAACTCTCTGTTGTGTTCTGGTCGGGTGAAGTGGAAGTTACCTTGTCGGTGCGTCCGTTGACTGTCGGTCGATTGGGTTGTCGTCGGATCGACAATGGTTGGGCTGACTGCCTGTCTCACATAAGCGAGCGTTAGTGTTTGAATTCCAGGCAGAGCCTCGGAACTTCTGAGCGCCCTTGGGTTTACTGCCTTTTTTATTTGTTCCTGTTGTTTGTGCTTGTATGGCTTCTAGTCGATTTAAAAAAAAATTAAGGTCGTATTGCCATAAAGACGTAAGGTTCTTCAGGCCTTCAGCCTAATTTAAAGAACTGTTTCACGTAAGACCTTTGGCGTTTTAAAGGTTTTAATGTTGTTGAATTTTATGTGTTGGGCCTTCAGCCGATTATCAGTGAGTTGTTTCGCTCTTAAGGCCTTCAGCCTAAATTAAAGAACTGTTTCACGTAAGGCCTTTAGTATTTAAATAAAATTAATGTTATGGGGTTTTGTGTGTTAGGCCTTCAGCCGATTTGAATTTAAATTGTTTGTTCTTGACGTGTATGACTCTTTGGGCCTTCAGCCTAACTAAAGAACTGTTTTAAGATAAGGCTTGCGTTTTAAATTTCTGATAATGCTTGCGTTTTAAGTTATTGGACTTCAGCCATTTTTAAATTAAAGTAACTTTCAGCCGGTAATAAAGTCCCAAAGACGAAAGCTGTTTGAAAAAAAAAATTTTTTTGGTCTCTTGTAATGTTTGATCAAATAGTAAAGTTGTATGTTCGAGTGTAACTGACAGCCCATTATTTTGGCCCCTTTCCACAATTTAAACTATCTGCCCTGTCCCGCCGGTTTAGCACGGCGTTTCAGTTCGAAATGGCGGATCCAATATGGCGAAAATAATCAGGAAAAAAAATTACTGAACTGGACAATAAATGTTTCGGTGAACATTTGTAACTTCAGTGGGAAACTTTATTACAAAACTACCCCTGTTACTGCGTTTATTACAGAAAATAGATGCTAGTAACAAAAATTGAAAGTTTGTACGTCTGCAATGCTGGTGCCGGCTGAATCAGTGAATTAAAATTTGTACCTACCAGTGCCAGGATTCGAAACCAGGTCAGCTGCTTACTAGGCAGATGAGCTACCCGTTTTTTTTTTTTTTTTTTTTTTTTTTTTTTTTTTTTTTTTTTTTTTTTTTTTTTTTTTTTTGCATTGAGGGGCAGCTTATCCTTCCGGCGAAAATAACACAAGACAATATACTCGTACAAGGCGAGGATTCTTTTTTTTTTATGAACATGGTGTAGGGAAAAAAAGAATAATAAGTCTGATGTAATCTAAGAGGTGTGGAGCAATATACAGTGGAGTGAGGGAAAGACCAGTGTTGTCTGGGGTAGTGCATTAAAGAAAGGAGGCGGCGTGTCCATGCGCCTATTCCACTGTGGGTTACAATGTAGAAAGTAGCGCGGGGAGTCTCAGATGTCAGCAGGGGGGGTGGGAGTGCTGTCGGAGTGTGGCACCATCCAACTGAGCGGGGGTGACGTAAAGATCGCGTGTAGGTAATTGGCGAAGAAGGCGCGGTAGCGCGGTTGCTGTTCGACTTCACTGTGGGCGGTTTGTAAGTACTGCCAGAAATCAAGGCGTGATTTGTCGCCACCATTATACATGTAGGTGATCGTACATCCCTTGACCCATACAATCGCATGATTTTTGGAGGCGGGGAAATAAGTATTCTCAGGATGGATAAAAGTCCGTGGGTCAATCGAGTCCGGCGGAACGCGGAGGTAACAGGCAACGAACTGTCGGGCAAGTTTCCAGACGTCACTGGTGGCAGTACAAGTCAGTTGATGGACATCGTCATCCACGAGGTGGCAAATGGAACAAAGTGGAGAGTCCTGTAGTCCGATGGCGTGAAGGCGATGATTTGTGGCGAATTTTTCATTTGCGACTTGGTACCATGTTGCCCGGACGTTGGAGGGAAGAAAAGGCTGGTGGATGTGACGCCAAACCGTTGGCCACCGCGTGGACGGATGTCTCAGTTCGATATTGTTGCTGGATATGGAACGAAGGAGAGGGGTGTAAAAATCTTTAGGTCGAGGAGAACGCGTGGTCGGTAAGTGTGTGTGAGCATAACTGAAGTCGACGATGAAATCAGAAATGTGCGTCAAATGGTGCTTGATGTGTCCGACTGGTACTGGTGGTGTTATGGTCGCGGGCACAAGAATTTCCAGCAAGCTGCTCGTAAGGGAGGTGCCCCCGTGCCACTGCTTGTGCATGGTGGACATGTACAAGGACGCCGCTCGGAGTCGCACATTGACAAGGCCGAGGCCTCCTGCTCGCGGGGGAAGGGTGAGCGTGTCGCAGCGGACCTTAAAGATCGTACCGGCCGTAAGGAAGTATCCAAGGGCAGCCTGGAGGCTGTGTCCAATAGTTGATGGCAGCGGGAGGACCTGTGCGATGTGGACCATTCTGGCCGCCACATGTTGATTGAGGTATTGGACACGTTGTAAAGAATCGAGTCGTCGGAGAAGATTTTGTCGCACCGTCGTGCGGATAGTTTGGAGTGCACGCCGAAAATTGATGGCAGCGGAGCGGCGCACGGTGGAGGTGAAAATGATACCAAGGTATCGTAGTTGTTGTACACACGGGAGAGGTGCTAAGTCTTCGTGTGAGAGGCCGCGTCCAATGGGCATCGCCGCGGATTTAGCCACATTCATGTTACTGCCCGCTGCAGTGCCGTACGTTGATATCAAATCAAGTACCGTGTGTGTTTCACTCCGTGAGCGGATCAAGAGGAGGAGGTCGTCCGCATACGCACGACATCGAAAACTGTGCTGTCGCAAAGTGAGACCAGAAAGGTGGCTCGTCAGACTCCCGATGAGTGGCTCCAGGCTTATGGCATACAGTAGGGTCGAAAGTGGGCAGCCTTGCCGTACGGAACGCCGGATCGCCACTGGTCCCGCCACACGGCCGTTAACCTGAATCAGAGATTCGGCGGTGCCGTACAGGCGCCGGATCACGTCGATGAAGGCTGGTGGAAAACCCATGCGGTTCATCACTGAGAACAGAAAAAGATGCCGCAATTTGTCGAATGCGCTGTCAAAATCAATGGCAACCACTGCGGGGCGGAGTCTGCACGCCGCTGCCAGTGCAATTAAATCGCGACATTCTCCTGTGGCCGTTTGTATATTAACTGAGCCGCCCGGAGTTGTCTGTTCCGGGGATAGAATGCTAGGCAGGATCTTGCGGCATCGCGTTGCCAGTAGGCGTGTAAAAATTTTACAGTCTGCGTTAAGCAGAGTCAGGGGACGGTAATGTGCTGTCGTCACACCTGGTGTCGGTTTGTGGATGGGTATAATAATTCCCGTGACGAAGGACGGCGGTACGGCGTTCCCTATCGTCAGCAGTTCATTAAACATCGTTGTCCACCGTGATGCCATTAGTGTGAAGAAAGCGCGATAAAATTCTATCGGCAATCCGTCGACACCAGGTGACTTATTCAGAGCACCTTTTTTGATTGCATCGTGGATTTCGTCACGCGTAATGGGCTCCAGCAGCTCGTCCGCTTCGTCGCTGGTGAGGGTGCGAGTTACGTGTGGTAACACAGACTCCTCAGCATGGTTGTTGGTAGTCTCCTCCTGGTACATTGTGCGGTAGTGGTCGACAAAGGCACTGACGATTTCGGCCTGGCAAGTGACGTGCTGGCCGCGACAGGTGGTGATCTCGGTGATGAGTTGTCGACGTCGATGTTTCCTATCGGAGGCGATATGATGCATGGTCGGATGTTCTTGTTCCGCCGAATCTTGACGTCGGGTTCGCACCATAGCCTCCTGCAGTCTACGGCGTGTCAAAGTTACAATTTGCGCCTTAATCCTGCTGCGTTCCCTCTGGGTGTCGGGGGTGGGCGGTTGGGCGTCCAGGTCGCGGAGAACGGCGTAGAAATAGTCGGTAGTGTGCCGGCGCCACATAGCAACTTCCTTTCCATACTGAATCAAAGTACGTCGAATGGCAGGTTTGGCACATTCTAGCCACCAGGTCAAGGTCGTGTAGTATTTAGGTAAGCGACGTTCACAGGTGGCCCATGTCTCGGTAACACGTTGAAGACATTCGGGATCATGAAGATGGGAGGTGTTTAGCTTCCACGGTGCACGACTACGCCAGACCACTTGCTTGGGGAAGAGAATGTTGCAGATGTAGGCACAGTGGTCCGAAAAGGCCAGGGGCCAAAGTTCTGCACCTTTGGACTGCAGGTGTGAGTTCCCGAGAGACGTAAATTCTATCAAGGCGGCTCGCGGAGTGACTCGTCTGGTAAGTATGTCCAGGCGCGTCGCCGTGCCGAACTTCCCAAGTGTCGCGGTGCAACAGATCTCAGACGACAAGACGCAGTTCTTGACAGGTGTTGTAGTGGGGCACTTGATCTTTAGGGTGCAAGACACAATTAAAATCACCCCCAAGCAAGTAATGGTCGCAGCGTCCAAGAAACAAAGGAGCGATTTCTTCTGAATAGAAGAGGGCCCTGTCGCGTCTGCGGGTGGAGCCTGACGGAGCGTAAATGTTGATGATACGCGTCCCCATGACGGTGACGGCCATGCCTCTGGCAGATGGAAGGCATGTGATATCGGCCACTGGAATGCCTTCTCTGGCGTAGATGGCTACGCCGCGTCCCAGGTGGTCACCAGGAGAAGGATAAGTGTTATATCCCGCGACGTCTGGTAGTGTGGCCAGGTGTACTTCCTGTAGTAGTGCGATATCGACGTCCGACGCCCATATCATCTCTCGCAGCAGTTGAAGTTTCACGGGTGAGCTAATGGTGTTAGTGTTGATCGTCGCTACTCGGTAGGTTTGGAGCCGTAACCCGCCGTGGAGGGGAACTCCACCGGCGGAGGATGAAGAGGGACGAGGCAACGGTGAGTCGTGCCGTACGCCACCTGACGGCATTATCAGCGGCGTAACGATGCTTCCGTCTGGGGTAACTCTGTCCCCAGCGTGTGGTCCGGATCCTCATCGACGTCCTCACTCCACACCATTGAAGGCGTTGTCGTTGTGATGGTCGTACGTTCCACTTCGGTCGTAGGGGCAGAGGACGTCTCGGCGGCAGTCGCATCTGTGGAGTCCATTGGTTCAGGAGCACCTGAGCGAGCCAGTAGAGTAGGCATCGACGTATCCACAGTCGGCGTCATGTTGTCGTCATTCATATCGTCGTGTATGTTCTCCGAGGCCTCGTCGGGTCGGACGGCCTCTGGAGCATCGGGGGGTGGTGATCCGTCTCGTTCCGAGACCGTACGGCGCCTCCTCTTGCGCCTCTTAGGTGAACGTTGTTTGCGGGTTCGTCCCTCCGTGTCGGAAGACGGGAGGGAGTCGCGTCGCTCTGAGAGGAAGGCCGTCGCGGGAACGTCAAATGAAGGGGCGTCCATATGTTCAGGCGGATGGGTGTCGGAAGTCGTCGCTGTTGGTAGTGGCGCCGGAGTAGCGTCAGGCTTTGAGCGCGACGCGTCGGCCCCAGCGGTATCCGTAGCAGCTGGAAGGGTCACCGGTGCATGGTCCGATGGGCGGCGGCCGGTGGGAGGAGAACAGAGCGCCGAGGCGTAGGTGATCGGTAAAACCGTCGTCGGAGCCGGAGGTGCCACGGTAGCGGCTGGCAATTGAGTGATTCGTCGCTGAAGACACTCAGATCTGAGGTGGCCTTCTTTGCCGCACCCGGAACAGGTCTTGGGTTGGCCGTCGTATATGACAACCGCGCGGCACCCGCTAATTTGCAGGTAAGATGGCACGTGGCGATGGAGGTCGATGGTGATCTGCCGTACACCGTTAAGAACAGGGTACGTTTGGAATTGCGCCCAGCGTTCGGCAGTGTGGCCATGTACAGTGCCATAGGGGCGGAAAGCCGCGATAACGTCTTCCGCTGGAAGCTCGAACGGGAGTTCGAAAACTCGTATGGTGCGCATTCCTAAGCCGGCATGGTCGACAGTGACCGCTCCGACATTGCCGTCGGCGTGGCAAAAGCGTAATCCATGGTTGGTGTCACGAAGTATTCTTTCACATACCGCGTCATTGACGACTTTGACGTACACAGTACTGCTTAATATGGACAAATGGATGCCCAAGATGTCAGAAGCTGGGATCTTAGCAACGTCGCGTAGGAAGCGTTCCACTTCCAAGGCCTTTGGTCGTGCGTAGTCGTTGCAGAAGTTGAAACGTAAAGTTGATTTTCGAAAACGGTTGGCCATGATTCTAGTGCACGTAAGCGACACGTAAGTGACGGCCGCTGAAATGTAAACAACAGCGAGCGCGCGCGCTCCGCAGGCGGAAATAACAACACGTCCGCACTGCACGGCGGCGAAAGCCGGACTGTTGAGCCACACGGGCACTTGACATCTGCCTAGTAAGTAGGAGACATAGGTTTGAAACCTGGTGCTGGTAGGGACATATTTTATTTTATTGCTTCAGCCTCCCTCACTAAGGTAGATAAGGGTGACACTCAGTGAGTCTCAGGCACATCTAGCGTATATAATTTTATAAGTCGTCAAAATCTTCTTCCTCTATTTCTTCTTGTTCTCCTTCTTCATTTCCTTCTTCGTGTTCTTCCTCACCAACATTTGCATCCTCTTCATCATCCTCAGGAACTGATTCCTTGTAATCCTCCACAGCAGGTATCAAGTGGGTAGCAGCTTTCTACTTCAATGCTGTCACTCTCCTCAGAGATGGTTTCTGTAAAGACGAAATGTGTAATGGTAAAATATAATTTAACAAAATAAATTTATCAAGGAAAATCTTACGTATGTGAAATAATATAATTATTTTATAAAGAGCACTCTTTATATTTTTTATATATTTGAATTATTCATTTATATTTATTATTTGTATTTTATTTAGTTATAGCGTATTAGCAATGTTATAGAAATAACAACTGCATTATTATGTGAGCATATGTGTTTTATTCGTATTTTAGTAAAATTTTCAATTCTGTTTTCTCAATGTAATTAAAGGTATTTTGCAGCTGTCGCTTAAAAATTGGCTCAAAGCCAATCCAAAGTAGCTGAACTTTAAGGCTGATTCACGAAGATAATCGTACATACTTAAGGACGGAATGAAAAGGAAGGCGGACTGTCGTGTAATCTATAACTTATTTCGCTTTCTCGCTCACGTTTTATAGCCTTTTTTGTTTGCTTTTCGGTAAGAAGCTAATTATCAAAAACGAACTCTTAATTAATGATTAAATAATGAAAAAGTGTTCGGAATTAAGTACATAAGTTCTGGAATAGCACCTATGGTGGCGGTTTTTTCTTTGTTTATTTTATTTTTATTTTTTTGTCTTTTTGAAATTAAATATTGAAATTTTGGAATTTAATTACACCATGTTTTTTTAGCTAGGCTTCTCTACTGGGACTGTCTGTTGGTGAGTATAATTTTGGGTCGTGATTTACGCCTGAAAGCTATCGGACTTTGTCTTGATAAAAGTGAAATTTTAGATGCAAGTTCTATTTTGAAAGCAAACCAAACGTATTACACTGATTAATGCCGTTAATACGCGATCATTCACCAACAGACATCCTCACACAAAGTAAGTCACATTTACGTTTCAAATTCATGAAAAAAAGCTAAGGAAAATAGGTATGATTATTCTTGATTACAAACTCAATGAAATTAAATAATAATAATTATTATTACGTAAAATAAGCACAAATAACAGAATCTCTACTTAACTACGACCGTATCGGACAATGGCTGATCAAGAAGAGCGAGAACAAAAGGTTGTCGGTCCGGTTCATTTAACATTATATAGATACTGTAATTTACAGAGATGTTTTATTATAATCGCAGTGCCTATTAAGCACCGATAAAATCGTCTCAGCGCTACTGCACGAAAACACACAGTCACGAAATCAGCTAACACTTGGGGGAACATTACAGAATTTTTAAAAGTTTTTAAAGTTGTAAAAAGTATTAAAAATTTACATCGCTTCATTAAGTTTTAGTCTTTAGATTGTCTTTTTTTCATCATTTCATTCGTTTGAGCTGGAGCGTGTTTTAGTTTTGCTAGGAATGTAATTTGCCTTCCCATTCGGGTGCGATCCTGCCGGAGCGTGGCGAAACGACAGGAAAAGCATAGGCATCCAGTTCCTTCCTCATAGAATTTAAAAACGTTACACATTGGCAAAATCAGATCATTTAGTGCAGTAAATCAGGATGAACAAATTACATCGTTAGAAAAAACATTAAGGTATTAATTTTTAGGAATCATCGTATGGGCTTTCGTTATTGAAATATGTTTTTTTTTTATTTTTTATTTTTTGAAACAGTATACAATAGTCACTCAGTTGAATATTATTACATTATTCATTCTTGCGCGACGGTAGTAAAGGCGACGCATTGTAGGCGAAGTCAGTCGGGCTGCAGCATTCGCCGTTGCTGTGGTGTAGAGCGGTAACGGCGGCGTGCTCGCGATGTTGACACATCTGCATACGTCTGAGCCACGACGATCTGCGTTGTCGGCGATGGAGCAAGAACAATGCGGAGTTCTGGACCGGTTGTGCTCGACAGGATCCAGTCGGCTCAGGATACGGAGTTACATGAAACGTTCGCAGATTGGGGTCAGTAACACAATTGTTGATACAGGCTCCCTAAAAAGAATTTTGTTAGTAGGTAGTTGTGATCACTTGCAACACTATTTTACATCAGTTTGTTCGGTGATAGCTGTGGATTACATAGTAAACATGTTTGCGTTGTGATACATAAGGTCTAATGTATGGTTTTCGTTCATACACTTTACTGTCAGTTGACATCAACACCGTTACTGCACAGACACGTTCATGTTAGTTTCGGTTTCCGCACATTCATTAATGTGCGCAGAATACGGTACATTACACATGTTTGCAAAGTGTTCATCAAAGTTTTCGTTTCTTAAGCGCTTAGCTTCGCGTCGGCGTGTAATAGTCACACGTGACGCCACATTCATAAAGTTCCTGCGCTACGGTCTGTTCCACAGTTTATGCTCGATACCCACTAAATTGAGTTCCGAGTAACAACACTTCACTCTATTCCACTTCAGCGGATCATCACATCGCTTCAGTGGTTTCGTCTGGGTGAGTACACAAATTAAGTTCACTTTGCCAGTAAGAGTGCCGTCCGAACGACATTAGTGCAAAATGTTTGTGTTTATTTCACCGGCCGGGGTGGCCGAGCAGTTCTAGCCGCTACAGTCTGGAACCGCGCGACCGCTACGGTCGCAGGTTCGAATCCTGCCTCGGGCATGGATGGTTGTGATGTCCTTAGGTTAGTTGGGTTTAAGTAGTTTTAAGTTCTAGGGGACTGATGACCTCTAGAAGTCCCATAGTGCTCAGAGCCATTTGAACCATTTTTTTGTGTTTATTGCACCAGGCAAAATTGTATTATCAGGCGTATAACGTCTCTTGATAACACTCATTTCTCTTTGCTCATGTATAAATAGTCCTCCCGTGAAATGCAAATTCCACTGACTTTGCCATTGACAACTTATTACTCAGGCCCTGTCAGTACGTGTCATGTTACTTACAAATGTGCTTCAATAAAAATCTCACAGCTTATGTACTCTATTGTCGGTACCAACTGTATCATTTACACAGTGTTTATGACTTATAACTTTCTAACTTTCTCCTCTTAAAATACTTCCATACATTAATTTCGTTGTGGCTTTTTACAGTAGAGAAGCCTAGCTTTACAGTGTTTTTAAGTATGTAATGCGAGGTTATTCATTACTACTGGAACTAACGACATCACTGTTTTTACCTCACAAAAACTGGTGTGTACCGTTGAAAGTAATCTCGAGAATTACTTCAGAATACGAATTCGCTTATGGCATAATGTTGCCATTTCACTACTACCAGACTAGAATATAAATAGTTCTATGATTTAATTTAAAAAAAAAGACCCACAGTAGCTTGCTGTTTATGTTTGCAAACTACATGCTAGGTATAAAAAGAAAATTATTTTAGCCTACTAATCATTGCACCTCGACAAAACTTAAAATCTACTAATAGAAAAACTTTATCATCTGTATGACCTCTGCGTTACCTTCTTTACTTAGAACTGCATAGCAAAAGTTTGGTGTGCGTACTGTAAGGCCTTCAGTACACACACCATCAGACTATTTGACTTGTCACTCTAACGAAGTAGGCGAGTGTCAGCAATATGTCTCGTGGTCTTATCGTGGCGTGTTTATCTTCTGCCGTTAGGTCAGACGATAGAAATGCCACTTGCACGCTTAGAGTAGCAGATTGATGGTGACCAACTTTAAACAGAATCTGATTGATTTTCACACACATTTATTAAAATAATAACAAGCATAAAAATTACTTAACTTGCTTCTGGATGCTATTTACAATTGACAATCTGAAGTTCGTTTGGTATTGGTACATTAATTTTATTCTCACATATATCTCTGATACTTGACAAAAGTGTCTATACATTTATCTTCATGGCTATGTACAGGAATATGGTAATCTTATTAGGCACAGACTGAATCTTGACTACAGACTGGTGCAGACAAATGCCGACTGACTCATTGGAGGTCTGAACACTTGTTATAATACCTCGCGTGATCATGTATCACTGCGCGAGTGTGATTCGCGAGGAGAAAGGTTCTACGTTAGCAGCAATCTCATTGGCTGCGTTACATCTTAATATGCGGATCGGCGGAAGCAGAATTTGGCCCGTCTCTATGGCAGCGCCATCTCGTAGTGTGGAGACGGATGAGCGGTGCGCCTGCGCTGTTGTGCTTAGCGGGGCGCGCTCTAGTGGGAAAGTTGTGTAAACGCTGACTACACAGAACTATGTACACAACAAAAAGAAATGCAATAATTGTATCCATGACAATGTTACTAAGATTACATCAAAATAAGATTCTTGTTATTTTTTCTTCATAATATTAATGAAATGATTTTAATTAAGAGTATTTTTGAACTGCTACAACTAATGTGAAAGTTTGTTGTTCAGCAAAAGGTTTACTTTAGATCTACTTATGCACATAAAGAAAATAAATTTGTCTTAAGACTACTATGTAAACTGTGAGTAGTCGAACATATTAGCATATTTATAAATTCTAATAATATTTACATAGGTACATCCCCTCTAGGTAATGTTTACTCAGTAAAAATATTTCTTTATATCTTGTTGTAACATAAGACGGATTTCATTCGTTACAGCTCCTCTAAAAATGGTTCAAATGGCTCTGAGCACTATGGGACTTAACTTCTGCGGTCATCAGTCCCCTAGAACTTAGAACTACTTAAACCTAACTAACCTAAGGACATCACACACATCCATGCCCGAGGCAGGATTCGAACCTGCGACCGTAGCGGTCACGCGGTTCCAGACTGAAGCGCCTTTAACCGCACGGCCACACCGGCCGGCACAGCTCCTCTGTTGGCTATGGGACAGAATAGGTAGAGTGGCAAAATGTTTCGTGGGACTTTACTTGCATTGTATACACATATCCTTTAATTATACCGAGCTTTTCATAAGAAACAGGAGTATATTTGTTTAAGAGGTTATTCAGTTCGTTTTTCTGTACAGTGTCTAAATAAACTGATTCATAAACTTTGCTTCGTATTTCCTGTCTGCAAGACTGTACATCAAATTCCTGTTGACTGGGCTGTTTTTGATCTGACAACATAGGAAATTGTCATGTAAAATAACCTCTGGTTTTATGTATTTGATTCGGACTCCTTGACATAACTTACTGTGAACTGGCTTGCTTTTAATGAGTGGTAGGGCTATCCCCTACTCATTCACGTTTAATACACATTTGCCACAAGACAGGTCAATTACTGCATCTCTTTCTTGTAAGACATCTACTCCCCATAAGCAGCTCACTGATAAATCTTCACAAACCAGGACTGTGATCTCTATAGCTCCATTACCTTCCTCAACTAATACATGAATCTTGAGCCGTGCATGGATCACGCTCGTGCCATCTCTTACTTTACATCCTTTTTTTTCGTGTTGCCACCTCGTTATGTTAGTTTCAGTTTCTGTTGTCACTGAGTTGCTGCTGTGTCTGCCTGTCAGCGGCAGCAGCAGCGCCTATCGATCTAGCCCTCACGTGTTATCTTTGCTGCACTGCTATTACTTCCCAGTTGTCGTCTGTCGTGAGTCAGTTGGAACGTGCCAGGAGGGCAGTTCGGAGCCGGCTAAAGTGGCCGTGCGGTTCTAGGCGCTGCAGTCTGGAACCGCGAGACCGCTCCGGTCGCAGGTTCGAATCCTGCCTCGGGCATGGATGTGTGTGATGTCCTTAGGTTAGTTAGGTTTAAGTAGTTCTAAGTTCTAGGGGACTAATGACCTCAGCAGTTGAGTCCCATAGCGCTCAGAGCCATTTGAACCATTTTTGCAGTTCGGACCTGCCAGTTGTGCAGTTGGAACGCGGCACTTTGTCTTCGTGATTGCACAGCCACTGTTTAGTGTCGTTCAAGTCTTCGAGCAAGTGTTTGTCAAACTGTGTGTGTAGTTGGTGTTATTTCTTCTAACAACATTGTATTAAATGTTGTCGGCGTACTGGCAGTGAGTCGGTTGGCTGGTGCGGACCAGGGAGTATACCTCCCTGCGGTGCAGTCGGCTGGGTCCGCTGACTGTCCCTGCACAGTGTCGAAGCGTGTGTGGAGCTGTCCGATCGCTACGAACTTCATGGCTCACCGAGCCACGACGTCAAAGTTGCGTGGTGTGTTAGGTACCCAAGCCACGTCCGTTCATGTTGTGTAGTTCATTTCGGTGGTTCGCTGTTGGGGAGCTTTTCCCGTGAGCAACACCGAGCGTTTGTAGTGGTGAGATCGAGTCACCGTACGGTGGATTTAACTATATTGGATCACTACAATTCAAGTGCACCAGCGGAATTTTCTGCCTTGTGGCCGTTAGTGTTCTGGTTACCTGCCCTGGCCACTAACGTAAATTCAGGCAGTGTTCCTTTTTGAAGTTAACTATATTACCTTATTTGAAATTCAAATATACCAGCGGAATTTTCTGGCTTGTGGCCGTTAGTGTTCCGGTTATCTGCCCTGGCCACTAACGTAATTTCAGGCAGCGTCCTTTCCTCACCTGTTGTCGCTGTCCAACATGATGTGTAGTTTTGACAGCTTAATACATATTTCATTGTGGACAATCACGTCTGTAACAATTTGGTCTTTGAGTTTTTATGTACCGATTGGTGGCAAGCAAGTCGTTTGCTCAGTCGATCTGTGACTGTCTCTTGGTTGGGTTACCGACGGGTCAAGTGTAGTTGGGCCCACCACCTGCGTCACCTAAGTGAACGTTAATGTTTCGAGGGCAGGCCGCCCCCTACCTCCGGGAGGAGTTTGAGTGCCATTGTCTACATTGTCCTTTTCATGGGTGTTTAATGGTCTGTTGGTAATCTGTTATAGCCAGTGCTTTAAAGGAAAAAAGTTTTTATTGTATTTTATGTAAATCATTTAATGTAAATCAATTTTAGGCCTTCAGCCGCTTAAAAACTTATTCTTAAATTTAGTTATTGTCGTTGCGTTACTTTTTCATTTAGTGTGTGTTCCCAATTGACAACTTGAAAGATAAGGTATTTTTGAATTTTTGGAAAAACTGCGGGCCTTCAGCCGCTTAAAGCCTTATTCTCAAAATTTCCTCTTAAGCTAAAACACTGCGGCCTTCTGCGTTAAAAGATTATGGTAATATATTTTAAAATTTTGCAATTTAATTGTGGCCTTCAGCCGTTTGTATTGCACCTTGTATATGTTTGTTCTAACCACTTTTGCCTTGAGGCTTTTCGCCTACCTGTGATATAAATATTAATTTTATTTGCAATATTAACTGCATGTCTTTACTCACTTGATATTTATTTTGTTGCTTTTTAAGATTTCTTGTTTGGAGGTCTTCAGCCGTGAAAAAATTGGATTTTGAAACTCGTAAAGATTCGGCTATGTGCCGTTTTGGTTTAGAGGTGTTATTAAAGTACAATAAATTACAATTTTAAAGTGAAAGTGACCGACACCTTATTTGGCCCTTTCCACAATCCTAATCACCTGTTCTGCCCAGCGGGTTTAGAGGGCGTTTCAAATGTGCATACGTATTCCCTTTGACTTACTTCTATACGCACCAATGATCCTACAATTGTGTACCGGCAGCGTATGTGGTGTCTGAAGTTCACAAATCTTATTATAGACTTCTAAAGCCATACAATTTGTAGCCGCGCCTCTGTCAACACTAACTGTGGTTGGTATCCCACCTACTACTGCGTGAAATGAAGCTTGGATTGTTTCGTTTTCTGTTAGTTTACACAAATGGTTTTCTTCGCAAAATTTATCACTCAGATTTTTGCCCTGATTGTATCTTAT
This sequence comes from Schistocerca americana, assembly GCF_021461395.2. Lineage (NCBI taxonomy): Eukaryota > Metazoa > Arthropoda > Insecta > Orthoptera > Acrididae > Schistocerca > Schistocerca americana. The sequence continues at coordinate 484,448,802 of NC_060126.1, read as the reverse complement.
TAAATAAACGCTCTCACGACATTTTCCCCCTGCTTCTTCCGCGACAGCCACATGAGGGCTGTATGAGGTCGCATTTAGTTTAACGTGTCTGAAGTGTTGGGCGTAGTGTTGCCCACCACTTCTGTAATTCTTACTGCTGGGTGTTGCCTCAGTTTTGTCCAGAACTATTGTGTTCAGCGGCACTGTTCGGTGGTGCACGAGTGCCAGCTGATTGTGTATTGGTTCGTGTGTTAGGGTGCCAATGACTGCTGTGGTATCGATTGCCAGCGGTTTGGTTGATTACTGTTATTACTATTGTAATTACCGAACCCTGGATGACACCTGTTGTCACAACAAAGGATGGGGCCCCTCCACGCCCGCACCAACGTGGTGACCAACACAAAAGTTCTACTGTCACCTCCTTATGCATGTTAGTTTTGAATCAAGGCGTCACAGGATGCAGGCTGTGATGTTATCCATGCGTCTGGGTAAGACTACTCATTAACATGGTCCATCAGGAGATAGAAGTGGTCGAAAGCGATCGAAGGGTAGCGGTTGTAAGAGCAGAGGAAAAAAAGTGCCAAGGCCAGCGCCAAGGGAAAAAAAACCCCTGCGACAGTAGGACGGGTAGTAAGGGCAGTAGCGGCTTGCTATCTGCGACAGTGCATGCAAGGTGTGGTTGTGTTAGTTCGAGGTATCGTGCATCGTTACCTTTGTCGTTGTTGGAGCTTGTTGCGGCGCTTGCTGCAGTTGCTGCGTCCCTGCAACAGTTCAAGGTCGTTGTGGATTAGTGGGCCATCGGTCATAGATCGGCTCACGGACTGTGTAGGGGGGTGTGTGTGGCTGGTTTGCGTGCTGTGTACAGTACGGTTTCCCTGCGGTTGCCTGTTTTTCGGCTAGTCGCACATCTGGGTTTCCAGTAATAACTGTGTTGCAGGGGCTCGCCAGTACTGTCGTGTTAGCGTTCTATAGACCATAGATGTTCAGTTCCTAGCCAGTAATGTCTTTGGTCTGTTATGCTTCCATCTATGGTTGTGGTCGTAGTTACCCAGAGAAAGGATAAACGGGTTGCGCGAGTGTCTCGTGGTATTGTACAGTCGTGTGGAGAGTTTTTGGAATACCTGCAAGATAGTATCTAGCCGGTATTCCCGGTGAAGATCCGCGATGCGTGTGTAGCGCGGAGCGTTGCTTATGATTTTGAGTACTTTGTTCTGTATGAGCTGCAGACGGCGCAGGCGAGTTGGCGCAGCGTATCCCCAGACAGGGGCTGCGTACGTCATCAGGGGTCTAATAAGTGTCATGTACATGGACCTAGACACCCTCCTGTTTAGTGTGCTACGCCTGTTAAGCATAGGGTAGAGCTGTTTGAGCCTCGCGTTAGCTTTGTTGGTCACGTGTTGAATGTGGTCCCCCCAGAGTAGTTTCCTGTCCAGCCAGACACCGAGGTATTTGACCTTCTCGCGGAAACGTATTGGGCGTGTGTGTAGTGTTATTGGGTTGCAGTGCTGATGTTTGCGCAGTTGCTTCGGTCTTCTAGTGAACAGAACGGCCTCGCACTTGTCGACGTTTACTCTAACACGCCATTTCACCAGCCAAGGCTCCGCCGTTCTGAGTGCGGTCTATAGTCGTGAGTTAATGTTAGACGGCTTCCAATCTTGCGCAAGGATGGCAGTGTCATCCGCGTAGATTGCTACCGTCGTGTTATGTGTAGCTGGGAGGTCGTTGATGTAGAGGTTAAACAGTAAGGGCCCTAGGATACGTCCTTGGGGTACTCCTGCCTGTATACCATGTCGTGTCGATTGTTTGCCCTGCACGTCGGTGTTGAAACTCCTGTCCGTGAGATATGAGTGTATGAGACGTACGAGCCCGTCGGGGAACCCTGCGTCACTGAGTTTGCGTATTAGGCCGTTGTGCCATAGACGATCGAAAGCCTTTTCGATGTCCGGGAACACTGCCCCAGTTGCCTTGCTTGTGTTGTATCCGTGTGTTATGTATTCAACGACGCGGAGGAGTTGTTGTGTTGTTGAGTGGTGATTCCTGAAACCGAATTGCTCCGGTCTCAGGGTGTCGTTTGTGATGCAGTGCCTGGTGAGTCGTTTTAATATTACCTTCTCAACGATCTTGCTGAGCGCGCTCAGCAGACTGATGGGTCGGTAATTTTGTGGGAGGGAGTGGTCTTTCCCCGGCTTCCTGAACATCAGGACCTTGGCCGTCTTCCAAAAGGCGGGGAAGTGTTGGTGTTTGAGTATGGCATTCGTAATGTGTGCTAGGTAGTCTACAGCTTTGTCCGTGAACTCCTGGAGGACACGGTTTTGAATGCCATCGTGACCAGGGGCCTTCCTAGCTGTGGTGTGCATGATGGCCCATTTGATTTCTGCTGTACTAGCTTGTCGGATGTTGTTGCGCGCTGGTTGGGCCAAGATGCGTGTGACCTTCTGGTCCGTATCAAGTGTGAATGCTGGGTCTGAGGGATCCAGGTTCGGTGTGAATGACGCTGCGAGTGTGAGGGCCATCAGTTCCGCTTTTTCTTCCGCCGAATATGCTGGTCCGTCTGGCCCTTGTAACGTGGGGGTGTACAGTTTCTCCCTGGTGAAGTGTCGGGCTAGCTGCCACACGCCAGGCCGCGTGGTGTCTAGCCCTTCGAGTTTCTGGTCCCACTGTTGTGTCTTGAATGTTTGTATTTTTTCCCGGATTATACCCTGGAGCCTGTTAATGTCCCGTTTGAAGTGCTGGCGCCTGGTACGCTGCCAGTGTCTCCTGAGGCGGTTCCTCATTGAGATTAGGCCCAGGATTTCCTGGGGCAGGGCAGCACTGTGTTGTTGTGGCGTGCGGATTGGTATGGTGTTGGCTATTGCGTCCTGGACGGCGCCGGTGAGGGTTTCGACTGCCTCGTCAATTTGGGCTGTCTCGTTAATCGCGTGGGTTGGTGGGATGCGACTGTCAAGCACTTCCTTGAACTGGGTCCAATTCGCGCGCCTGTAGTCTAACATCCTGCGTTGTTCCATGTTCTGCAGTGTTTCTTCAATGTATAGTATAACGGGTTGGTGATTTGAGGGCAGATCGTTTTCAACGACAACGTTGAGTGTCGTTGTTATGCCCTTGATGAGGGCCATGTCTAGCACGTCTGGCCTGTGTCCCCTCCGGTAGGGAATGTGCGTCGGTTCGGTCGGCGCTAGTGTGATGTAGTTTCGTCCTAGTGCATGTTCGTATAGTTTCTTGCCGTTGGAGTTTCGTATTCGTGAGTTCCAGTCCGGGTGTTTTGCGTTAAGATCTCCAGCGGCTATTACGCGCGGTGATGTGTTGAGTATTGTGCTGATGTCGCGTGTTTTGATGTTTTTAGGGCTGTTGTATACTGACACCAGTGTAGTGTAGGCTCCGTTGAACACGACCCTGACGGCGGTTGCCTCTAGTTTTTCGAGTTCGGGGAGCACTATGTTTGTGTGTTCTATGTCTTTGTGTATGATGATGGCTGTTCCGCCGTGACCGGAGCCGTCCGGTCGGTCGGTACGATAGACGCAGTAGCCGGTGAAGTTTAGTTGGTTGCGTGGTTTGAGCTTAGTTTCGCTCAGCAGTGCGATAAGGATACCCTTACGCTCCATGAACGCGGCGAATTCCGCCCTTTTGTTATTGATCCCGTCTGCATTCCAGAACAGGATCTGTGTCAGTGTCTGGTTGTTTGCGATGGGGGCGGGGTGTGGTGTGTTATCCATGTATGTGTGTAAACAGTGTGGTGAATGCTGTTTGTATGGCAGCCCAGTACTGCCCGGGTTGGGCAGTCGTGAGCTGTGTAAGGAGTGTGGCGACGGCCGCCCAGATCTTGTGAAGGATCTGGGTGGTCGTGTGACGGGGGAATAGTGTTTCCAATAAACCCCCGGATGTTGTGTTGGCGTTGTGTGTGTCGGCCTGTGGCTCAGTTGCGGTGTTAGCGGCCGCTGGTGCGGGTGTTGGCGTTATGGATGGGCTGGCGCTTGTGGTGTTGTTGCGTGGAACATTTTGTGGTGCTTGTGTATTAGATGTGTTGGGGGGAGGAGTAGTGTGTGTGTTGGTGTTGCTGGCTTGCTGACTGTGTGTCTGTGTGTCATTGTTTTGTTGTCGCTGGGTATTCTGTTGTGGTGCGCGCGTGTTCCCGCTCCTGTTTCCACGTGTTCGCCTACGCCTTCTCTGGGTTTTCGGTTCTGGGGCTCCCTGTGTTAGTGTGTTTTCATGTGTGACATGTGTAGGTTCGCAGGCAGTGGCTACAGGGGGTGGGGTCGTGTTGTTTCTGGGGGCTGGTGTTGGTACCGGTGTGGGTGCAGTGTCGTGTGTTGGCTGAGACAATTGTGTTGCTGTCGCAGCGGTTGTGATAGGTGTGTGTGCTGGGCGCAGAGGTTCCGCGGCCTGCACTGCTCCTCCAGGGCGTGTAGCCATGGCGAACGACACTCCGTTCCTGACAGGGTTTGGTGCGGGCCTTGGTCGTGTTATGACGTTGGGTGGCTTCGACTGTTGGTTTTTGCGCCTCTGCGCCTCTCTGTATACGTTGCAGCCCCTGTAGTTGGCCGCATGGGCTTGGCCACAGTTGGCGCAACGGCGTATGTTTTCATGTATTAGTGTGCATGCGTTGGAAGCGTGATTGCCAGCGCATCCGCGGCAACGGGGTGCCAGGCCGCAGCGGAGGCCCGAATGACCGAACCGCTGGCAGTTGTTACATTGTTGGGGGACTTGTGGCGGTTCGTAGATTTCTACCCTTACGTCCATCCGCAGAAGGCTTTTTATCTGGAGAAGGCCGCGGGAGGCGGCCGTATCGGCCATCTCAACGAGGTAGTGTGGTAGACGGTGGTGGGAGCGGAAGCCTGTCATCCTGGAAGCACTTTTGCAGTCGAATCCAAGGAAGTTAAGCGCCGCTTGTACTGTGTTGTTTGGGGTGTTGGGGTCCACCCCCTTTACCACGTACTGCTGTGTCCGTTCTTCGGCGGTCCTGTACGTATAGTGCTCGATTTCCTTTTCTTTGAGGAAGATAAGGAGATCTTTATATTCACTGTTAGTTGATACGTACAGTGAGGCCCTATCCCCAGAGTACTTCGTGTGTAGCGTGCAAGGTGAGTGCCTTTCCGCGAATGTTGTGTTGAGGACGCTGAGGTCCCCGTAGTTCTGAATTACGACTGGGGGAAAACCAGTCTTCTGTTGTGTGGGCGTAGCTGCGGTTGGTGCTTGTGTGGTGTTGCTGACCGCAGGTCGGGTCGTGTTTGTTGTTGTAGCATTGGTGTTCCTAACATGAAGCGCGGGTTTTGGTGTAGGTAGCAGCGCCTTTCGGCTACCTTGCGAGTGTGGTTGCTCGCTTGTTTGCGTGGTGTTTCTTTGTTTGCGTCGTGGGCCCTCCACCTGCCAGGGCCCAGTGTAGTGTTGTTCTGTGTCCGCATCTGCGGCTGCCGGTTCCGCCGTTGGAGTCGGTTGCCGCAGTGGGACAGTGGTGCATGAGTCACCAGATGCAGGTGAATGTAATGTTATGTGGAGTGTACTTGTCCGCGTGGGGGACTCACTTGTGCCGCAGAGGTCGGTTATCAATCGACGCTGGCTCAGCAGTTCCTGCGCTTGCGCAGCGATCTGCCGGTCCTTGTCGGCCAACACCTCCTCAACAGCGGCAAGCGGGACGCTGACGTCGACGGGAACAGCCGACTCTCGCGCCTCTTTAGCTGCAGCCTTGCTGCGGGTTAGGGCGGGGGAAACACCGGCGGAATCTGCCATCGTGTGTTTGCAGGAGCTTTATTTGGTATGGGTGGGCACGACAATTATGCTTTTTCTGAAAAGAAAAGGCTAATAGTAGGTCCTACAGAAGAGGGGGAATACCCTACGGCCTACCGTGCGCCGTTGGTGCAGTGGCGCGGCACCTAAAGGAGGTGCGGAGGAAGAGAAGTGGCCTACAGTACGCGGGGTGGTCCGACGTGAACGGGCCCCTGGCACTGATCAACCCTAACAAAGAACGAGAGAGTCTCGCTAGGTTTGTAACCGAAGTTACGGGTTACTGTGAGTCAGTGACTCTTGACGACAATAGAGCTTCTCCGCGAGCTACGCGGCTTCTCGACGAAAGGGAGCAAGCTCAACCTTCCGCCGATCAACCGAGCGCTACTGGCGCCTCGAAAGGAACTCTCTGTAGAGCAGAGCGGTCAGCGAGGCCTAAACCCCAATAGCTACCGTTGCACCGGCCATCACCGGCTGAGAGCTCCTTCCGCTACGACGGCAGGAGCGCGTCTGCACCTGTTGTCTTGCCTACGCCTCTTATCAAGAGGAGGAGAACTTCTTCCATCCCTTGGTCCTAGGTTATTATTGCCATTGTAATATTGAGGAAAACTGTTCCCACTTTTGTTACCATTACCGTTTTTATTGTGATATTGGTAATAGTTATTACTGTTGTTACTCGATACTTGAGTATTACTGCCCCAGTTCAATTTCTCTTCTTCATGCAACAGGTCAAAAGAATCAAGCGTTGACATGAATAGTTATACATCTGAATCTGGTACATGAAGTAGTTTTTCTTTTATTTATATTGGTAATTTTGATTTTGTAAGCCATATGACGTCTTGTTTGGGCATGCCACCTTACACCCCCCCCCCCCCCCCCCCAAACGGCTACAGCAGCATGCCACGCTGCCTTCCGTCGCATCACCGTGTGCTCGGCGCTGGCGAGGACCTTCCACAAGGTTCTAGCCTTGCGTCTGTGTGCTGTGGATGAACGTCGGCGGGCATTCATCCGTCAGGATGGGATGCTGAAAAACACGTTCATCTTAGACCAGGCTCTGGTCGACACAGTCCGCTCCTGCCGTTATGTCTTTGTCGCGTCTCTAGGCTGTCTAAGGCGTTCGATTCGCTAGACCACGCTGCTCTTCACTCCGTGCTGAAAGCGCACGGCTTCCCGACCGAATCTGTCGATTACGTTGATGGCTACTACAGGGGCAGAATGAACAAGAATAACGGGCGGCGGCGACGTGAGCGTGGCCATGCAGCCGTCAAGGGGTGTCTGTAAAGAGGACCATCAGTCCCCCGTCCTCTTTAACATGGCCGTGGACACTACACTTAACAGCTTGCCTTCCCACATAGGAGCTCGGATTTTAGGTCGCAGAGTCAATGCTGCGGCCTTCGCCGATGATGTGCTGCTGTTCGCATCGATGAAGAGGGGCCTGCAGTGCCTCATCGACGCAGCCACGGCAGCCCTCATCTTGGGCTGCATATCAACTCGCAGAAGAGCTCCATCCTCGCCTTAGTGACATCTGGCGGCAAGAGGATGGTGAAGGTGGACGAGATCGTCACCTTCACGGCCGGCAACATCATGCTGGCACTACGCCTGGATGATACCTTCCGCTACCTGGGACTGCAGTTCTCCTCTTCTGGTCGGTGCCTGTTCCATCCTCGCTACCACCTGCGGGAGCAGCTGGACGTAAACACCTGGGCTGCCCTGAAGCCGCAACAGTGCCTCTACGCCCGCGGGTACTTGCTGCTACTGGGCCTGTACCTTGGGTTGGTCCTCAGTCCCACCCGGATCAGTGCCTTGAACGCTGCAGACAACACGCTGCGAGCAGCCATCAGGAGATAGTTCCGGCAGACACCCGCCTTGGCTACTTCCACTCTCCTGTGGCCCTCTGGGGACTCGGTATTCCACCTACCCTCTGGATGAGCCTAACCCTATGGCAGGCCCGACTCCTGACGCTGCAGTGGACGATGTGGGCCTCCGCGAGGTGCAGCCTGAGGTCGCGGCGCTCGAGCGGCACTTGACGTAGGAAGGCCACCTCCTCACGACCTCGGAGCAGGTTGGGGAAATGTGGGCGGCTCGCCTACACGTCACTTTCGGCGGTGCGGCCGAGTTTGCCGCCATCTGGGGCAGCACCAGTGGGTCCCCGACGCCGGTCATCTAGGCGCGACTACATGAACGCCATCCGTGCCTGCATAAACGCCTTGCCCTCCAATGCGCGATGCAGTGGCCGACAATCGATGCTCCGCGGGCTGCAAAGCCGTCGAGACCACCAACCACGTCATCCAGGACTAACGCACGCATCCGCGTGAAACGTCACTACGCGGCCGTCAAGTACCTCGCGCGCGGAGTCGCGCAAAGGGGCTTCGGCGCCTCGATGGAGCTCCCCCTTTGAACACCAGGACTCCGCAAGCCTGACATCGTCGCGGTCAATGATGGCCAAGCCCGCAGAGCCGACGCCCAGATAGTCGGTGACCACCTACAGCTCGACTGGTGCCACAAGGAGAAGACGACGAATAACAACACGCCGTCCATCAGGCGTACCGCCTTCGACCCGCGTCCCTGCGTCTAGAGTGTCTGCTTTTCATCGGCCATGTTAACTTGGAGGGGGACAAAATCAAATGGCTCTGAGCACTAGGGGACTTAACATCTGAGCTCATCAGTCCACTAGAACGTAGAACTACTTAAATTCGAACCTGCGACCGTAGCGGTCGCGCGGTTCCATACTGAAGCACCTAGAGCCGCTCGGCCACACCGGCCGGCGGAGGGGGACATGATCTCCACAGTTCGCGAGCGACCTCCTGTAGATGGGCTTCAAGGTGCTGGAGCTCGCTACGATCTCATCCAGAGTGCTGACTTCGTGCTGCGCGTCGTTCAGAGTCTTCGAGCGTATGACCGCACAGTGCCCAATACCAATGGCTGGCGTTGGGTAGAGAGCAGGTCGTCTCTTTCTGTCTTTCAAGACTTATGAGAAAATCATTCAGATTATTTAGTGGAAAAAAGTATGGTAGCACAAACTATATCACAGCAAAAGAGCTCTGCATGCAGTGGTTAGAATGGCATAGTGGTTAACGCGAACAGTTTTCTGAATTGCCGGCCGGGATGGCCGAGTGGTTCTAGGCGCTACAGTCCGGAACCGCGAGACCGCTACGGTCGCAGGTTCGAATCCTGCCTCGGGCATGGGTGTGTGTGATTTCCTTAGGTTAGTTAGGTTTAAGTAGTTCTAAGTTCTAGGGGACTGATGACCTCAGAAGTTAAATCCCATAGTGCTCAGCGCTATTTGAACCATTTGGATAGAGGCAACAAGTTTCTGGATGAATGTGTTACTTTTTGACAACTCTTCACATGCGTCGTGAACTGCTTCGGAAAACAATGGCTTGGTTGTCTGTGCTGGTCTACTACACCTAACAATTTTCTCCAGCTCTGCCCATACGAGCTCTATGGGATTGAGGTCAGCACCTTTGGAAGGCCAGTCCAGGAGCTCAATGTTCCCAGTCATATGAAATCAGGGTTTTATACAGTTCCCTGTATGTACAGGGTGACGGTCATGTTCGAAGGTGGTTTTGCTCCTGAAAACCTCTGACGAACAGAAGGAAGCATTACGTTCTCCACTATTTCGCAGTAGTAATGACTAGAAAACGGACGGTCCACTTGCTGATATCTATCACCAAACAGTGGCATCAGTCCGGCCACACATTTGCCTCTGATGGGCATATTTGCTGTCGATATACCAGGAACGAAGTATTTGGTGCAGCAGAAAACACCTTCTAGACCACAGATATAACGAAAGCGGGTTCCTTCAGTATTCCATTGTGAAGTTTAACCTGGTAGCCTTATGTTGCTTCTTCAACATTTCCTTAACCTCTGATTTTTGTCCTTACCTTCCTTTGTTGCTGAGACAACGACGAATGGTCGACCTGCTCACATTTGTCTTTAGGATGTTTCTGATTTCTGAGCTAGTCCTGAAAGGGTCTTCGTCATTACAGTGGAGTATACTATTGTCTTGATCCTCCGTGGTTGTCCAGGGTTACGACGATGTTTAACGTTGCCTTCCTCCGCCATCCTCTTCACGCTGAGATGTATCGTAAATTTGCTGTATCCTAGGTCACGGGAAATGACGCTGTTACAGTATCCATCTTCTAAAGACCATCATATTCTTTGAGCTGCGACACTTCGCAAATAAGAAGCTGCTGACAAGGCAGGGGGAAACGATGTGCGATACAAAGTGGAGAGCACCTTCTTCACCTCAGAAGTTAAATTCATTCTCGATTACATGCTTTGAAAACAGATTTGATAAATTAGTTCCTCCTGAGTACTGTTTTGACTATCGTGTGGATGTATTTTGCTCCAGACGTCATACTTAGTAATAATAATAACTCTGTCTACAGAAATTAAAGATAAAATTAAGATTCACATTGCGATGCAATCAATTTGCTCCGGCTATCATGTTTTGGTCAGTTGTGTTACCTCACACATTACACCACAGAAGTCAGTAACAGTGCTTCAAACAGCAGTCGATTTGCTGCTGTAAGTTACTGTTATTGTGTATCTGCAGAAGTGCTCAGTTGCTGATGTATGATTTTATGCTGCAGGATGCTGCCTTGGCAAGAAACTGACATTAGCAGTAACAAGTTCCCATGAAAAAAAAAAAAAATACAAGCGGTAGAACGGTGGAGTAGATAAGGCGCTGTGTTTGTAATCTCTTGTTACTGCCGCTGCTATAAATTTTAATTCGTTGTAAACAAAGAATTGTTAGTTTAGGAGTGCATCGTCAATTGTAAAGTTCAAAGTAGTCGTAGTATTGTATACATTTTGTTATATATGGCTCCCAATGCTCGTCGCAGGAAGGCGACGACGAACAGTCTCTCCTGGTTTCCATGTTATAAACATACCTTAGTTTGAGTATGAACTCAGTCTTCGTTTGTTAATCGTTTTGTAGTTTTAGCAATGCCATGCCCTCAGGTGTTAAACTCGGTGTCTACTAATGATTTCAACAGGTACTGGAACATAAGGTGTGATAGCTCTTAGACAAACTACACTCCTGGATATTGAAATAAGAACACCGTGAATTCATTGTCCCAGGAAGGGGAAACTTTATTGACACATTCCTGGGGTCAGATACATCACATGATCACACTGACAGAACCACAGGCACATAGACACAGGCAACAGAGCATGCACAATGTCGGCACTAGTACAGTGTATATCCACCTTTCGCAGCAATGCAGGCCGCTATTCTCCCATGGAGACGATCGTAGAGATGCTGGATGTAGTCATGTGGAACGGCTTGCCATGCCATTTCCACCTGGCGCCTCAGTTGGACCAGCGTTCGTGCTGGACGTGCAGACCGCGTGAGACGACGCTTCATCCAGTCCCAAACATGCTCAATGGGGGACAGATCCGGAGATCTTGGTGGCCAGGGTAGTTGACTTACACCTTCTAGAGCACGTTGGGTGGCACGGGATACATGCGGACGTGCATTGTCCTGTTGGAACAGCAAGTTCCCTTGCCGGTCTAGGAATGGTAGAACGATGGGTTCGATGACGGTTTGGATGTACCGTGCACTATTCAGTGTCCCCTCGACGATCACCAGTGGTGTACGGCCAGTGTAGGAGATCGCTCCCCACACCATGATGCCGGGTGTTGGCCCTGTGTGCCTCGGTCGTATGCAGTCCTGATTGTGGCGCTCACCTGCACGGCGCCAAACACACATACGACCATCATTGGCACCAAGGCAGAAGCGACTCTCATCGCTGAAGACGACACGTCTCCATTCGTCCCTCCATTCACGCCTGTCGCGACACCACTGGAGGCGGGCTGCACGATGTTGGGGCGTGAGCGGAAGACGGCCTAACGGTGTGCGGGACCGTAGCCCAGCTTCATGGAGACGGTTGCGAATGGTCCTCGCCGATACTCCAGGAGCAACAGTGTCCCTAATTTGCTGGGAAGTGGCGGTGCGGTCCCCTACGGCACTGCGTAGGATTCTACGGCCTTGGCGTGCATCCGTGCGTCGCTGCGGTCCGGTCCCTGGTCGACGGGCACGTGCACCTTCCGCCGACCACTGGCGACAACATCGATGTACTGTGGAGACCTCACGCCCCACGTGTTGAGCAATTCGGCGGTACGTCCACCCGGCCTCCCGCATGCCCACTATACGCCCTCGCTCAAAGTCCGTCAACTGCACATACGGTTCACGTCCACGCTGTCGCGGCATGCTACCAGTGTTAAAGACTGCGATGGAGCTCCGTATGCCACGGCAAACTGGCTGACACTGACGGCGGCGGTGCACAAATGCTGCGCAGCTAGCGCCATTCGACGGCCAACACCGCGGTTCCTGGTGTGTCCGCTGTGCCGTGCGTGTGATCATTGCTTGCACAGCCCTCTCGCAGTGTCCGGAGAAAGTATGGTGGGTCTGACACACCGGTGTCAATGTGTTCTTTTTTCCATTTCCAGGAGTGTAATTTTCATTTTTAATGTCTCGACACGTATTGTCAACGATAACGATACGTTCCCTTATTTCTAGCCAAACATGCACATATCACACTACTGGTGAGAAAACAATTCGTGCATAGAGATTATCGATGGTAGGTGCCGGGTTCGATTTCCGCTAAGGGAAAAAAAAATTGTATCGTCACTTCAGATTCAAACATGTCGCTGCTGTCAGATGTGGCAAACCTTTTAAAGAGCAAAAATTCTCCGAAATTTTATAGAACGTTGAGTCCAGATATTGTCTCAAAATCTCTTGTCCATAGATAGATTTAATTTTGCCTAAAGATTGCTGGAATGACTTACGTGACGGAGTTAGATACCTGAAATTCTGATGAGTGTGTTAGTGGTTTTGAAATGTTACTTACTGTAGTAAGGACTGTCCCATCTACAACAACGTTTTTCTCACTATTTGCAATTTAGAGGTGTCGATTTACATCTGGACTGATTGCCTTAAAGAAGAGTGTCTTCTAGTGATCGCTGTGGATATTTTGTATAGCCAAATGACTGTACTGCAGAGCGATTAAAAGACCTGCAAGAGGGCAATGTTACGTGGTACATAAAGTTATTAACTTGGGCTCTCCCAAAATCCTCATTCGTGTACTGTTCGGTTTCTTATTACTGCTTTCATTCTACTTATATTAGTGACTTTGGACTCAGTTTTGGATCGGACTCAATACTGTAGAATGCAACTTTTACAAAATGCAGTTCCTATAAATTCTTGAGCTGAAATTAACAGTTATAATTCTAGCTTGATTAGCAGCAATGACAGCAAAGAAGATAACAATCAAGAAAGCTGATGTGCAGAAACGATTCAGAGACAGTGGCATTTTACAATTGTTCATGAAATACCTACAGTAATTTCAAGCGAGGAGTCACATTTCAGACATCACGTGGAGATCTAAGGGAACTAGGCACACCGAAAGAACTTTGGAGATTAATGTACAAAGCCATAGCATTTGCAGTGACGAGTACAATGAGGAAATTGTTAGGAAATGGGAACAAATAGCGAAAATCTAATAGCGAAAATTATATTATTTAATTTTCTATAACTTAAGTGCATTTCATTACACCGAGCGAGGTGGCACAGCATTAGAAGTGGATCTAGCACATTGGAACAATTCCAAAACGAGAACGGAACTCTTGGAACGGAGCAATAGTAATGAATCACCACTTTGCCTTGGAGTCATAGATATAAACATTGAGCCAGTTTCAACAAAAGTTTCACTGTCAATACATGAGCAACAACACTGATTCAAGCTGCGTTATTATGCCGGATAATACGCTCAGATTCCATACAGTGGAATTTTTTTAAGTGCATTATCTGAAAACTACCTTGAGCAGGTCAACAGAGAACCGACTCGTGGTGATAACATATTAGACCTTCTGGTGACAAACAGACCCGAACTATTTGAAACAGTTAACGCAGAACAGGGAATCAGAGATCATAAAGAGGTTACAGCATCGATGATTTCAGCCGTAAATAGAAATATTAAAAAAGGTAGGAAGATTTTTCAGTTTAGCAAAAGTGACAAAAAACAGATTTCAGAGTACTTGACAGGTCAACACAAATGTTTTATCTCAAGTACTGACAGTGTTGAGGATCAGTGGACAAAGTTCAAAACCATTGTACAATATGCATTAAATGAGCATGTGCCAAGCAAGATCGTAACAGATGGAAAAGAGCCACCGTGGTACAACAACCGAGTTAGAAAACTGTTGCGGAAGCAAAGGGAACTTCACAGCAAACATAAACATAATCAAAGCCATGCAGACAAACAAAATTACACGAAGCGAAATGTAGTGAGAGGAGAGCTATGCGAGAGGCGTTCAATGAAATCGAAAGTAAAGTTATATGTACTGACTTGGCAGAAAATCCTAAGAAATTTTGGTCTTATGTCAAAGCGGTAGGTGGATCAAAACAAAATGTCCAGACACACTGTGACCAAAGTGGTATTGAAACAGAGGATGACAGACTAAAGGCCGAAATACTAAATGTATTTTTCCAAAGCTGTTTCACAGATGACAAGATGGTAGATATTGAAATAGATGACAGAGTGTAACACTACCGTCTGCTACTGCTGTACCATAACCTTAAAGTTGGAGGCAGATTGTGAAATAAAAGTATCTTGTTAAAGCAGTTATGGTATAACGCAACAGAGCAGTGTTACCCTCTGAGAGGAATTTTGTTACATTGACCGTGTTGTACCTAACGGAGGTGGGTTATCGGAAGTGAGTCAGAATTGCGTAAATTTTTAAACAGTAACAAACAATAATTTACCTTTCTACACTGTTCAAAGAATAAGGAAAACGGTCGCCAGCCTAATTACGCAAGAGAATGATTCACATTCTTGTTCAAGAAAATAAGTATGAGTAACTTTAAGGGACAAACACAACCTACACTTTACCACACGCGAGTGCAATGAACTCTGGCACCTGCATATGTTAACGTTAAGGTTAGAACTAACAGCTAGAACAGAACAAACTATTTACATAAATATAACAGATAGCAATACACATTATTTCTTTCAGGTCTTATTCAAACTGAATGGTATTTATAACATTACTATTAATATTCACTGTAGAATCATAAATTGGACATAGGTTCAGTATTACCTTTCAAACATTTTCCTACCTGACAAAAAAATTGTAAATGTAGTTTACTGCAAAATTATGGACTAGTCATAGGTTAAGTTTCCCTCAGCTAATTGCTTTTCTATTTAGAATGAAAGTTAAATGTATTTCACTAACAAATTACTTCTCACTGTCTTTTGAATAAAGAAGTTATTGCTTTCATAAATAGTGGCCTTTCTATTAGTTATTTATCATGAACATAAAGGATAACCTGTGGATGCTATTGCACTATTAATATGCACTTTCAATACCCAAAAGAAACAAGTGCTTAACAAGCACGAGTATATAACTTTCCACTATTGCAGTTTTCCACTTTTACTACAGTGAGACACAAAATTAACATACTTGTAAGATACTGACTCACCTTTTGCGATTTACAACAAGCAGTAATGTGATCATTTACTAAGCAAAACTTTATAATCCTCAGTCTTAAGAACTTTCATTTCTGGAGTTGGCAACAACATATTAATAAGCAGTTTTAATAGAAAATTTATTTTCTGCAAGCATCAATTACTTTAGTTCACTTTCTTGACACATTAACTTTAACTTTCTTTTTACTATGTTGAAGAGACATTAATTAGTAAAACACTGGGCTTTAATGTTCTTTCAGTAAGGACACTCGGTAATCACTTTAGTTCAAACGGAGGGGAACCTGAGAGGTCTTATGATAAGGCAAAAAATCAGGGTAGGTACATAAATTCAGTTATAAATTACCTTATATTTGAGCACACTAACAAATCCAATAAGCTGATCCTTCACTGTACATTACAACAGTGTTCCATTACAGTGATTGCGCAATGTGGTGGCAGTTGCATGTTGGTAGGTGGGTTTGCAGGCAGAATTGCTGGACTCTGTCATTTCTTGGTGGCGATGATAGATACCAATTCCAGAATAATTCCAGCTATTTATCCATCCATCCGAGGCATTGGAAGGCGTCAGGAAAAGCCTCTCTCGGAACCAGCACAATATACAACTTTTACATGGGCAGTTCACAGTTTGGTAGTTCGTCCCAGACTGACTCCTGTTTCACCTTTTCTACCTAGACCAACCACAATTTGCGCGCGCTACTCAGTTCCGTTCCCGAGGGGAACCACACTGCCTTTTACAGACCACATAACTAAGAATCCTAAGTGAAGGTCGGCAGTTTACATAACAGAGAACAAACATTTTAAATAAAACAGAACCTTTGCACCTATTGACATTTCTAAAAAAATGTTTAAACAAATTCCAAATATATACAGTAAGTTTTGTCTCCCTCCAATTGGGACAAAGAATTTAAATGACAGATACACTACATTGCATGGAATCAAATCATGACATCAAAGTTTTTACAAAGAAAGGAGTATACAATTTTGTGTTATCTATTCAATCAAACACATTTACAGAAGCTCAACCATGTAACATTAAACCAAAACAAAAGGCAAAATAAATCCGTACGGGATTAGAGCTATGGTGTTAAAAGAGGGATAGAAAAACAATTAAAATCGCTCAAAAGAGGAAAGATGGGATACCAGTTCGATTTTACACAGAGTACGCGAAGGAACTTGCTCCCCTTCTTGCAGTGTTGTACCGTAGGTCTCTAGAAGAGCGTAGCGTTCCAAAAGGTTGGAAAAGGGCACAGGTCATCCCCGTTTCCAAGAAGGGACGTCGAACAGATGTGCAGAACTATAGACCTATACATCTAAGTCAATTAGTTGTAGAATTTTGAAACACGTATTATGTTCGAGTATAATGACTTTTCTGGAGACTAAAAATAAACTTTGTAGGAATCAGCATGGGTTTCGAAAAAGACGATCGTGTGAAACCCAGCTCGCGCTATTCGTCCACGAGACTCAGAGGGCCATAGACATGGGTTCCCAGGTAGATGCCGTGTTTCTTGACTTCCGCAAGGCGTTTGATACAGTTCCCCACAGTCGTTTAATGAACAAAGTAAGAGCATATGGACTATTAGACCAATTGTATGATTGGATTGAAGAGTTCCTAGATAACAGAACGCAGCATATGATTCTCAATGGAGAGAAGTCTTCAGAAGTAAGAGTGATTTCAGGTGTGCCGCAGGGGAGTGTCGTAGGACCGTAGTTATTCACAATATATATAAATGACCTTGTGGATAACATCGGAAGTTCACTGAGGCTTTTTGCGGATGATGCTGTAGTATATCGAGAGGTTGTAACAATGGAAAATTGTACTGAAATGCAGGAGGATCTGCAACGAACTGACGCATGGTGCAGGGAATGGCAATTGAATCTCAATGTGGACAAGTGTAATGCGCTGCGAATACACAGAAAGATCCTTTACCATTTAGCTATAATATAGCAGGTCAGCAACTGGAAGCAGTTAATTCCATAAATTACCTGGGAGTAGGCATTAGGAGTGATCTAAAATGGAATGACCATATAAAATTATTCGTCGGTAAAGCAGATGCCAGACTGAGATTCATTGGAAGAATTCAAGGAAATGCAGTCCGAAAACAAAGGAAGTAGGTTACAGTACACTTGTCCGCCCACTGCTTGAATACTGCTCACCGGTGTGGAATCCGTACCAAATAGGGTTGATAGAAGAGATAGAGAAGATCGAACGGAGAGCAGCGCGCTTCGTTACAGGATCACTTAACAATCGCGAAAGCGTTACGGACAGATAAACTCCAGTGGAAGACTCTGCAAGAGAGACGCTCAGTAGCTCGGTACGGGCATTTGTTGAAGTTTCGAGAACATACCTTCGCCGAGGAGTCAAGCAGTATATTGCTCCCTCCTACGTATATCTCGCGAAGAGACCATGAGGATAAAATCAGAGAGATTAGAGCCCACACAGAGGAATACCGACAATCTTTCTTTCCACGAACAATACGAGACTGGAATAGAAGGGAGAACCGATAGAGGTACTCAAGGTACCCTCCGCCACACACTGTAAGGTAGCTTGCGGAGTATGGATGTAGATGACTACGTCATCCTAGTGGGCTATTCAGATTTGAAATACGAATCAGACAGACTGCATATTCCGAAAACAATTCTGATATGCAGTAGCAATATGCACCACCTTCGTTTTTCTGATGACATTGCATTGTTTTTATGTAGTACAACGAATGGAAGAAAGCAAAAGCACATTTTTTGTTTAAATAGACCTCGAAATCAATTGAGGGGCTAACGCACAGCATCATCAATTTTGCGATTTTAGCTTGTGCTCATGCTCCTGACATCCAGCTTTACCTATATCTGTGGGGCAGATTGGATATACGAACATTCACAGACGCAGTCTCTCCGATTTTTCGGGTATTAATTTCCTTATGGGACCAAAGAACAAAGCATCGTTCTGTTGCTCTGCGCTGCTCAATTGTTATCTAGGAATGACAACGTAATTTAGTTTCTACTTCACATACGTAGTAACAGTAATTCACAATCGGAGGTATATCAGCAGTTTTATGTGAATCTCAAGCCACAGAATGTTCTTAATAAATAATGACCATGAAATGTTGGGATAGGTCTTAAAATGTGGTGCATTTAGTATCTGTTCTTTATATTCTAACACTAGTTTCACTTAATTACAAACTTTGTAACTGTCAAAAGACACATTTGTCACTGCCTATGTATGGAAATTTTGTGACTTAAGGTTAATAGGAAATAGATTCCTAAATATTAATTAATATTTTATAACATAAAGTGAGTACATTTTTTTCGTAGGAAATATAGGATGTTGAGACTTGATAAAAAACAATTCAGATTTATGAGATGGTTTGTCTTCAAATTTGATTTTCACAAACACATAGTTTCTCAAAACTTTGTGTCTGTGCTTATGGTTCTGTCTCAATTAGAATAAGGCTAAAATACTATTGACCTACACAATATATGGAAAAGACTATACACTCCTGGAAATTGAAATAAGAACACCGTGAATTCATTGTCCCAGGAAGGGGAAACTTTATTGACACATTCCTGGGGTCAGATACATCACATGATCACACTGACAGAACCACAGGCACATAGACACAGGCAACAGAGCATGCACAATGTCGGCACTAGTACAGTGTATATCCACCTTTCGCAGCAATGCAGGCTGCTATTCTCCCATGGGGACGATCGTAGTGAAAGGGTCCTGTAGCCACCTTTCATTGCCAACTCTCGTAGTGGTCAAGTCGGCAAAGAGGTTTCCGCTACTTGGGAGAAATCCACCTGCGGTAGGTTGGTGGCGGAAATGGCATCCTGGGGTTTTCCGGTCCACGCGGAGCGTGGAAGAGGCTGGAGAAGCGGGAGGCAGTCTGCCGCCGGTACGGGAAGCGTACACAGCTGTGCTCCAGTCGAAGAAGGGTGAGTTGGACTGACCGCGTGGCGCGTTGTCACATAGAGAGGGGAGCTTTTAGCTTTTGGTCTC
The DNA here is from genome assembly GCF_021461395.2 of Schistocerca americana. Lineage (NCBI taxonomy): Eukaryota > Metazoa > Arthropoda > Insecta > Orthoptera > Acrididae > Schistocerca > Schistocerca americana. The sequence goes on along the minus strand of NC_060126.1, from coordinate 484,429,620 downwards.
GAATTTCGTCTTATAAAGATTTACTTGCTGGGTTGCAGCAGGGAATGCAAGGCTTTTGTAGACTTTCAGTTTGATTCCCAATGCAGTCTTGACTTTGATCCGTGAGAGGAACACAGCACAAAGGAGTTGCATATGTTGAAGTGCCCTCGGTTCAGTGTGAATGTTTATGTGCCCACAACTGTGTGTGTATGCTTCTAATCTTTTCCGGATCTTGGTAATTTTTGTGTATTTGTGGATTTTCTTTGTCTCATGTGATTAAAATTTGGCCACGGTCCATAGAAGTTGTCTCCGCGGACCGAGTGGGCACGCGAGTCTGTTATGAAACGTATAGTATTTCACAAGCAATTGTACATAGTTAGCATGCAACAGCAGTCTATAGATGCACTACATCAATGTTTTAAGGAATAAATAATTTTGCCTTCAATCTTATCTTGTGTACCGATGTTACGTCGCCGTTACCTTCGCCATTTACCTTGTAATTTTCCTTGTTGGCCCACTTATAGCGTTTCCATGTGCACAGGTGTAGTGATTAGTGTCCCTTTTTTATCTGAAACAAATGCTCTGGAATAGATCGTGTTTTCACGAATCTTGCTGCAGGCTGCACTTACGCATGGTGTTCACGACCTATTTACTTTACTCAATATATGATTCACGGGAAGAATGCCTGGACCATATTAATAACTACATCCCATTCTTTATCAATGACTTTACAGTGAATGTTCTTTTGTGAGTTTTTCTTATTAATAAATTAAGTAATTTTCCGACTCAGTGCTACTTATTCTTTGTCGTGTGGCTAGAGTTGGTGGCGACCCTATCTTTTATATTGATTTCAGTGTCAAGTAGCATTTTCTTATTCAAAGTGCGCGTGGCTCTTTTAGCTATCAGGATACATTCAAAGGGCGCTTCATGCTTCTTGCACATAGCGTCCTTTTATCCACGCTACTTACACATGGCGACCCTGCCAGGATCTCAGAAGCAGTGGTGCGTAAGTCTGACAACAATAGGGAAACGATTACCTCGTCATCAGCGGATGCAGACGAAATACGGTCGATAACGAAATGTCCGCGTGGACAGTGTGAAATAAAAATACAACAAAGAGGGGTTACCGAGGGAATATGTGAGCGCATGGCCCGTTTAGAACTTCACCTAAAAGGGTTAAAGGCCCATGAAGTTGAAAGAAATGAACGAAAGGGTCATTATTCCGACGATGATTCCGGGAACGATGGCGAATTTGATCATCGTCATGATCACGGATCTCGTACCAGGTGGGAACGGCGCGGATCCCCTCAGGAACGTTCGCCAAGGGAAACTCACGAATTTGACTTTAAACATTTTCTGACCGTGAGGAAGTTTGAAGTCTTCCGTAACTCGGCTACGGGGATTCACCCGCGGGCCTGGTTACAGCAGTTCGAGTTCTCCCTCCCTCCTACGTGGCCCAGTGCGCACAAAATAGAGTACATGTGCGGCTACCTCGAAGGTGAACCAGCGGCGCGGATGAGGTCAATTGCACGCAATTGCTACACTGTTGGGGAGTTTCGTCAATACTTCCTGTCGATATATTGGTCAGTGGCAGCGCAAAGTCGTGTAAAACACGGACTCATTATGCTACCAGAGTTAAACAGGTCAAAATTCTCCAGCCCTGTGCAGATGTTCGAGCACATGCTGCAGGCGAATGAACATCTTGACGAGCCTTATGGACCTGCAGAAATTATTCGTATTTGCCTGGGAAAGTTTCCAATGCAGTTGCGGCACGTTATCCTTGCAGGACGATGTCAGGATGACGTAGAGGGGTTTCGCAGTCTCCTTTTAGAGCTTGAGTGCGATGCGAATGGCACCACGCAGAATTACGGCCAGAGCGCCTACGAGCAGCGGCCGCGCAAGCGAAGCCGCAGCTGTAGAGACAGGTGGCAATACAGACGTAATGAGTCGCCTGAGAGTTACAGAATGCGCGAGCGTTGGCAGCGTCGCGACTCCTCACGGAACGCGGGCAGAACGAACTATGCCAATGGTCATCATTCGCCTAGAGGAAATCAAAGACACCCCTGGGAGTTTAGAAGATATGGTAATGAGCAGAGATTTAGGCGCAATTACAGCGGACCTAGGAACGGTAGTCGTGACCGACCCCAGAATAATTATCGAACAAGCAACAACAGGGGTGCCGTAAACAGTACGGGTGGTCCGCCAGTGGGTGTTGAAATTCGTCCCGCAAACCCGCGGCACAATCCGACAAATGCCTCCAATCAAAGGGATCAATGACTGTTGGCTGGCTCGGTTGGCGTCAAACTTAATGAGGACCGGTGCTATTGATGATACTGATGTGCATTTGAATAAAGGAAGACAATATTAGGGAAGATTTGTTGAGGGAGGGCCACAGTATTGGTGTGCCCGCGATAAACCCAGTCGCCTCTGTTTCGTAAAATTACAGTGTATATTTTCCAATGTTTTGATTCATTCTGGTGTGATTGAAATTAAAGTTTATATTTTCTATGAATTGTAAAGGGTCCCTCAATATGTGTGTAGTTATTTCTTCTTGTCAGCAGAAAGGAGTAGTGTTATGCAGCTTCAAAACATCTGAATGTGAATGATTATGAGGTTCATATGAAGCGTTTCCTATTACAGTAAGATGGCTTTCGTTCTTTGATGACTAAAAAGGTATCGGGTGTGTTGGCGTGGCGAGTCAATGGTCGTAAGGTAATTCTTGATGATAAATTACAGTTTTAGTGTTCTTATTCCCCTTAGGTGAGCATGATTCAGTGAGATTTTTCAAATGTACTGCGATGTTAATGAAGCAACTTGGTGACTTGTAGGTGAAGGACTTGTGTATGAAGGGAGATTAATAGTGTTTGATTTTCAGAGTTGCCATCTTATAAGATATTTGGAAAGTGTAACTTGCCGTCACATACTACTAGGTACGGTTGAGGACACCAGGGTGTGAAACCCCAGAAGATGTATATGGAAACAGCTTATAAACTCAAGCAGCTTGATATTTATTAGAGAATCAATGCGACTACCTCCAAGCTAAAATAACATGACGGTAGGTGAGGACCCCTGGGGACATGTGGTGAGTAAGTGTGTAATCATTATGAGTATCTTATGATAGCAGTAAGTTGGGTACTCAGGGCCCTGGACAATGGATTTCTTTTGACAGTATTTTTTTATGTACTTATAGGACGAAGTGTTTATGTGTTGCTAATAGGATAGGATGATTTTTATTTTCATTTTTATGCCCACTGACCTTTTGCATTAGTCTGATGAATAGATGTTGAAACATTTACCATTGCAGATGTGACTTGAATGAACCTTCTGTGTCTCATTAACCATAACATTTATTATGCAATGTCCATAGAAAAGAACTCTCGGAAATTTTTCACATGTCAGCAAACATGTTCTGCAAACCTTGGAGGAGCAGTCAATGAACAACGATATGGGTATTGGTGTTGAAAGGAATATTTTGTTTATATGTGGGAATTGTAGTCGGGCTATATGGTGATGGTGACTAGTACGAGCTGTGTAGATTGTGTGTGAGAGCGTAGTTAGCAGTAGGTAGAGTTTCGTGTCTGTAGCTAGCAGCGGCGCCAAATCCTATCCAAATCCTGACCAAACCTTGTACAAGATCTACCCTGAATGATTGACAGCAGATGTAATGCTGGAACTATATTTTATAAAAAGGATTTTTTTTTGTTTGTTTGAATATTGGTTATTTAATTTTTTTCATTGTTTTTTTTTATTAGTAATATTAAGAAGGCCCTTTTTGTCAAGTTAATTTTGGGCACTATTCCATGTATTGATCAGGAGTGAGAAACTCCGAAGATTTTGTGGTAATCTGTACACATGATATTTTGTGACGATCCCTGTGAGCGCAGTTCTTAAGTGGGTGCAAGGCCGCCTAGGGAGCCTCCGCATCAGAAAGCACAGGGCTTGGTCCACCGGCAGGCGTTGCCGAACACTGGTATCAACGGCGAAGCAGTGATGCGGCGAGCGGTCACAGCTGTTTCCCCGTCAGAGGGGAGGGGACGCTGGTCTTCCCCCAGGCGCAGGCTCACACCGGAGCCCGCAGGCGTGTCACCACGGCAGCGCCAACTGATGGCCGGCGTTCCACCCCATGCGCTAGTCATCTGACAAGCGAAAGGGAAAGTATGACGCACACCAGGCGAGGCCGCCGATCCCTGAGCGCCGCTAGTCCAGACGGCTGCTGCGGTGAGGTAACGCCCACTGCCCGGAGGGACGCGGGTCCCACCACTGACGCATCAGCTAAGACGGCGCAAAGAGGTGACAAGCGGGTCTCAAGCCCGACACCCGCACGAGTTTACGTCGACCTCGATGCGACGCAGAAGAGCGCGTGTCTCCCCATTGACACGACAGGAGACGGGGGCGTGTGTCGGTAAAACACATTCCTCCACAACACACGGACGACGACCGCCAAGCCGCCTTCTCGATGGTGAGGCAGGGCCCACAAGTGGCGATGTCCTGCAAATCTGCAACGCCGAACCATCCCACAGTATGGACGCAGAGGGTGGAAACGGGCGCGAGGCAACGTCGCGGGGTGCTGTCTAGGATGAAAAACCTGGGTTACAACAGACGTTACAATCAACGCCGCTGCGAACTCCCCAGTTCAGTGTTGTGGTCCCCTAGTAGCTTATCCTCCAAGTCGCCTTTAGAAGAGACGCCCACCCCAGCACCTAAAGAGAATACCCAGTGAAACAACCATGTGGCGAAACTGAAAAATGACAGCGTGTCAACGAGTTGATTTCTGCATGTGTTATTGTACTCATGTCTTACTTTCCATAGGTGATTATTTACCAGCTGTCATACCACTGGGTTCATTAATGATTTTGTATCACTGTAGTTGTTGTGAATATTGTATTTTGCACTTTCACTTGCATGTTTTTATATATGTCAGCACCAGATGATACTGCTTTGGTTCGTGATAATGATTTTGCATCATTGTATTTGTTTATATATTTATATATATTATGTACCTGTTCACCTATGTCTCTATGTTAACTTTTGATAGTTGGTTAAAGCAATTTTAAAATAATATCTCATGGTTGTGGTCGTAGTAGGTCAGATGACATGATGTTAGCGTAGTATATCACGCTTAATTTAATTTGTTCTGTTTGCTTTGCGGACCGCATGAGGTCACAATTATTGACTAAGGTCAGATAAAGATCACTTGGATATAAGAGATTAATCAACTCCTTTGTGCTGCTGTTTACTGTTGCAATTGTTACTCGTTGGGGTATGTGTGTTTCGAAGACTGTTGGCGAATCTCCTAGCATGGCGAGAAAATTCGCGGCACAGTCTTCTCCGGGACGTTTGGGGTGATGAAAGGGTCCTGTAGCCACCTTTCATTGCCAACTCTCGTAGTGGTCAAGTCGGCAAAGAGGTTTCCGCTACTTGGGAGAAATCCACCTGCGGTAGGTTGGTGGCGGAAATGGCATCCTGGGGTTTTCCGGTCCACGCGGAGCGTGGAAGAGGCTGGAGAAGCGGGAGGCAGTCTGCCGCCGGTACGGGAAGCGTACACAGCTGTGCTCCAGTCGAAGAAGGGTGAGTTGGACTGACCGCGTGGCGCGTTGTCACATAGAGAGGGGAGCTTTTAGCTTTTGGTCTCGAATTTCGTCTTATAAAGATTTACTTGCTGGGTTGCAGCAGGGAATGCAAGGCTTTTGTAGACTTTCAGTTTGATTCCCAATGCAGTCTTGACTTTGATCCGTGAGAGGAACACAGCACAAAGGAGTTGCATATGTTGAAGTGCCCTCGGTTCAGTGTGAATGTTTATGTGCCCACAACTGTGTGTGTATGCTTCTAATCTTTTCCGGATCTTGGTAATTTTTGTGTATTTGTGGATTTTCTTTGTCTCATGTGATTAAAATTTGGCCACGGTCCATAGAAGTTGTCTCCGCGGACCGAGTGGGCACGCGAGTCTGTTATGAAACGTATAGTATTTCACAAGCAATTGTACATAGTTAGCATGCAACAGCAGTCTATAGATGCACTACATCAATGTTTTAAGGAATAAATAATTTTGCCTTCAATCTTATCTTGTGTACCGATGTTACGTCGCCGTTACCTTCGCCATTTACCTTGTAATTTTCCTTGTTGGCCCACTTATAGCGTTTCCATGTGCACAGGTGTAGTGATTAGTGTCCCTTTTTTATCTGAAACAAATGCTCTGGAATAGATCGTGTTTTCACGAATCTTGCTGCAGGCTGCACTTACGCATGGTGTTCACGACCTATTTACTTTACTCAATATATGATTCACGGGAAGAATGCCTGGACCATATTAATAACTACATCCCATTCTTTATCAATGACTTTACAGTGAATGTTCTTTTGTGAGTTTTTCTTATTAATAAATTAAGTAATTTTCCGACTCAGTGCTACTTATTCTTTGTCGTGTGGCTAGAGTTGGTGGCGACCCTATCTTTTATATTGATTTCAGTGTCAAGTAGCATTTTCTTATTCAAAGTGCGCGTGGCTCTTTTAGCTATCAGGATACATTCAAAGGGCGCTTCATGCTTCTTGCACATAGCGTCCTTTTATCCACGCTACTTACAGTAGAGATGCTGGATGTAGTCCTGTGGAACGGCTTGCCATGCCATTTCCACCTGGCGCCTCAGTTGGACCAGCGTTCGTGCTGGACGTGCAGACCGCGTGAGACGACGCTTCATCCAGTCCCAAACATGCTCAGTGGGGGACAGATCCGGAGATCTTGGTGGCCAGGGTAGTTGACTTACTCCTTCTAGAGCACGTTGGGTGGCACGGGATACATGCGGACGTGCATTGTCCTGTTGGAACAGCAAGTTCCCTTGCCGGTCTAGGAATGGTAGAACGATGGGTTCGATGACGGTTTGGATGTACCGTGCACTATTCAGTGTCCCCTCGACGATCACCAGTGGTGTACGGCCAGTGTAGGAGATCGCTCCCCACACCATGATGCCGGGTGTTGGCCCTGTGTGCCTCGGTCGTATGGAGTCCTTATTGTGGCGCTCACCTGCACGGCACCAAACACGCATATGACCATCATTGGCACCAAGGCAGAAGCGACTCTCATCGCTGAAGACGACACGTCTCCATTCGTCCCTCCATTCACGCCTGTCGCGACACCACTGGAGGCGGGCTGCACGATGTTGGGGCGTGAGCGGGAGACGGCCTAACGGTGTGCGGGACCGTAGCCCAGCTTCATGGAGACGGTTGCGAATGGTCCTCGCCGATACCCCAGGAGCAACAGTGTCCCTAATTTGCTGGGAAGTGGCGGTGCGGTCCCCTACGGCACTGCGTAGGATCCTACGGTCTTGGCGTGCATCCGTGCGTCGCTGCGGTCCGGTCCCAGGTCGACGGGCACGTGCACCTTCCGCCGACCACTGGCGACAACATCGATGTACTGTGGAGACCTCACGCCCCACGTGTTGAGCAATTCGGCGGTACGTCCACCCGGCCTCCCGCATGCCCACTATACGCCCTCGCTCAAAGTCCGTCAACTGCACATACGGTTCACGTCCACGCTGTCGCGGCATGCTACCAGTGTTAAAGACTGCGATGGAGCTCCGTATGCCACGGCAAACTGGCTGACACTGACGGCGGCGGTGCACAAATGCTGCGCAGCTAGCGCCATTCGACGGCCAACACCGCGGTTCCTGGTGTGTCCGCTGTGCCGTGCGTGTGATCATTGCTTGTACAGCCCTCTCGCAGTGTCCGGAGCAAGTATTGTGGGTCTGACACACCGGTGTCAATGTGTTCTTTTTTCCATTTCCAGGAGTGTAGTATAAGTTAAAAATGCAGTTCTTTAAACAGCTGAGACGTAGTTTATTTTTGGGCAGTTGGAGACAATGAAGTTGTGGACGGCAAAAGGAAGCTTTTAATTCATTATATGCATTTTGTATGACAAACTGTAAATTAAATTGACAGTTTATGTAAGTATGACACGCAAACAGCCGTTTTTTTGGATCTGATAAGATTTTATTGTACAGTTAATTAGTTTTCCAGACACTGTAGGCCCACCGTCTGCAGGAGGTGTTATGGGACCATTATTTTGTGGACCATGGGCAACTAGACGCTAGGGTAGTGATGACTGTACTGCCCCATGGTATCCATCAGAAATTCAGCAGCTATTTCCTGTTCAATTGCTCTTGAGTGTTTTGTTGACAATCATGACGATGATGATGAGACGATGATGATGAGACGATGATGATGAGACGATGATGATGAGACGATGATGATGAGACGATGATGATGAGACGATGATGAGGAGACGATGATGAGGAGACGATGATGAGGAGACGATGATGAGGAGACGATGATGAGGAGACGATGATGAGGAGACGATGATGAGGAGACGATGATGAGGAGACGATGATGAGGAGACGATGATGATATGATGGAAGAGAAAGGAGAGGGTGAAACCGGATGCTGGCACAAAGCCTGCTGCTTGCTGATGGCTGGAGTTATATTCTGTTATGGCAGCATACGTAAGAAGATTCAACTTCGTGGTTCCAACCGTCATCCAGTACTGCACGTTGATTTAGCGTTGAAACTGTCCAACGTATGAAATAGACAAAAGAAATTATAAAAAATTTTTTTCATATTGAATGTACAAAACAGTAAAACACAGCTCTCGTTGCTGCGAAGACAGACGTTTGAGAAATATCACGATTTGTAATGAAATAGGTAGGAGTAAGCTATGATATGTTTCGGCTGCGTATGTGGTGATCCATATCGCTTATGAATAAAATCGTCGTAACCCCGAGTACTGTCCTACCCGCGTCGGGGGTTGTGAACAGACGACTCATAAATCCTGATAACTCCTTTTTTTATGATGCCTTGCACTGGACGTTAATTCCAGAACGCAGGCTGTGTTAATTAGAGTCAGCCAATAAAGTGGACCGCTAGCGCCTAATTGGTCCGTCCAGATACGGGCAGCGCTGCCCGGCCGTCAGATGTTTCTCGGGGAACCCCCCCGTTGCAGCTGTCGCTGGAATAGAAGAGTTGATGCCTTGTTTGTGCGGCCTTCTGCGCTACTCCCCCACAAACGTCATTGCTGTATTAACGGACCTTCATCCACTGGAGGTACATATTAAGAAAAGGGATGAGATATGCTGGTTACAGTTACTGGAAGGTAAAAGAAGGCTTGGGGAATCAGCAAATATACAGGCTGTTTGAACACAGACTGATTAAACTTCCCACATAACTTCAGTCCAGTATTTATTATTTACTGAGCTTCCGCTGACTGCTGAGGTATGTTTCTATTTCAGGTGTTGATACGTCAGTTACTATGCCTTTAGTTATCGACTGTCATTTTTCTGTTGAAGTTCAAGATGTGAACTTTGTGTTTGAGTTTACATACTTGAATTGTTGGCCATTTCTACTGTATCGTTTAAGCATGCTGCATGTATTTAGGAATGATACATATAGCGTTATGGTTTTTGTGCACGAGCGTTGTGGGGAAACCTGAGACAGAACAGTAACACTAACATTAAAATTAGAACATTTCAGTTAGAATGACAAATAAAAACCTAAAAAAAAATCTGAGTGAGATTTAATATACAAGGTTTAATGAGTTGATGTGGTACTTTAATATTTACACACATCAGTGTGTTGGTTGTTTTTTATCTGGATCTAACAGTTTTCCCATGAAAACATTAAAAACTTTACGACTTGATGTTTTCTGCACGGTCGTAACTGCAATACTAAGTGGACTACGCCTGTCAGTATAGACTAAGCGTTTTTTTTCACGCATCTTCATATCAACACCTGACCTGCTTCCCAGGGGAAAATTAGCATTAATGGCTTGCTCTTGCGACGTGTACTTGGAGGTACTAACAAATCTAAAAACATATTTCTTGCAATAGCTATAATTGTTAATCTGCAAATGAAGTAAATATTGATGTAATGTTGTTCAGTAAAGTGTCCTTACTCACTAATAAAAATATCTATACTTATGGCCATTATACTCTCTTCTCCCATGTACTTTAAACAGTGAACAAAGAAATCTGATGTAAAGGCACACAGACAAACACTATAAAAAAATTAGATAAGGCTAGCAATTGGTCTGTTTTTCTCCAGGTTTGGGACAGAATGGAACCACATTCATAACTCTAACAAAGTGCAAGGGCTATTACTAATTTCTATTTCCTTATGGGTTTAACTGAAAAATCTAATCATATTTCCTAAAGTCTACAGAAACACAATAGGCATATGAGTGGCAGAATATTAGTGACTTTGGGCACAAAATTTGCAGATAAGTTCAGTTTCATCGTCTTCCCTGTCATTTCCTGCACAAGAATTGTGTGCCCACTTATAATATGAAACACAAGCCACCCAGACTTCAGTCGACCTTAAATATAAATCGTTGCAGTAAAGACATTCAGCGTCAGTACCGTCTACTTGCATTTCAACATTTGTTTTATTCTCACTTGAATTTTTCATGTACCTTTCCCCAGATATCAGGAATGGCTATGTCTCCTCTTGGCATTTTCATCCTGCTCCTGCTTCTTCTGAAGTTCATTTTTTTAGGGAGATGAAGTCGGAATTACAGGATGGCTTTACTTTCTTTTTGTAGTTCTCCTTACTTCTTTCGCATTGACTTTTGGAATGTCAACAATGTGATGTGGAGAAACATGAGGAAATGTTGTGGAAGGGGAAACTGTTTCTTCAACAGAGCTACATCTGTCTTCTGGTGCAGTCTGTTTCGACAGATGATCAGAGACATGAGTCACTGCTGGTTCTACGACAGTGTCAGACAAACAAACAAAAAATGGCTCTGAGCACTATGGAGCTTAACATCTGTGGTCATCAGTCCCCTAGAACTTATAACTACTTAAACCTAACTAACCTAAGGACATCACACACATCCATGCCCGAGGCAGGATTCGAACCTGCGACCGTAGCAGTCGCGCGGTTCCGGACTGAGCGCCTAGAACCGCTAGACCACCGCGGCCGGCAGTGTCAGACAAAGTTGATGAGCTTGGAGTCTTGTCTTCCATGGGCCGATCAGTTGGTGCTGATGGTGAGAAGTTTGCATCAGTGAAGATACTCATGTTGACAGGCCCAAATCCCGTAACTTCAAACCCTTTGACTCCCAAGTGTCGCATCATTCAGAACTGCCGATCCAAAAAGAGGTGCTGCTTGCCACAGGTTGATAACTTTTCCAGGATATGTTCTGACCCACTTTCAAGTTTCCTGCTTACGCTATGAACTAAGGGGTTTGATTAGGGGCACATTAGAGCTCCACAGCTTATGAGAAGAATTGGGGGAAGTACATAACACAACCATACCACGTTCTCTATCAAAGTCAATGACATGCAGATGTACGTAGAGTGACCACCACATTTTGTTTGGTTGACCTGGAAAGCACTACGGATTTAAGAAACACTGCGTAAAAACCTCTTGTGTTCATCCAGCCTGATTCACTGCCTTCTGCCAAACCATATGCAGGAGGACCCAATTCGAACTCTTTCTGCATAATTTTCGAGGAAGATCAGTATAGAAGACACGTAGGCACGGGCAGTTCAAACGCTTGTTGTAACTGTTACGGTTTCTCTCCTCTCTAATGATGTAAGAATGCCTACTTTACGCTTTCCTCGGGAAGCAATTGGCTTCGAATGCCTCTTTGGGATGACACATATACGAGTCTCGAGACCTACAGGCAGCTTGTACTTGTCAAAAGCTCGAACAACTTGGAAACGTTTGCAAGATTGAAGCCCACTGCTCGGAAACCAAAGACAGCCTCCCGCTTTCTAATAGTCAAATTCGGAAGCCTCGAAAGAAAATAAGTCGTCAGGTCTTCAGCACTGACAGGCTAAAGTTCTGAACGCCTTCATTGTCAATCCAAACAATCAGCCTTCCATGTTTTTTTTAAATAACCAACAAGGTCTAACTATTGCTCATTCGAGAAACGCGGGAATGTTTTCCCTTTGATCTGTCAGTCTGAAAACCGACAGCTGTCATTGCTCTCTTCCACGCTCTCTGTACAGCAACATGGCCGATTCGTTTTGCGTTCGTATCTTCTAAACATCTATGAAAACAGAATTTTCACTAGTAAAAATATGAAAAACCTGAAGATATTGTAATGTATCTTTGAAGCATTAGAATAAATATGAGGACTAAAAAGTAAGCACTAGGAAAGAATAGTACTCTACTTGGGGCAGAACGGAACCTCGGTCCGCTCCGCTCCTGTTCATTCCGCCCCGACCTGTGAGGTCAGCTACAGTTCAAAACCCGCAAAGCGCTTTGGAAAATAAACGTCACCTAAACGCACTGAAATAAAGGCCTAGCACGTGTTTTGAGATTTTAAGAAAGAGTAAACTAGTGGATGCAGAGTTTCCACTTACCTTGCAGGTAAAGAGTTACTAATTTGGAATTTGCACGCGAAAAACAAGCGCAGTCACGGTACTGGCACAGCAGTCATACAGAAACTATTCTACAATGGCTTCTTAGTATCCTTGTCGCTTGGATAACAGTTCCTGAAAGTGATACTAGCGTGCACCACGCTAGTTCCGCTCTGGCCGTGGTTCCGTCCTGCCCCAGCTACTGCTCTGCTGCTGCTTGTAGAGAATACGGCAGGTGATTTCCTCTGACCGCAGAGTGCCACACTCAAGAGTCTTTACCAGTGTTTTCGCTAGACTACGCGAGACAGATGCATCCCCTGAAAGATGGACGGGTAGAAATGATCACATTTCTTGCCCACTAAGCTCCCCGAACCTTACCCCTTTAGATTTTTGCCTGAGGATGAGTAAGTAGCGTGAATAAAAGGACGCTATGTGCAAGAAGCATGAAGCGCCCTTTGAATGTATCCTGATAGCTAAAAGACCCACGCGCACTTTGAATAAGAAAATGTTATTTGACACTGAAATCAATATAAAAGGTAGGGTCGCCACCAACTCTAGCCACACGACAAAGAAGAGGTAGCACTGAGTCGGAAAATTACTTAATTTATTAATAAGAAAAACTCACAAAAGAACATTCATTGTAAAGTCATTGATAAAGAATGGGATGTAGTTATTAATATGATCCAGGCATTCTTCCCGTGAATCAAATATTGAGTAAAGTAAATAGGTCGTGAACACCATGCGTAAGTGCAGCCTGCAGCAAGATTCGTGAAAACACGATCTATTCCAGAGCATTTGTTTCAGATAAAAAAAGGGACACTAATCACTACACCTGTGCACATGGAAACGCTATAGGTGGGCCAACAAGGAAAACTACAAGGTAAATGGCGAAGGTAACGGCGACGTAACATCGGTACACAAGATAAGATTGAAGGCAAAATTATTTATTCCTTAAAACATTGATGTAGTGCATCTATAGACTGCTGTTGCATGCTAACTATGTACAATTGCTTGTGAAATACTATACGTTTCATAACAGACTCGCGTGCCCACTCGGTCCGCGGAGACAACTTCTATGGACCGTGGCCAAATTTTAATCACATGAGACAAAGAAAATCCACAAATACACAAAAATTACCAAGATCCGGAAAAGGTTAGAAGCATACACACACAGTTGTAGGCACATAAACATTCACACTGAACCGAGGGCACTTCAACATATGCAACTCCTTTGTGCTGCGTTCCTCTCACGGATCAAAGTCAAGACTGCATTGGGAATCAAACTGAAAGTCTACAAAAGCCTTGCATTCCCTGCTGCAACCCAGCAAGTAAATCTTTATAAGACGAAATTCGAGACCAAAAGCTAAAGGCTCCCCTCTCTATGTGACAACGCGCCACGCGGTCAGTCCAACTCACCCTTCTTCGACTGGAGCACAGCTGCGTACGCTTTCCGTACCGGCGCCAGACTGCCTCCCGCTTCTCCAGCCTCTTCCACGCTCCGCGTGGACCGGAAAACCCCCGGATGCCATTTCCGCCACCAACCTAACGCAGGTGGATTTCTCACAAGTAGCGGAAACCTCTTTGCCGACTTGACCACTACGAGAGTTGGCAATGAAAGGTGGCTACAGGACCCTTTCAGATGGTTAAAAGGCATAATCTGCAAAGAAGAAGTAAAAGAAACAAACGAACAGATCGGATTATAAATAGTGCTACTCTTAAAGAAGACCGTCAAGACGACTTCAAAAGAGCTACACGTGTGCTGTCAGATGAACCGTCTTGGTTGCGTACTAACAGCTCTGATTTCCGACTAATACCAACTGAGCACATGTTAGCTGGAATATTGTATTCAAATTAGTTTATCCTACCACCTCCTCAGATATTTACTATTTCTCCTGAAACACGTGTATGATCATCGTCATCACATTCCTGCACCATCAGCAATTCGTTATTTTCTCCACGTTTTGCTATCGATCGCTTCTTTCTCGGTTATTACACAGTGACGAAAATGGGAATTTTTAGCTCATGGACAACTACATAGTACGCTCCAGTATTTTCATGACTGTGGAATATATTGATTAATATTTCATCCTTATACGAGCTTATTTTCAGTATTTTAGTTTAGAAAAAAGCCATTCCTACAAAACAAGACTGGTTAAGATTACTGGAAGCTGTGGTGAGATGTCATGTTTCAATGGATGGTTTATGACTGCGATCACGGCGATTTGCATGGTGTAGAGTCAGAATCAACTGCGACATTGAGAGGCATTCTATAGTGTTCATCGACGAGGACTTTTTTGTCTCTAGCGGTCAGATCGACTTAGAGAAGGTTATTGGAAGCAGTGGTTCTCGGGACCTACAGGTTTCCAGCTACTGGAACCATGGTTGTGGGCAGCTACTGGATATGATAGCATGTCGGGTTTGGTAACTGTTGAAATGTGGCTGAACGCAATTCAGCATGAGAAAAGAGTTGTAAAACCTGTTGTCATATCCTTCAGGACCAGGGTACGAAATGACATATTCAAGCACGATAATGCAGGGCCCAACGGCGGTTAACAACGCGAACGTCTTCAAGAACGTGCGCACCCTTCACTCCCCTACCCAGTCCCGCGATCTGTCACCCGTAGAGCATGTCTGGGATGCGATGGGATGACGTATACTTTCATACTGGCCGGCAGCAATCAATCTTCATGGAACTACACAGCATGTACTTCAGGCAGAGCAATAAATTCCTCAGGTTGGAATTCCGAGGATGGTTGATGTCATGCTACAGAGAATACAAGAGTGTGTGTGTCAGTGGTGATGAATGAAAGGAATGAAAGATGAACGATTTATACCCATTACGTGATGAATGTCGCCACAAAGCCCGATAAATATCGGACTGTACTTCATGCAGTAATCCTTTCGCTTTCTGCAAGTATATTTAAATCCATTAAGCAGATCATTCAAGATCTGAGTGTTCTTCGCGTCCACATATCATAAAGTACTTTTTAAAATTCTTTTTCGACGTACAAAAACCTTCAACAACTGTAAGAATAATGTGCTGTTTGTAACATTCCCGACGCAACAACTGCTTCAGTGGTTCACGAGCGCCGCGTCGGAGAATGTGAAAGTTGAATCCAGGTACTTACTGATGTGTTGCTGCGGTCGCCCGCCAATATACACTACTGGCCCTTAAAATTGCTACACCACGAAGATGACGCGCTACAGACTCGAAATTTAACGGACAGGAAGAAGATGCTGTGATATGCAAATGATTAGCTTTTCAGAGCATTCAGACAAGGTTGGCGCCGGTGGCGACACCTACAAAGTGCTGACTTGAGGAAAGTTTCCAACCCATTTCTCATACACAAACAGCAGGTGACCGGCGTTGCCTGGTGAAATGATGTTGTGATGCCTCGTGTAAGGAGGAGAAATGCGTACCATCACGTTTCCGACTTTGATAAGGGTCTGACTGTAGCCTATCGCGATTGCGGTTTATCATATCGCAACATTGCTGCTCGCGTTGGTCGAGATCCAATGAATGTTGACAGAATATGGAATCGGTAGGTTCAGGAGGGTAATACGGAACGCCGAGCTGGATCCCAACGGCCTCGTATCACTATGAGTCGAGGTGACAGGCATCTTATCCATATGGCTGTAACGGATCGTGCAGCCATGTCTCGATCCCTGAGTCAACAGATGGGGACGTTTGCAAGACAACAACCATCTGCACGAACAGTTCGACGACGTTTGCAGCAACATGGACTATCAGCTCGGAGACCACGGCTGCGGTTACCCTTGACGCTGCATCACAGACAGGAGCACCTGCGATGGTGTACTCAACGACGAACCTGGTTGCACGATTGGCAAAACATTTTTTCGGATGAATCCAGGTTCTGTTTACAGCATCACGATGGTCGCATCCGTGTTTGGCGACACCGCGGTGAACGCACATTGGATGCGTGTATTCGTCATCGCCATACTGGCGTATCACCCGGCATGATGGTATGGGGTCCCATTGGTTACACGTCTCGGTCACCTCTTGTTCACAATGACGGCACTTTGAACAGTGGGCGTTACATTTCTGATGTGTTACGACCCGTGGCTCTACCCTTCATTCGATCCCAGCGAAACCCTACATTTCAGCAGGATAATGTACAGCCTCATGTTGCAGGTTCTGTACGGGCCTTTCTGGATACAGAAAATGTTCGACTGCTGCCCTGGCCAGCACATTCTCCAGATCTCTCAGCAATTGAAAACGTCTGGTCAATGGTGGCCGAGCAACTGGCTCGTCACAATACGCCAGTCACTACTCTTGATGAACTGTGGTATCGTGTTGAAACTGCATGGGCAGCTGTACCTGTACACGCCATCCAAGCTCTGTTTGACTCAATGCCCAGGCGTACAAAGTCCGTTATTACGGCGAGAGGTGGTTATTCTGGGTACTGATTTCTCAGGATCTATGCACCCAAATTGCTTGAAAATGTAATCACATGTCAGTTCTAGTATAGTATATTTGTCCAATTAATACCCGTTTATCATCTGCGTTTCCTCTTGGTGTAGCAATTTTAATGGCCAGTTGTGTATGTGCTGGCTCGCTAGAAAAGCGCAGGCGTCAAGGCGTCTTCGTAGGGGTTAATAGAGCATGGCAACATCCAGCGCCCCCTGCCGGAGAAACAGGCCACGGTCTACGCATGTGCGACGCGGGAAAAGCGCGGCCACACATCGCGGCCACGCCCGCGCGCTGGCTTGGCGCCCAGTTTAAGTGTCGACTCCGATTGCCTGTCTGTGTTGTCTCGTTTGATTCGTTCCTCTGCAGCCAGTGGTGTCTCAGTATCGCCACTGCTGGTTCCCATGCCTTGCTAAGTCGTGTCTCTATTAATCAGCTAGTTACTTGTAGATATTCCGACTGCTTCTTTAAACACGGGGTTGCAGTTCAGGGAGACACAACCTTGGGTTGGAACCTCTCTTCCTCTCGGCAATAACATTGGGCTACTTTCAGGGTTGGTATCTGGACACGGAAGAGTTTCCAGCTGTCCTCACTATTGCCAGCTGTCCTCAGTATTGCCAGCAGGCCTCGCTGCCCATCATCGTCGTCTCCTCTGCTACCAGTCGCCACCTTTGCTCCCAGTCCTCGCTGCCCTTCATCTCGATTACTGCCACTCCTCTATGCCTGTCATTGGCATTGCTGCCAGTCATCGCCTTTGGTGCCACTCTTCGCTGCCAGTCATAACATTCGCCACCAGTCTTCGCCCTCGCCGCTGGACATCGGCAGTGATCACCAGCTCACGTCTTCACTGCCAGTCTTCGCCTCCTTCTGCTACTCACCACCGTCTGCTTGTCACCACCGTCGCCTGCCATCACTCCAGCATGTACTGCAGCTCCATTGCCACCGCCGCTGCCGCTGCCGCTGCCGCCGCCGCCGCCGCCGCCGCCGCCTCCACCACCACCACCACCACCACCACCACCGCCGCGTCAGAACTGCCCTAGCTAGAATCGCCATCAGCCCCTACTGCTGTCCATTGCCACCGCCATCAACACTACATCTAGGTCCATAAGCAGAACCACCACTCACACCTGCCCCAGCAACAATGACACCTCTACCAGCAGCATAAGCATAGCTCTGACCACCTCTTCCCGTCACCACACCTCTCACAACCACATCAACAGCCTCACCTCATTCTCCACAACTTCAACGCCAGCTGTCTATCCTCATCGACCATGCTACGACAATCCCTTCCGTCTACCCCTTACCTGAAGCTTTTCCTGAAGCAGATACCACGTCAGCATCACCTCCTGCTACTCGTCGACTTCGCGCAATGCGCCATGAAACGCCAACTCCAGCGTCACCATCACCTCGAAATTTTCAGTATTCATGTTTCGTTCGCCTTCCTATGTTTCAGTCCAACTATTATGTTCAAACCTGTTGGCTAGAGAGCGGCTACATCACTGCTGCCAGCCTACCCCCGCATGGGGGAACCAAATGATGATAAAGGCAATAAAACTACGAGGAGGCCGACAGAAGGATCTTCGTCTCTCCGTAGTTCATGCTACATTCCGTGTGAAGACAGTGTTGAGAGACACCTGAAGATGACGAGCAGCTGTCTCATTGAAATATTGTGCAGCTTTTACAACATTATCCGACGCGAACCTCGTGAACCACTGAAGCTGTAAAAATAATGTTTACAAAATTCATAATTATTCATCATTATTTCTATGGGGTGTTCAAAAAGTCTCTCCGCAGTGCCGTATGATTGTTAGCGGCTCGTGCCATATGCCGCACTGAATACACCGAAACGAAACTCAGTGAAATACACGTTATTAATTTATTGAATACTCATTTTTACTTACAAATTTTCACATTAAATGTTGAAAGTGTCCCCCCTGTTGTTCAACACACGATTCAATTCGTCTAATCATGTTTCCAAACACAAGTTGTAACATTTCTTCTCTAACAGAAGCAGTGAAAGTGGATATTGCAGTTTTCAATTCATCGATGGATTTTGGACGGTTTTTCAAATGGTTCAAATGACTAAGCACTATGGGACTTAACATTTGAGGTCATCAGTCCCCTAGACTTAGAATTACTTAAACATAATTAACCTAAGGACATCACACACATCCATGCCCGAGGCAGGATTCGAACCTGCGACCGTAGCAGCAGCGCGGTTCCGGACTGAAGTTGGACGGTTTTTATGGACAGTTGCATTCGTTGAACCCCAGAAGAAAAAAATCAGGTGGTGTTAGGTCAGGCGATCGTGGAGGCCAAAGACCCTGTGAAATTATGCGATCACCAAAAACGTCAGCAAGTAGTGACATTGAAACGCGAGCTGTATGCGCGGTTGAAAATAACCGTTCGGTTTTCACTTAACACAAGTTCTCCTATGAATGGGTACAGAATATCACTAAAGTATCGTTGTGCGTTTATTGTTTCGTTGATAAATATGGGACCCACAATCCGACGTCTAGAAATTGCAATTCAAACTCATATTTTCACAGAATGAAGTGCTTCCTCATGAATACACAATGGATTTGTAGTACTCCAGATACGAGAATTTTTCAAGTTCACGTATCTGGATAAATGAAACGACGCCTCATCAGTAATAAACGTTTCATTAAGAATATCCCTTCCATTTTGTTGAACGAAATTTTTTAACCATTGACAATAATGCAGTCTCTTGCTATGATCAGTACTTTTCAGTTCTTGCACGACTGTCACTTTGTACGGGAAAAGTTCTAATTTTTTCCTTGCAGCTGTGTGGGCTGTTCCGACACTAACATTGATTTCCTGGGCGAGTTTTCTTACTGACTTGTTCGGACTCATGGAAATTTTTTCGGAAGTATAGAGCAGTTTATCCTCAGACAAAACGCTAGGACGACCACTTCTCGGCGCATCTGTCACTGAACCAATATTTCGAAATTTGTTAATCAAATCTCGCACAGTATCGCGATGTGGGAGTGTTGCCTCCGAGAAAACTGAATTAAATGTTTGACGAACTGAAACTTGTATTTACCACCAGCTTTGAACAATTGTTCAACTAAAAACACACGTTCTTCAATGGTCAGCATTTTAACAATGACAAAAACGAAACAAACGGACAAAGGAACTAAACTTAAACGTTCACGTCAACACGTAACGACACACACCAACGATACTACTGACGCCGGCTGAGAAAAACGAAACAGTGGGATGTTGGGAGAGTCCACTTGAAGGGAAGTAACCCAGGCAGGCGAACAATCATACGTCACAGCGGCTAACAGTCATACGACGCTGCGGAGAGACTTTCTGAACACCCCGTATAATTGTTTCCCCTTCTGTAGCTATCTGATTTAATCCCATTTTTTTATCATGAATAGTCTCAGATTTCTGAAGCTTCTTATTATGAATTTTTCTCATTTCTAGAATACAGACGTACATTTAATTTTTGGTTCACTGTTGTAATACTCTGTACCGAGTCGTGAAGACCAAATTTGCACAGACTCGATCAAAAACCGAAGTTCCATTTGTGTAACAGATGGAAAGAAAACTTTTACCAAAGAACAAAAGGAAAAGCTACAAAATAAACTATGGATAGTTATATAAAAACGAAAGGGTATTAGAGTGGCCTTTAAACAGCAAACCAAAATATTCCCATACCTTGAAACGCCGGTTCGATGTGGCCATGGAATGAACATCGTGTCATACACTGATCTGGAGGTTCTCATTTACCTCCGCTCTTCATTTTTAGTACTGACTTTATCAACGTTCTTTGAACTGAATGTATACCTATTTTACAATCAACTCAATAATACTGCCCTTAAAGAAGATAGGGGCTGCAACTTCATTTAATATCTTCGTGTTGTGTCCTTCGTGAATGAACACATCAACAGTGTCCTGTAAACTCTTATCTTTTACTGTCTTTTGTATTGGTATAAATGAAATACCCAATGAGCATCTCTAGTTTCTGCTTGTTTATGGTTATCAAATACTTCGCTCGATGTTTAGCAACTTTCCCCGAATTGGCAAATATTTATCTCTTTTCCAACGTATTTG
Organism: Schistocerca americana; assembly: GCF_021461395.2. NCBI lineage: Eukaryota > Metazoa > Arthropoda > Insecta > Orthoptera > Acrididae > Schistocerca > Schistocerca americana. The sequence continues at coordinate 484,408,780 of NC_060126.1, read as the reverse complement.
TGTGTCTACTGCAAAAATTTTCCTTTTATTTAAATTGTATTTAATATTAGTAATGCCTGGATTTACTTACGAGGTACAATGGAAACATTGTAGCTCTTAACTTTTGTCTGGATAAAAGCAAAGATATTCCAAAAGAGAGAGTAGAGCAGATCGATGGTTACCATAGATGTGTTTCTTCTGTCGAGTACGTAAACTGAGACGCACACGTTTTGAAACACGTAAACGCACTTTGTGCATCCTAGATAAGTATTTTCTCTTTGCAGTGATTATCTGAGTGCCTAGATGCTGAAACAGTACTTTTGTGGAGTAATCAGCACATTCGGGTTGCTGAATGTAAAGTGGTAGTCAGTGTCAACTCGTAACTACTACTACGTTATGCACCGAGGAAACTACAGGTGTGGCAGAATAACGAGCGTTACGCTGCAGTCAGTACAAGAAAGCGCTCTTCAAGAGTATCAACACGGGTGTAAATGCAGGTCCTGACCACGATACGGTGATTCCTGGAAGCCACCAACGTCGGAATTCGTCGCTCATCTGCTACCGATAAGCGACTCCTAAGCTTTTTAGTGATTATGAAGCTCTCCTTTGGAGAAGTACTATCACGGTACTCAGAAATTATATCTCTTTTGAGTAAATGTTAATTCTGAAATGTTCATTGCTGTCATTCAGCAGCCGCCCACTTTTGAATGTTTTAAGCACCAGTAAACATTTCAGTAACCCAGCGTAATATATACAGAGAAGCCTCATAAATTTGTTACCCTTTCATTTCGTGAATGCCTGAAGATATCGAACTGAATATGTCGCCAAATGATAACGGGCAAAGGGGCAGGTAATTTTGTTGTATCGGTAATACTTTTAACAAAATATGTCGCCAAATAATAACAGGCAAAGGGGCAGGAATATTGTTGTGTGGGTAATATCTTTAACGCTGTTATCAACCGACATACTAAAAAAGAGTCGATATATTTATTTAAAGACATTCTAAAGCTCTATAAAACATAAACACAGTGAAACCACGCTTGCTATGTTGATCTAGGGGTAGAGTCTTAAACTAGTAATCAAAACGTTCTGCTTAAATTCTGAACAAAACCCAGCAGCAATGGCAGACGAAGATCCTCGGTTAAGGGAGTGGCATCCGCTTCACCCCGTAGTACCTAAGTATTATTACCCTCTTGAGAATGGAGCTAAAACACTAGTACAGGCAGAACATTCACATTTACCTGATGCATGTGCTTTCATTCATTGAAGCATATGTTATTAAGAATCTCTTATCTCTTCCCTCAAGTGGGTGTATCTCCACTGCATTGCACTTACGGCCACATATGCTCAGGGCCTTTTTTTACTGCTCATCCTCTGAGAAATGGTTTCCTACAGTTTGTCCCCACTTGGCTGAATTACTGTTTTAACCAACATGGTTGGGACTGTCAGTGATCTTACTTATGGTAACTACTTATGAAGCAACAGTCGCGGTAGCAAAATACACGCATCAAAAAAGGTTTTGCATTGCCTCGGTTCCGAGAGTTCCGGAACCTGTACAGAAAATTAGAATACAGATCAACATAAACATCATTTCTGCCCTTTTTATTGGTCATGAAAACCACACATTGCATGTTGTACTGCCACACAGCGAAACCTTCAGAGGTGGTGGTCCAGATTGCTGTACAGACTGGTACCTCTAATACCCACTAGCACGTCGGCTTGCATTGATGCATGCCTGCATTTGTCGTGGCATACTATCCACAAGTTCATCAAGGCACTGTTGGTCCAGATTGTCCCACTCCATAATGGCGATTCGACGTAGATCCCTCAGAGAGATGCCTCACCAATATGCTGCCGATATGGTTGCTCTATTGGTCGGAGGATGGCATTCACGTATCGTATAGCTGTTACGGCGCCTACCATGACCACCAGCGGCGTACGTCGGCCCCACATAACACCACCCCAAAACAGGAAGGAATCTTCACCTTGCTGCACTCGCTGGGCAGTGTGTCTAAGGCGTTCAGCCTGACCGGATAGCCTCCAAACACGTCTCCGACGATTGTCTGGTTGAAGGCATATGCGACACTCAGCGGTGAAGAGAATGTGATGCCAGTCCTGAGCGGTCCATTCGGTATGTTGTTGGGGCATCTGTACTGTGCTCCATGGTGTCGTGGTTGCAAAAATGGACCTTACCATGGACGTCGGGAGTGAAGTTGCACATCATGCAGCCAATTGCACACAGTTTGAGTCGCAACACGACGTCCTGTGGCTGCATTATTCATGATGGTGTCGTTTCTGTCAGGGTTTCTCCAAGCCGTAGTCCGTAGGTAGCGGTCATCCACTGCAGTAGTAGCCATTGGGCGGCCTGAGCGAGGCATCTCATCGACAGTTCCTGTCTCTCTCTATCTCCTCCGTGTCCGAACAACATCGCTTTGGTTCACTCCAAGACGCTTCGACACTTTCCTTGTTGAGAGCCCTTCCTGGCACAAAGTAACAATGCGGACGCGATCGAACCGCGGCATTGACCGTCTACGCATGGTTACACTACTGCCAACACGAGCCATGTACTTCCTTCCTGGTGCAATGACGAACTGATCGCCTGTCGGAACACATCCGTCTACTAGGCGCTGTTCATGCATTGTTGTTTACATCTTTGGTTGGGTTTAGTGACATCTCTAAAGAGTGAAAAGGACTGTGTCTGCGATAGAATATCCACAGTCAATGTCTATTTTCAGGAGCTCTGGGAACCAGGTTGGTGCACAATGTTTTTTGATGCATGTGTCATCTTTAAAATGATCGGTTTTGGAACCTACAGTAGGCCATCTTCAGATTGATCGGATCATCTGCTGGAACTGGCGATGGGCTGAGCTGAGCACCTGTGTGTTGTCAGGACTATAACTGCTCAGCACATCGCTAGTTCCAGCACATGCTGCAATCAATCCGAAGATGGCCTACTGCAGGTGCCGCAAACAGTCATTTTAAATAGAGGATATCTTAGGACCATGATTGTTTCTTCCTAAGTAATTATCAGTATTATGCTGTATATAACAAGAACAAGAGGTCACAGAATATTGATGCTCATAGTACATCTGCACTGATTACTCCTCACATTGAAGGAGATGTTAGTATTGGGACAAAGGCTGTGCAGCCCCACTCTGCATTGATGCCAGATGTATCCAAGATGGCGGCAACGACGTCATCCAAGATGGCAGTGTGCATACTTGGCAACAGTGCATGACATCATCCAAAATGGCGACGATGACATCTTCCAAGATGGTAGCCTTTGGCAGGAAGCTTGATTTTGGGAGGAAGATTGGTCAATTGGGCTACCTCCTTTCAGTACAGACATGCAAACTCCTAAATAGTGCAGTACACTGATGTGCAGACACAAAATCAGCTCGTAAACTGTCCAAATAGGACATAGCACAGCCTACAGACCTGCTAGCAAAATAATGCAACAGTCACCTGATCAGCGTGCTCAAGCACCGCCCGCCACCCCCTGTCCAATAGATCGCACAGGAGGCTACTGGTAGCCCCCTCGAAATGACACAGCCATCATCTGTCAAACCACGTACAGGTGCCCTCAAGCATGAGGCGGCGATATCCCTTTCATACTTGGTACCTGAGAAATTCCTCTTGAAATACGTGTTCACCTAGGCATCATTGCTGACATGACTGGACGGGAGTGAAGACCTATTTGCAGAGCGCGCCAACGCCGCCGTGAGCCACAACTGGACGCAAGCCAGCACGTGGCATCGCTCTCACGCTGCTTATACTTGCAGCGAGCAGGTGAAAGTTGCTTCTATTTTCTGGTATACAGTTATAGCCACTCGCGACACATGCACATACACAGATATACAGAAAACAAAGCAGATGCTCTGTGCTGCACTATACCTCCCGATCAGAGAAAATAGTGAATTCGCGCTGGGTATTGGCAGCTGTACCACATTTACAAGCAGTTTTAGAACACGGAGCGAGAGGTTATATCACAATCGCATGGGTAGAAGCGACATAAAAATCGACAGAATTGCGGAAAATAAGTATATATTGAGGGAAAATACGCTGAAATGTGGGGAAATTGAGGAAGTACTTGCGTGTCTTCTGCTTGGTTCAGAACAATTTGTACATGGAGGTAAGTATGTGAGAGCAAGAGGAATCCGCGAATACATCGATATGGAAGCAAACTAAAGCAGGGAAATAGTCATTTCTTCTTCCATTGGGGTGGCATTCAACTGTACGTCAATTGAGGTAACAGTGATACACGCGAGTTGACTACTGTATTTGATGCTTTTCAGGAAGACAGAGAACCATCTGCCTCAAAACTTACTTGCATCTGCGTTAAAGGATAACAGTGAATGGATGGGGTGGTCGACTGAGAAGGAGTTCTAACAAGGTACGATTTAATGGCAGACTGATGATGCATTCTAGAGAGGGATGGATATGTTGGTGCAGGTCATTTGACCATTTATTCCGGTGATTTGTCAGGATGCATCAGTCACATGACATAGCCAGCGCTCGACTCGTATGCAATAGCTTGTTCTGTGTGGGTCGTAGAGCACTGTCTACTTGTGATCGTTAACAGTAAACCTCATGGTCATCAGAGGACTTCCGTCTCATGTGTCGTGAACTGTGAGAAATTCCTCTAAATGAACAAAGATTTATGCGATGTACTCCATTCCCCTGTCGCATGTTAAGTTTAAAATCAATACTTCAGTTTCATAACTAAGTTAGTGATAGGTATTTGTGAGACATTGCAATCACTGTGTATACATCTGCTTGACAGATGTGCTGTTTAGAGAGTTAGTGGTGGCAGGACTTGTAATTTCATATGTCAGACCCCGCTGCTATGTGTTTATCTGTTTTCTTGTAAGAGGTATTCTCAGTTTTTAACGATCATTTTATATAAAACTGATGTGGGTATAGCATAATTTCTGAACCGTGATCGGATGTGGACAGTGGACGGTATACACCTCTGGAAAACTATATTATTCATGTATCACACAGAGCCAGTGTTTTACTGTTTGCTACCATAGTTCATCCTGCAAGAAGGATCTACACTCCTGGAAATGGAAAAAAGAACACATTGACACCGGTGTGTCAGACCCACCATACTTGCTCCGGACACTGCGAGAGGGCTGTACAAGCAATGATCACACGCACGGCACAGCGGACACACCAGGAACCGCGGTGTTGGCCGTCGAATGGCGCTAGCTGCGCAGCATTTGTGCACCGCCGCCGTCAGTGTCAGCCAGTTTGCCGTGGCATACGGACTCCATCGCAGTCTTTAACACTGGTAGCATGCCGCGACAGCGTGGACGTGAACCGTATGTGCAGTTGACGGACTTTGAGCGAGGGCGTATAGTGGGCATGCGGGAGGCCGGGTGGACGTACCGCCGAATTGCTCAACACGTGGGGCGTGACGTCTCCACAGTACATCGATGTTGTCGCCAGTGGTCGGTGGAAGGTGCACGTGCCCGTCGACCTGGGACCGGACCGCAGCGACGCACGGATGCACGCCAAGACTGTAGGATCCTACGCAGTGCCGTAGGGGACCACACCGCCACTTCCCAGCAAATTAGGGACACTGTTGCTCCTGGGGTATCGGCGAGGACCATTCGCAACCGTCTCCATGAAGCTGGGCTACGGTCCCGCACACCGTTAGGCCGTCTTCCGCTCACGCCCCAACATCGTGCAGCCCGCCTCCAGTGGTGTCGCGACAGGCGTGAATGGAGGGACGAATGGAGACGTGTCGTTTTCAGCGATGAGAGTCGCTTCTGCCTTGGTGCCAATGATGGTCGTATGCGTGTTTGGCGCCGTGCAGGTGAGCGCCACAATCAGGGCTGCATACGACCGAGGCACACAGGGCCAACACCCGGCATCATGGTGTGGGGAGCGATCTCCTACACTGGCCGTACACCACTGGTGATCGTCGAGGGGACACTGAATAGTGCACGGTACATCCAAACCGTCATCGAACCCATCGTTCTACCATTCCTAGACCGGCAAGGGAACTTGCTGTTCCAACAGGACAATGCACGTCCGCATGTATCCCGTGCCACCCAACGTGCTCTAGAAGGTGTAAGTCAACTACCCTGGCCAGCAAGATCTCCGGATCTGTCCCCCATTGAGCATGTTTGGGACTGGATGAAGCGTCGTCTCACGCGGTCTGCACGTCCAGCACGAACGCTGGTCCAACTGAGGCGCCAGGTGGAAATGGCATGGCAAGCCGTTCCACAGGACTACATTCAGCATCTCTACGATCGTCTCCATGGGAGAATAGCAGCCTGCATTGCTGCGAAAGGTGGATATACACTGTACTAGTGCCGACATTGTGCATGCTCTGTTGCCTGTGTCTATGTGCCTGTGGTTCTGTCAGTGTGATCATGTGATGTATCTGACCCCAGGAATGTGTCAATAAAGTTTCCTCTTCCTGGGACAATGAATTCACGGTGTTCTTATTTCAATTTCCAGGAGTGTATGTCATGTGCTGGAAATATTTGTCTTACATTGGAATATTAACAGCACTGCAGTCCACATGACTGATAGTTCGGAAACTCAATCAATCTAACAATATAGCCTGATTTAAGGGTGGGATGTTGTAGCATTAGGAGTTCAGGTGTTTATGTTCTTTCTTACCAATACCTTCCAGGTACTGATCCTGGACTCTAGAACCATAGTTTAGAGTTGATAGCCTAGTTGATTTACCTAAAATGCTTAGCTACATCACACATAAAAAATCACCTGTTTCTTGTTCTTCTTAGCCCTGTGCTATTCCATCACAACACTTTCCAATCTGTTACTATACACCGATAAGGGGTGCTAACATCCTCGACATGGGTGCATCTGGGGAAATCTTGTGCACTTGTTTGGGTGAGGACTCGGCAAGCTCCATTCATTCACGAGACATGGAATGTAGCAGTCTATTTCTGGTCAGCTGCAGATTAAATCAGTAACAGTGCTGCAGGGTGGGCTGGTCAAAGACACTGTGGGGAGGCATTTCAGTCTCTAATTTTATCTTAAGACTGTGAGAATGCTCTATGACTACCATCTGCATAGACATAGATCGTAAATTATGCACTATGCTCGAGGTGTTAGAAATATGTAGAGTGCTGTCTGGTACACTTTGACGATTTATATGTTCGAGAATTAACAATGAATGGACATACTGCACAGTCACCTATGTACACTCGCATTGATACTCGCAAAGTAAAGAAGGGGCGGTTTAGGTATGATACTGAAATTGGGGAAACATGCTGTCACATCATTTCCCGGTGTTGAAATTACTCTAAAACTGCTAAAATTGTTCATGCTATCCAACTATGATGCTTATTATTACAGTACATCGGCAGTGTATTTTCCAACCCATCCATCCACTGACAGGCTGTTGGTTACAATATAATGGTTGACTGACAACACTTCTTTCAGTTGGGAAAAGAGTTTTGTGGATGGGTGACACCTTTGCAAGGTTTAATTGCCATCACTAAATGGCGGTCTGTTTAAAATAGTGTTTTTGCCACTGAAAGTCTCGTCTGGAAAAAGAAAATGTGGACGGTGCTTACACACCGGTGGCATCAGTAATTCGGCAGGTAAAGTCGATAAAATCCAATCATAATGCTCAATTCAGTCACAGGACATCCTTTGTGCTGGGGAATAGGAGTCTCTACATAGCAGTCAGAACGTTTGCATATGTTGAAAGCGGGAAGGGTAAAACATGATGGATGGGGTGCCACGTTAGGATCACAAGGAAGAATGGATTAAACGGTATTCTGCGCTATTTTCGTAAACAGGTTCTGTTAGGGCAATAATTTCGATGCGTACAAGCTGAGACATCAAGAAAGCGAGGATTAACTATTTCTGGGGCACTATACAGTTTCCGGGCGTTCGACTTAGTCCTTATTTTAGATAGCCATGTGGCTTCAGAGTGACATTGAGAACATTGTTAGATATGCTTGTGATGGTTTGTAGCTATGAATGCACACTTCACGGCGTTGCATCAGCCACACTGGGCAGTTAAGCACAGTTAGACACCCCTCGCATGTCATGCTAGGAACAATGCACCTTGTGCTATCCGGTAACTTCAGTATCCCCAGGTATCGCATCAGCAATGGTAAAACACATGTGCTGCCCAAAGGTGTCTCGCATATGGGACCAGCGTGAGCACACATTGGAGTTCTGTGACGTCTGTACAACAGTTGGAGAACTCTAACTGTATATCCGAAAATAAAAGCAACTTTCTCCTGCTCGCTGCAGGTAGCAGCGGCGTGAGAGTGATGGGTCACATTGGTTTGTGTCCGGCAGAGGCTCGCTGTGGCGTCGGCGCGCTCTGCAAATAGGTCTTCGCTCCCATCTGGTTGCGTCAGCAACAGTGCCTAGGTAAACACATATTTTGAGAGGAATGTCTCAGATACCAAGTATGAAAGGGATGTCGCCACCTCATGCTTGAGGGCGCCTGTGCGTGGTTTGACAGCTGACGGCCGCATCACTTCATGGGGGCTGCCGCTAGCCTCTTGTGCGGTCTGGTGGGCAGGGGGTGGTGGGCGGTGCTTGCACACATTGATTTCGTGACTGTTGCATTATTTTGCTAGCAGGTCTGTAGGCTGTGCTATGTGTTATTTGGACAGTTTACGAGTTGATTTCATGTCTGAACATCAGTGTACTGCATTATTTAGGAAGAGTTTGCATGTCTGTATTGAAATTATTATTTTGGTAATTCAGGAGTTGTTTATAGTGCGTTATTTAGGAGTAGTTTGCAGATCTGTGGGCTGTGTGGTGTGACTCTTAGCATCTCAGAGCATGTGTTTTGCATCAGTATGAAAAATAAACTATCTCAAATCCATCCCTAAATAAATTGTTCCAAAATAAATAAAGTATACTCCTTCCTCTCCAGCAGCCCAGTGCAGGGTGAGTAATTTTGTCCTCTAGACAGTCATCTTGGGTTATGTCACTGAATGGACGACAGAACCCTCTGGCGACAATACTGTGCACTAGGTCCAGACCTTGTGGTGATCACACTGTTTCCCACCATTTTCCCCCACCATCTTGGATTACGTCACAGAACAGACGACAGTGCTCCCTCGTGGTGGTACTGTGTACTAGGCCCTGACCTTGTGGTGAACACACTGTTTTCCACCACCTAGGATAACAGTACTTGTGTCATCAGCTGACATCATGGTGGCCATCTTGGATTACGTCATGGAACAGATGACTGTGCCCTCTAGTGGTGCTATTGTGTACTAGGTCAGTTGAACTGTGAACCCCATGGTGACTAACTGGATGGCTGTTCTGCATCAAATTGTGTAAATAAAGACTGGTGCATGCAAAATAAAGACTTACATTCAGCACAGGTTGAGTCCTTTTCCCACCAAGCCCTAGGAAGAAGTGGCGGTCAGGTGACTTAGGTTAGTGGAAGTAGTTCAAGTGACCTACTTTACTGCCTCTAATTGTTTAAATAAAGGCTAAAAATAAAGACTTATGTCCAGCATAGGCCCAGTCCTCCCCCCACACCATTTCTTAGGATGAGGTGGAGGTCAGGTGACTTAGGTTAGTGGAGGTAGTCCAAGTGCCCTTTCTTTCCCGCCATTTTCTTAGGATGGTAGAGGTAGCCCAACTGACCTATCTTCCCTCCAAAATTCAAACTTCCCGCCAATTCCTTGGAGAGGTGGCCTTTGGGTGACTTTGGTTAGTGGACGTAGCCCAAGTGACCTATCTTCCCGCCATTTTCTTAGGTTAGTAGAGATAACTGTGGTGTGATGCATTATTCTGATGGAATTTGAACTTCCCACCATTTTCTGGGGGAGGGGGTTAGGTTAGTGGAGGTAGCCCAATTGCCTGATCTTCCTGCCAGAATTCAAGCTTCCCACCAAAAGCCGCCATCTTGGATGATGTCATGCACTGTCGTCAAGTCTACTCGCCACCATCTTGGATGACATCATCACCGCCATCTTGGATACATCTGCCAACAATGAAGAGTGAGGCCGCACCACTCTTGTCCCAATACTGATGTTTCGTCATGCACAGTCCATTAAAATAACACTAAGTTTTTAACAATATGAGATGACTAGTTACCAGCAAGATCTTCGATATTATAATTTTTCAGTTTCACTAAGAGAGAACTGATTTGTACAGTCAAATTCTGTTTGACAAATCTCGGCAATTCCAGTTAACAAATACTTCATCAGTTAAACTGTGCATCACCTGAAACGTGGACTGAAAATAAATGTTGTGTGAAGAGATCCTTTCGAAATCCAAATTGGAACCAAATCCTAAGTAAATAGACTATAGTAATAGATTTCTCAAACTTTTTGTAAATAAATGGAAAGAACTGTTCTGTAACAGGTCGTAATGAGCTCCAGAAACAGTCTGCTTATGAGACGTAATCAGTAGCTGTACGTTTGACACAGGCTAACGCTGATAGTTGTGAACTGTTTACAACAGAAAGATGAGTGACCGTAATCACTGTTCACGAAAGTGTTTTCTGTAATTCGGCGTTGACAGTAAAAACTTGCGCTCACAAACACATGTAATTTAGAAAATGGCTGTCGTAATTGAGAAAGCCCATGGTCTGGTATCAGCGCCTCTCCGCCCTGTTATCATTGCATTAGGAGAAAATGACGCGGCGCCGTCGACGCACAATGGAAGTTTGAGGCATTTCGGTGTAACGGCATTGTGAAAGAGGAAGACGACAATTAAAACCAGCAGTGGAGTGCTTCCGCGATGCTGGTCTGCAGTTACGACCTACCACATCACGTTGCTAACACATAACGTCCTGAAACTGTAAGATTCAGGCGATACAGGGTCTGCAAGCGAGTATTTTGATACGAGAAACCAACGGTTGGAAACGAATATTTAAGTTTTTAGGAAGCAATTGTTTATAAATCGATTCGATAAGAAAAAAATGCCCGTCGCAACGAAAATTGTGATGCCGCTTTGAAAAGTAATACAGTATCGTCTACGATAGGTCTTAAGTGGCGTATGAAGATAGTAACTGTTCTCGAAAGAACAGATACCATTGATGACCGTGCAGATTCTCTAGAATAAATGATAATTAATTGAAGCCCTCAGCTGTCGACAGGTGTTGTTGATATACCTCGATGGAGACAGCTGCCATGTAAGCAGGAGATCCCGGGTTCGAGTCCCGGTCGGGGCACACGTTTTCAGCTGTCTCCATCGAGGTATATCAACAAAACCTGTCGGCAGCTGAGGGTTTCAATCAATCATCACTTAAGTGGAGTGTAACACTATCTACAGCTCATAACTGGTTGTCAAAGAGCGCACATATGTCGTTAAACGAACTAGAAAGCAAGCATTTAATGTATGGTGCAGCAAGTTGTAGTTTCCTGGGAGCTGGACGAATGTACAGAGAAAGGTTTTGCAACTGGAATCACCTTTACTCGAAGAAATTTACCACTGTGGATAGAAACACACGAGAAACCGGGTCATTCAAGTCAACAAACAGTTTTTCGAATCGTAGAATTTGGGTAAGTTGAGCAATTATACCTAAATCATAAGTATATTACGCAAACAATGAGGCCAACTGGTTTTGAACGAGATGTTCAGTTCTACCATTTGGTTATGAATTACCGAATTACAAGAGATAATTAAAGTTATAGTGAGTAGAAGTTTTGTTTGTCAATTCATGTTTTTGATTATGTTTACTTTAAAACGCATATTCCAACTGCATAAATCGTTTGCAAAAGACAGAGTAATCAATGTTCTAAAAACTGCGTAGTTTATACTTCACGAAGAAAATTTCCTTAAACTTTGTAACTAGATGTAAAATGAACAGTAAAATGAGTTAAGTTGATCCAGCTGTTCCCTAGAACTGAATCAGTAGAAATCACCAGAAGCTGGAAGGCTTCGTCGGCTAGTCATTTGTTTTTGTTTGCACCCAATGTTACCTAGCTGACGTAGTGACTGAGGTAGCCATTCTTGTCTGCAATGTTAATATTTTGTACTGCTTTCTTTCCTTGTGATGAGTTCACGTCATTTTTGCAGTGACGATATGTATTAAACACGTCAGTGAATAAGACGATTTCAGTTTAGCTTATTAACAACATTTAAACGACTTTTACTTTCGTGCATAACTTCTTTTGTGGAGGCGTGACGCACAGGTTAAGGTTGCCCGTGCTGCTTCTCCCCCGTCCCCCCTCTCCACAACCTCCTGCTCTTCACACCGTGGTGGACTTCCTTGGGACCAGGTCTGCTTCCTCCACTCTCTCTAACTCTGTATTACCCCCTATGGCCATTAGTCAACTTGAGGTAACGCAGTGCAACGTGATGCAAGGTTTTGTGGTGGGAAACAGTATTAGAAATGGACAAAAACATCAAAACCCCTGTAACACAACGTATTATCAGGCCTAATTTAGTGTAGCAAACCTGTTGACATTCAAAACGGCTCCCAGTCGGCGCAGAGTGGATAAATACAGGTCCTGTACGGGTTTCAAGGGAACATACCATTGTTCCTCTGAATAGTCATAAGTGCGGGTAACGATGATGGAGGTGGATGGCGATCACACGGCCTTCTCTGCAAGGCTAAATAATATTCGCACCTGGGTGGCCGAGCGGTTCTAGGCGCTAGGAACCGCGCGACCGCTGCCTTGGGCTGGATGTGTGTGATGTCCTTAGGTTAGTTAGGTTTAAGGGGTGTAGGACATCAAACGAGCCGACTCGGAGCAGGAGAGGCACCACAGGACATTTTAATTTCCACTGTCTATACTTTCACAAATAAATTCATAAAACTTTAACACCACCACCAAGAAGGATTCAGGATTCATATTCATAGCAGTGTAAGCTCAAAAACGTAACAAAACACATTTTTTTTACATGATAAATTTCATCATTTTTTCACTTACTACTGGCTGCATTTGTTGCTATAGGTACACTTTTCTTCGTAAGTAAGACAGATTCTTCGATGACTTTTGCACAGCATACAAACCATAGTTACAGGTGTATGAAACTCTAGAAGTTATTTAATTTATGAAAAAATGAATGAACTGTTACATTTTAAACTTCATGTTTAGAAAAAACTCAAGTTTTATAGCTAATAATCTCAATTTTTTCCACAGTTTTTAATAGATCTGGAAAATTCTAGAGTTTAATACACCTGTAACTACTGTTTGTACGCTATGAAAAATTAATCGAAGAATCTCTCTTACTTAGGAAGAAAAATGTACCTATAGCAAAAAATGAAGCCAGTAATAAGTGAAAAATGATTAAATTTCACATGTAAAAAAAAGATGTTTTGCTACGTTTTTGAACTTTCGCTGTGATGAGTGTGAGTCCTCAATCCTTCCTGGTAATGGTGTTAAAGTTTTATGAATTTATTTGTAAAAGTATAGACAGTAGAAATTAAAATGTCCTGTGGTGACTCTCCTGCTCCAAGTCGGCCAGTTTGACGTCCTACCCCCTTAAGTAATTCTAAGTTCTAGGGGACTGATGACCTCAGAAGTTAAGTCCCATAGTGATCAGGGCCATTTGAACCATTTTTATTCGCACCTGATGACCGTCGTGGACAGGGGAGACGCGACAATTCGTCATCGTGCGTACAAAACCACTCCTGGACGATGAGAGGTGTGTGAACAGGGGCCCTATAGTCTTGGAACGCAGCATCACCATTGCGAAACAAACACTGTAGCATTTGAAGGCCATGATCACCCAAAATGCTCACCTAATGTTTGGCAATAATGCGACCTTACGGGATAACCATGGGCTCCTGGAATACCACGATATGGCTGACCGCATCATCACCGAACGCCCACCGTTTCGAACTTTTGGGACCTACACTCGACCAGAAGTCGAGCTTTGTAGCTTTGACACGGCGTTTTCCTGTTACGGGCATTTGCATCACTGATAAGTGTTTTTGGAATTCCAGCTGGCCCTGCAGTTCCCTGCTTCTGGAGCTCCATTATTGTTGTTTTGGTGCTGAAAGGATCTGAGAGTACATAATTCAGTTCTGCAGTGACTTTTGCAGTTGTCGTTCCTGAACCGTGGATTTCTTTTCAACGAATATTGTTAAGAATTATTTTATTTACTAGCGATTCATCAAGAACATTAACACATTTAATCACACTAAATATCAAGTTACAATTTATTCAGAGGCAGAAAGAAGAAATTGACTGTATGAGCTTTCGGACTGAGAACCTTGCCGCTCCCTTTTGACACGGCCGTAATCACGACCGCTCACAACAACCTCTGAAAGACTACACTGGTGCAAATCTGCAACACACCAGATTACCTTAAACAAAAAGTTTTAACGATTCACACAAGCACATAAACTATGCACCCCGTAGGAGGGATGGAATAGGTACAAAACAAGAAAATTAAAATATCAAATTGCCACCGATTTTAACTTATAAGAAAAGTCTTACGGTGGAAAGGTGGCAAATTTACATACTAAAATGATCATTTAAATAAAAGCCCATGAAATGCAATCTTGTATACAAGGTTGGCCAAACGAGTTAACATGCTCTACAGTACACATATGCCGCCTCTCAAGATGATAGGCAAGATCAAAACATATTTCAGGAATTAGGCTGAATGAATTCATTAACACACCGAATCCGATAAACATGACAGAGGCAGCTGAACCGCAGGTTGCTCTGACCCGCCCCTACTCCACAAGAGAAAGAAAAAAACGGATCACCCAATTCATAAATAACCACCTTCCCGCGGGTGGGCAAACGGAGAAGAATGGTGGGACGATCCCAAAACCAAGCGGCTGGTGACCTCACCAAAAAACAAGTAGAATTTAACAAGTAAATGAAACAACTTATCACCAATCACTTAACTTTCTAACAAACTGCGATGTCTGGCGAAGACCTGGCGCAGCACCCCCCAAATCGCTCTCCCGAACCGTCCGCTGGCAGCCGCTTCAACGGACCCAGGAAGGCGCGCCGGTCCCCCGTCTCACGGCGTCGCAGCTGGCACCGGCCAGACCGATGTCGTAGTTTCACTCCTGTTGCTCTCGTGTCGACCGCGAACCCACTACCCCTCGCTATACGGCGCGGCCCACTGGACTCACGTGGCGACCTCACATTCGCCGACGCTCAAGGCGGACAAGTCATCTTGTGTCTCAGTGCGCGACCGACCAACCGATCGATCCAACCGCCAATGACCATTGCCTGAGCAACTCGAGCAGACTGGCCGCCTAACGCTCAGACTCAGATGCAGGAACTAAGCCCCGACCGGGCTACCACTCGCTGAGTTCTCTTACTGACGGAGTGGAAAGACTCTCATTTATCCGGCATTAAAGACTGATCCGAACGAAAGACATACTAGCACTCTGGACGACAGACAGACAGACACTAACTGCTTCACAAATTCATATATTTTTTTTTTTACTTTATTGTTATGTTAAAGCCTGTACAACAGGCAGGCTGTCAGCAGCACACTACGCTGCTCTTCAGCCATAGAAGACACAAGCAGCAAAAACAGTGAGAAGACACAAGTTACAGAACGGTGGGCAATAAAACAGGAGACACATAGAGACAAACACGGAGCCGTTCACACTCGTCGATAATCCACACTGTGAACCAATGAGACGACGCACAAACACTGAAGATGACGATGGCACTGGTGAACGAGGGAGTGTGACGGTGAACACTGAACACGAAACACGACGGCACACACGAAACACTGATGGCGGTGATCTCCGGCGCGCGAATGTCCACTTAGCGTGTGCGAGTCCGGGGACCTGCCAAGAGGGGAACAGGGGTGAGGTGGGGGAGAGGGGAGAAAAAGGATGCCAATGGCGGAGGAGACGGGGGCAGGAGGAGAGGGACAGGGGAGGGGAGGCCCGGGGGAGGAGGGGGGAGAAAAGGTGGAGGGAGGGAAAAAGAAGAGAGAAGGGAGGGAGGGTGCCCAGAGGAGCAAGCACAGGAGGAGGGCGGGAGGATCAAAGTTGGTAGGAGGGGTAGATGGAGGGGAGGAGGGCATCATCAGGGAGGGGGAGCTGGCGGAAGCCACCTTGGGAGAGGGTAAGGAGGGTGGAGAGATGGAGACTGGGTGGGACATGCGAATACAGGTGCGGCAGCGGGCGGGGGTGGGAGAGGATCGGGGAGACGAGCGGGTGAGGGGGATCGAGTTTGCGGGAGGTGTACAGGATCCGTATCCTTTCAAGGAAAGGGAGGAGGTGGGGGAAGGGGATGAGATCGTACAGGATCCGCATGGGGGAGGGGAGCACAAATTCATATCTCATAGCGCCCCTTAAATGCACCTGAACAGGCAACTTTTCCCCTTTCCCTCCAGAGGGAGACACCAAAGCTGCGATTGCCACAGCGCCGCCACCGCCAGAAACGGAGAGCGACTGCTTCACAGTACGCGCTGCGGCGCGCTCTTCAAAACAGCAATTTTTACCACGGCTCAGTTCCCTTATTTTTCGACACAATGCTGTTCAGTGACCGTCTGTCACGATACTCGACACCCACTCTCATCAGCGTTGTGATTTAGCGGATTGCGTTTTTCCGCTTCCCCTGTATGCGATATAAATATTCGATTCTGTGCTTCTTGAAAAACCAAACTCTTCGGCTACCTTGGTTACGGAAGCACTCACCACAGGAGCATCAACAATTTTCCCACGTTTGAAGTCACTTAGCGTCGACATAATGCACTGACCGCTGCACAGAACACTGTTCTGACCACCACTGACATTTGCAAAGTATTGAGGACACAAACACAGAACTTGCAATATAGCCGGCCGCGGTGGCCGAGCGGTCCTAGGCTCTTCAGTCGGGAACCGCGCGACTGCTACGGTCGCAGGTTCGAATCCTGTCTTGGGCATGGATGAGTGTGATGTCCTTAGGTTAGCTAGGTTTAAGAAGTTCTAAGTTCCAGGGGACTGATGACCTCAGAAGTTAAGTCCCTAGTGCTCAGAGCCATTTGAACGTTTTTTTTTTTTTGTTTTTTTTTGTTTTTTTTTTTTGCAATATAAAGATTAGGCAGTGACAACTCAAAATATTCGTCAGAGCTTGATTCAAATCAGATTTTCTAGATAATCGAGAGCACTCACCTTAAGCGTGAACCTATCTCTCTTTTTCTTTTCTTGATTTTTGGTCTCATTCTCTTACGCGTCTTTTATGCCAATTAATCAGATTCGCTGAAATGGCATGGAATGGTGGGAAGGGTATGAAATGAATGAAAATGTAATGACATTAAGTGA
Source organism: Schistocerca americana (assembly GCF_021461395.2). Taxonomy (NCBI): domain Eukaryota; kingdom Metazoa; phylum Arthropoda; class Insecta; order Orthoptera; family Acrididae; genus Schistocerca; species Schistocerca americana. The sequence continues at coordinate 484,391,646 of NC_060126.1, read as the reverse complement.
TACTGAAAACAAGTGAGAAATGATGAAAGTGCAACTAACGAATATACATCGTAGGTGGATGCATCAGTAACTATGCAGATTTGACGTAAGCCTGCTCCGACACCTTAATGGATACGATTACTGCTCGTCTGCATCAATTTTCAACTGTCACTAAATATTTATTAAGGCGGGTTTACACCTGTGCGCCTAGCGGGTTGTTGCCGTGCGGCTGTGCTTGTCCACATGCAGGCACAGTAGAGCCTTCGTGTGAATGGAGTCCCTCGTGGGTACATTTTGTGGAAAAGTCATGCACCTACACGCGTGCCTCATCTTGCGTGTAGGGCAAGCACATTCGCATCGTGACTGAGCGCAAGGCGCGCAGGTTTAAACACACCTTAGAAAGACTAGTACCTACGGCGACTAGACTATTAGCTACGGTAACGAGGTATTTGGGGTTGGGTTGTTTGGGGGAAGAGACCAAACAGCGTGGTCATCGGTCCCATCGGATGAGGGAAGGATGGGGAAGGAAGGCGACCGTGCCCCTTCAAAGGAACCATCCCGACATTTGCCTGGAGCGATTTAGGGAAATCACGGAAAACCTAAATCAGGATGGCCGGACGCGGGATTGATCCGTCGTCCTCCCGAATGCGAGTCCAGTGTGCTAACCACTGCGCCACCTCGCTCGGTAACGAGGTACTTACTAATGGAACGCAGAATCGTACTGTGGAAGGAAATCAACCGTTTCAGGGACACCATTCCGGGATCAGCCTTTAGTGATTAGGGAAACCACTTAAAATTTAGGACGGACGCACGGGGTTTTAAACCGCTGTCCTCTCGAAAAGGAAATCAGCGTCTTACCGTCGTATATGTCGCTTGGCTTAGAACATTTCGTTTCATTTCCAGCTCTACCATAATTTAAAAGTCCTTGAAAATCGTTTCTGTAGGAAACACAAAATAGTTGGCGCCAACACACACACACACACACACACACACACACACACACAAACAGAGTTCTAAAAGCGTACTTCAGATCTGCATTACATTACTAAAGAACTTCGTCGAACTTTCTCGTAGAAGACGTTTTATAAATATTTCACGATATACTGACATTTTTATTTTTGTCAACATTTGGAGCGTGGTCCAAAATTTATAAAATATTAGCCAAAGATCTTTGATAAAATAATGGGGATCTTGCGAATTTTTATTTATTGTACCATCACGTATTACGTAATTTTTTTTTCAGACACGTGCTGCATGTCTGAAGAAAAATGGGCTTTGCGTTGACAATTATCAGTATTTGTATTCCTTCATGTGAAAATAAAAAAATATTGTCTACAGTGAATATTGAGCATCGAACGCCCCTGTGCCTTCTGACAACATGGCACAAAGAAAATTATTGGTTTAGGAAATCATAGACGTAGGTGACCGAATGAATTGTGTCAAAAAAGATAGAATGTTACGTCTTATATTCATTAAACGATGACAAAGACGAAGATTATATTGATGCCACAATTTCAGTTGAACTGGCTGCAATGTTGTGCACTGAAAATACAGGAATGCCTCAGACCTGAGTTTCTCACTTATTTAGTGGCTTAAGGATGGAGACCACATGCTGACTACCTTCTCTTTAACAATTTTTGTAGCTTTTGAGGCACTTAGTTTCCTCCCCTGACAACGACGCAAAAATTCATCTTCGCACCTTCCAGGTCTTAGTTCAGTGTTGGGGCTATTTTAAATTGTTGACAAATTCAAAGTTGTTACGGAACGTAATGGAAGTTTGAGGTCACCGAGTGCGCCGTATATTATGCGTAACACGCTCGTTTATGTGTCTCTTCCATGCGTGAGCGTACGTTGGCTGCATGTGGACTCTATAATGAACCAGCGTTAAGTGCTTCTGCTGGTACTGGGCGATGTTTGTCGTTTTTTTTGGTGCATGACGCAATACAGAACGTTTTGCTACTGGTTTCTGGACTTCAGTATCCTAATTTTTCTTTGCTGGTAAAATGCTCGATGTTTGCGGTGGTGTGGTAGTCCTTACTAGAAAATGACTCCTATAACGAGTAATCGGAGAGGACAAGAAAGAGGATGTAGATTTAATTACAAAAAATGGATGTAATCAGTCTGATCTCAAGTGATTCACTTTTCCTAATTTATGGTGCTTATTTCAAATTTCAAGTAGTTTCAACACAAATTCAGTCTTCATCTGCGGGAAGGAGTTAACGCAGAAAATTGTAACACAGCGTGTTAACATCTACTAAACCTTTCCCTACTCAGGTAAAAGGGCACGAGACAGCATGTACACAACATGTTCTGGGAGAAATGATTACTATTTAACGAAATGATCAAACGATCATTTGTAGAAAGAGTGTTTTGTAAACATGGGCTTCAAAACGTGTACCTTAAGAACAGTGAGCACTACTTCATCTTCGATATTGAGACAGAAATTTCTTCTAATGCAAACTCTATTTTGAGTGACGGTAATATGACCCGAAACAAGGAAAAAAGTCCATTAAACATGGGCATCAAAGTGCATACTCCAAGAACTTTGAGCACTTCTACCTCGTCGCTATAATGTGAAACCCATCTCTTCTGTTGAAATAAATGCTCACAGCTCTTTAGGTAAACATTTTAGACCCCATGTCGACCAGAATTTTTTTCCTTCGAATGGTCTTTCCTATGATGCCCCTGAACGTTGGTCATTCCTCTTGGGGCATCCTACACTGGTTAAAATTTCATGCCTACAAGAGCTCATACTCAGTTAGGGAGACAGACATTCCTACGACAGAATGGTGTGAGTGTACGATAGCTATGCGTTTCTATAACATTACCGAAACTTTTCAGATTCAGAGTGCAATGCAACAAGTCATTTTGGCGTTTCCTTCCTCCATTTTTATTGCGTATACGAGGCTTATTCGGTGACCAGTCCAGTCGGGTTAGTGCTCCACTGCTGTCCAGGGCTATCCAGACGCTGGTCATCTGGGCTCAGTTTGCAGAGGGATTAATCACTAAAGACAATCCTGCTCCAGTCAATCAGATTTCAGACCGAACGCGTGTCCGGAGACACCCTGGATAGCGGTGGAAAACTACGCTGACTGTCGCCCGCCATATGGTCCGACAACCAACAGGGATGGTTTGGGGTGCCATTAGTTTTCTTTGCTGGACCCATTTGGTTGTCCTTCTCGGCCCCTTACAGCACAAAGGTTCGCCGATGATACTAAAGATAAAATCTGTTGCTAGGCCGCGTCATATTTCCTTCTAAAATAATCCACGTTTCGACCCCTCAGCTGGGATCTTCTTCAGGATCTCCCGGTGTACACTATTTGTTGTGTCTAGACAAGACAGCCTAGACACAATGAGAGGAAGCCGAAAGGCACGCGCTAAGCTAAAGAGGGATGGCGTGAGGTCTGAAACAGGATACGTAACGAATGCTATAAAGAAAAGTACGTAGCTCCTGGAATACTTAACTTTAATCCATCCTTTTGGTACATCTGGAGATTGTGGCGATACAAGTGAGACTCTTTAGATACATGCAATGTTACTAATGGCGCCTTGCTAGGTCGTAGCCATTGACTTAGCTGAAGGCTATTCTAACTATCGGCTCGGCAAAGGAGCGAGGCTTCGTCAGTATAGTCGCTAGCTACGTCGTCCGTACAACTGGGGCGAGTGCTAGTCCGTCTCTCGAGACCTGCCTTGTGGTGGCGCTCGGTCTGCGATCCCTGACAGTGGCGACACGCGGGTCCGACATGTGCTAATGGACCGCGGCCGATTTAAGCACGCTATTACTCGAACACTGTCAGATAATATTTTTTTTTCCTGTATTGCATTTCGATTCCCATTCCTCCCCCCCCCCCCCCCCCTTCCAGCGTAATATGCTGCTCTACAGCCCACAGAAAAGTTAAAAAACGTAATGAGAATATAAACAGACAATAAAAAAGGCGATAAAACGGTAACATTGTAAAAAAACTGTAAAATGGCGGAAAGTTGTGGAGGTTAAAATATAAAAACACTGCGGTGACGATGCGGATGAAGACACACAATAAGTAGACAGGCACAATTAAAAAAACCAGGCGATAGTGTGGTTTCTGTTCGCACGAGATAAAAAACAAAACTAGCGACAGTATGGTGGCTGTTTGCGACGCTGACCGGGGACTCACAACACCGAACACTCACTTAAAGAGCCGGCCGAAGCGGCCGAGAGGTTCTAGGCGCTACGGTCTGGAACCGCGCGACCGCTACGGTCGCAGGTTCGAATCCTGCCTCGGGCATGGATGTGTGTGATATCCTTAGGCTAGTTAGGTTTAAGTAGTTCTAAGTTCTAGGGGACTGATGACCTCAGCAGTTGAGTCCCATAGTGCTCAGAGCCATTTTTTTGAACTCACTTAAAACAGCACTATACAGGTGACGACGTGGTGGCAGATGGTGGTGGTGGTGGTGGGGGGGGGGGGGGGGGGAGTACCCGAACAGATGAGGAGAAAAAGGGGGGAGGAGAGGAATAGTGAGAAGAGGGAGCCGATGGAGGGAGGGGACATAGAAAAGGGCCAGGGGGGGACGCGAGAAGGAGTGGGAAAGGCAGTGGTCAGTGTCGCGTTCTCTTATAAAGGGGAGCTTCACCGCGTCTGAGCTGGAAAAGTGGGGGTATCGATTAAAATTATTGTGGCTACCATTGGTGGGCCATCAACATACGCTAGTATTCCCCCCGCTGTTGCAGAAGAAGGGGCGTTATTGGCTAAACGCTTATGGATACTATTGGCGCCCCATCGCCATTAGATAGGAAGGAACTAGTCCACACTTACGCTGGAGAAGGATTATTGGTTGAAATTCTTCCTACTGATACTGGTTGGCCATCATCATCGGTTAGATGCGAAACGGACAGAGCAAGAGAGAGGGAATGTTTACCCAAAATATTATTGTCCGTCGACGTGACCTGCGCCGCGTTTTTATATTGCTCGCACACCGCGGCCGCGTATTTACTTCCTTGATGGCGGGGAACCGCGATGCCGGAAGCCTATAGCCGTCCTCTCTATTGAAATTACATGCTTTCTTGGAAATTTCAACCGCTTCTCGGACCTTTCTTCTATAAATGTTTTTTTCCTTAGACAGCAAACGTACGTTATTAAAATCGGTGTCAGAGCCACAGTTCTCATGATATTCAGCTACGCCGATTTTACACTTCGTTTTAGCCGTGTGCGACGTTCGTATTCCTTAATGCGTTCTTAAACAGTTCATCCCGTTTCGCTTGTATACAGTTTGCCGCAGCCACGTGTCACTTGATAGATGCCTGCACTGTGGAGGCAATCAGGCGCATCAATTTTCGTCGGAAAACATCTTTTATTTTGTTTTGACTAAAGAAAAATATCTGGATACCATTTTCGTTTAGAATTCTTCTTATGCGGTCAGTGACCCCAGAGACGAACGGTAACCTAACGGAGTGCGAAGGCAGTTCCCCGTCATTATTATTAGAGTGATTAATTCCCGCCTAAAAGCCCTGTCTGCGGAAGAACTATCATAGCCATTTGCCTTGTAACCTCCCAACAAATAAATTCCGTAACCTCCCAATAAAAAAGTGACTAACCTCCCAATAAAAGTATGACTCATATATAACCTTTCAAAAGAAATCTCGTAATGTAACCTTTCAATAATTAACTGACTGTGAATCTAAACTGGTAAATCTGGACGTCAGCAGTGCTACGCCATGGCCCTGAAAAATCATTCTGAACAAACTGAAAATTCTTACCTCAATGATGTCGCCGGGTAAGGCGTATTTATCTGCTCCTATAAGAAATTTTTATGGCACACCCAAGTGCAGTGCTGGCCACTAGATTTTGTTATGTATGAAAAACAACTGATTTTCTTTACGATAATCGGCATGACTAGTAAAAACTTCAAATTCAGATGAATGACTGTCAAAAGTTACCTTTATAAGAAAGATTATTATTGAAAGATTTTTGAAAACATTTACATGTGTCTTTGATATAACAACAGTACAAAAATCAGTTGTAGCAATTAACATATGCACGCGGCAATAAAGAACAATAATATTTTGCTTTTACGTTATACTACATCGCTCAGGCACCGCCATTGTTCTCCACAACCGGCCTTGGTAATTCCATAACTCTACTGCTCTTCTCGAGCTACAGACCACCACTACTGGACTGCACTGTCCGAACTCCAGGACACGAGTGCTCTCTGTGAGCTATACAACTCGACAACTGCTCTCTAAGAGCGACCTGACCCAACCGCCCGACTGCGAGCTACTACTACTGCTGCTGCCGACTATGCTCTCTGGTCTGCGATTCTGTTGTAGCTTACATATCGGAGGCAGCGCGTGAGCAGTCCATCGAAGTTACATCTGTTCGAGTGCGCTAGCAATAAATTCCTTAGTCATGGACCTCTTACAGCCTTCATTGCCTTGTTTAAAAAGTCCAACTCCGACTCCAGGTTGTCGTCATCTCTGATACGGAAGGCACGATAAGACGGAATATTGAGCACTGCTTCCTTATGGGCAAGGTGGTGGTGCGAAGTCGTATCTACGAGAGTTGCCCAGAAAGTAAGTTCAAATGGGTCGCTAAATGGAAACCACAGTGAAAATCAGAAACATTTTACTTGCAAGACTTAGCTACACTTTCCAGATAGTTCTCTACATAGTCACCACTCCGACTTAGACATTTGTCGGAGAGTTGTACCAAATTTCCAACACAATCGTCATAGAAGGCAGCCGCCTGTGCTTTCTGATAATTCTCTACGCTGGTCTATAGCGCGTAGCCTGCGCCAAAGTGTTGTCTTCGAATCCAGCGTTTCATGTGAACAGAGATTATGCTCAGGACGAGCCAATTAGGGCTGTGTTGTGGGTGATCGAACACTTCCCATCGAAAAGGCTGGAGGAGTGTCTTCACTGCCCCTGCAGAGTGTGGCTGAGAATTGTCATGAAGAAGGAAGTGCGTGGCAGTTGTGTTAGGTGGGCTGCATTCATTAAGGCGAAGCCTCTCAGTGGGACATCGAACTTGGCGGGAGACATCGTTGTTCTAGGCACATTTACCCGCTCACAGTGCGCCCACAACTGAAAAGAGCGTCTTGGTGCGATCGACGGTCATACTAGAGACACCACCCAACTCATCTGTGCAAAGCTTCATCAGGTTTTCACACTGTTGTCCATTTCGCGACCGATCAGAACTTACTTTCTGGACAACCCTCATAAATAATGTTTGTGTTGGTCGGCTTTCTATACATACTGTGACCTAAAGTGTTATCAGATCTTCTTTATATACCAGCACATCTGGTAATAGGAGACCGACCTCACTCTCAGCCTTTAACGTAAATTTGATTTTGGGGCGAATCATATTTAAGAAATTATGGAACACATTAAGTTCTTCTTCGCTGTGTGGCCATATAACAAATGTATCGTATGCATAGCGGAGCACTACTTAAGTTACGTAATTAATTTTTTGTGCCTGGTGCATGTCTACAGTCCATATACACAATGAAAATCCCACACCACAGTGCTGCAGCACGACACTATGAGGAGGGAAAACAAGATGGCCCAGACCATTGATAAAGCCACGTATCGTGCGGTAATTCGTTTTCTGAAGTTGAAGGCGAACAACGGTGTGACAATCTACGCAGATTAGGTGCAAGTGTGCGGCAGTAATCATATGATACAGTGGTTTGGAGGCGTAGGCTCTTCCAGAGTCGTCCGACAAGTCTGGATGACGAAGAACGAAGTGGTAGGCCAACTCTCTGGGAACAACAGGGAATCGCGAGAGAAGCGGATGCCCTGGTGCTCGCAGACCTGTGCATCACAATCGATGCGGTAGTGGACAGGATGAAATCAGTCATGGATCAATATTCGACACCTTGTACGTCATTTTGAACGTGGCGAAATCCACCGCTGGGTTGGTTCCACGACTGCTCCCACCCATTCAGAGCGCCAGGGGAACCGAGGCAGCAGCGAAAATGTTGTAGCTGTGTGAGGACAATACAGATGACTTTCTTAATCCGTAGCCATCTGACGATGATGGATAAGAGCTTTATGGATCAGTCTGACCCCTAGTCAAATGAACAAAGTAATCCGTGGAAACATGGGGATTCACCACCGCCAATAAAGGCGAATACATAGCCGTCTTCTGACCAGGTGATGATGAGTGTTTTTTTTCTTTTTTTGGGCTTGTCATCGTGAGACGCTAAGAACTTATAACCGCAAAGGGCAAACTGTCGCACATGCGTATGAGGGACGTTCAACAAGTAATGCAACACATTTTTCCCCAAAGAACGTTGGTTATTTCCAGGGTTACAATACATCATATTATTTGCCAGTCTTTTGGCTACAAAACCCTATTTTTCAACATTACCTCCGTTCAATGCGACGGCCTTACGCCATCTTACTGGAAGGATCTGTATGCCCACGTGGTGCCACTCCACTGCCTGACGCCGGCGATGTCTTGCCGCATCAGCAACCTCCCCATTAGCCAAGTACTGCTTCCTTTATTGGGCCAAAGAGATCGAAGTCGGAAGGTGCGATATCCGAGCAGTAGGGTGAATGAGGAAGTTTTGTGAGCTCCTCTCGGGTGCGCAGACTTATTTGAGGCCTTACACTGTCATGGAGAAAGATATATTCTTTGCGTTTTCGTGGCAACGAACAGGCTAAAGTCGTTTCTTCAGCTATGCAGGAGCCACAGATGTGGGCGGTCAACCGGCACGCGGAAGATCGGAGAGGTTTGCGCGATCTCGTTGCGATGGTGACAGACGCCACGCCCAATACCTCGTCGTGCTTTTATTCACTGCCAGCTCTCCGCAGACATTCTGCAAGCGCCTATGAATTTCTGCGATGCTCTGGTGTTCCTCCAAAAGAAACTCGGTGACAGTCTCTGCTTGGGAAGCACCTCCGTTACAGACACCACTTTGATGGCCGTGTACAGCATCGCCACCTATCGGATTTACACGTATATAGGAGTTGAAGTGGGAATATTTCACAGTGTGTCACAAGAAGTTCCGAATTTTTTTTTCAGCCGAAACTGGCCGATAAAAAAAAGTGTATTGCATTAATTATTGAAAGCCCCACGTATTACGGCAACGTCCAGAACAGAGTACAGTAGGCTGAAAAGGGGAACTTTTGGGGGAAGCTGTCCATGGAGATGTTTTTGCTTTGTCTGGAAGTCCCAACTCCTCCTGTACATGACACGGTCACACCTGGTACTTTTAAGGGCTATCAAATTTTGCCTCAACGCTCGGCTTCTCCAGCCTTGGCACCTAATGACTTCTTCCTCTCTTCGGATATAGAAACAATTGCATGACAGGCATTTCTAGAACGACGACGATGTGCTTTTGAGGCAGGACACATCCTGAACATGCAAAATGCACTCTTTTACAATTTACGTCTGCGGCAAGTTATCCATTGTCAGGAAAAATGTGTCGCACTGATGACTACTAGCACCGTTTCCAAGACTGATAGTCGTAACTAGATTTTTTGAATTTGATTTCGAAAACTTCTCAGCTACCCCTCGTAATTCCTACAACTGTACGTGTAGAGTAGGTATGTATCAAGTTAGTCAGTTGCTTCTTTGGAAGTCGAGGCTATATTGAAAAACTCTGCGCTATATTTATATGCTTGGACTTCAATAACGGTCTGAGAATCTGAATCAGTTTCTAGGACGTTTTCTAAGCACTCATCAACCGGCGGAACATTCTGCTGACGTACTCTTCCTTCACTCAGTGTTGCGAGGTGTCCCAATTTTCATGGTGTACCCCATTTTTAGGGGTGTCGTGACAGTCCCGCGTGGGCCTTACAAGGCTTACTTTGGACACAGCCAGGTACTCGAAATACCACTCGGAGTGCACTGCACAATCATTAAATGTCTCGAATGCCTTACTAAACACGTCGATGACGGTGACCAAGTAACTAAGAATACGTTGTGGCCAGGATGGCGCGATGAGCAAATGATCTAAAGGAACACCCTAGCGTATGCTGAAATTCTACACCACGAGAACATTCAACCGCGTGGCTTCCACTGTTCTATTATTACCGCCACGCCACTGTCTTCTGAACAGTTTTTGGACTTCGCCCTCCCCCACCCTCTCTACCCCTCCTCTGCCCTCACCGACACGCCGCTACTTTTCTTGGTGCCACAGTTCGTGCTTCCACCTCCCATTGCATGGCGGTGATCGTCCCTGGCGCCCACCCATTCGTTTGTTTAGTACATTTCTTTGCAATAGGAAATAAAGGTGAAATTAGGTTTGTGCGCAATGGCTGCCAAATTTCTCAATTGATTCAGTCAGTGGAAATACGATTGGTAAGTAATTTATAGAATATGTATATGTGGGAAAGTATTTCATCCAACACAAACTCCTACCAAAAGGATGGAAGAAAGCGTACTTGATGCTATTTCGTAGGAAAGGATTAAAAAAACTTCAACAACTGTAGGGACTTTAGCATTATCGCATCAGTGGGAAAGCTGTACGGTCAAATTATAAAAGAATGCATGGACAACAAAGACATAACAGGGGGACAGTGTTGATTCACCACAGGTCAATTATGTGTATTCTGTTCTATAGATATAAAGCTTATCTCTGGGATCTCTTGCCAAACTCCTGGATCAATTTCAACCAAATTTGGCACAGAAACAGCAGGCGTCAGGAGTATCAGTAGTGTGTGGCTCATATCCTCCTAGCTGCAATAGGAGGGAAGATATGGATAAAAACGTGTTTTTCCATCCTCTGGCGTGTAGGCTGCCCTGCGTGACAGGTTTATTGTGTAGGAAAAGTATCGACCTGCCGACATAGCGTCGCAGCTTATGGACCACTACATGTAGGCTGCCCTGCATGATCGACATGTTGTGCTGGAGGAGTATCAGCTTGCTTTATCGACCTGCCTTTCATGTTGGTCTGCATGTCAGTGCAAATAAATGATGTATGTCAGCTGATGTCGAGGCCACCTCGCATGACAATTGTGTTGTGGGAGTAGTATTGACCTGTCTTACTGGATGTATTGTAGGAGCTACACATGCCGATGTGCATGGATGAGGACAGTTTGAGATGGATAGAAGAGAGGATAGAGAGAGTGAGGGGAGGAGGAAATGGAAAGAGAGAAAGGGGTGGAGGGGGAAATATGCGTGATGCAGGTGGTAGAGGGGTGGTGGGCAGGTGGAAAAGGAAGAGGAGGATGCAGAGATGGAAAGGGACAGGTGGAGGAGGATATGATCAGAGGGAGAGGGAGGAAGATATGCTTAGAGAGAGTGGGTGGAGGAAATGGTCAAAGAGAGGGAGAGGAGGAGATGAAGAGATACAGAGAGGGGGGTGGAGACAGATAGTAGTGGGAGGATGTGGTGGACAGGCAGATGGAGGAAGACGTGGACAAAGAGGAGGGGAGGAAGAAGTGTGTTCCATATATGTGTCGAACGCATACACGGGCGAAGCTTTGGGGAAAGGCGCAGTCCTATGAAAGATATAAGTAAAAACAGGAGATTCACGTGAAAGAGACACATATATGGTATTCATAGATTTACCAAAAAATATGACACCATACCAGTATAGAATGTATATCGATATTTCGAAGAGAGCACAATAAGTAAGATATATTTTGCTGTAGCTAAAAATATTTACGAGGGACTAGAGTTAAGAATTAAAGTAGGTAAAGAAATCTCACCAGTAATACAAACAGTGAATGGCCTTAGATAAAAGGGCTGTATAGCACCTGCTATATTTAACCTTTATCTGAACAAACTTCTTAAAAAATGAGTGAAAAGGAATCGACCTACTCATGGACTGCGACTGCATACCGAGTTTACTATGCGCTGATGATAAAATAATATTGGCTGCATATGACTAAGACATAGCGTACACCGAGCGAGGTGGCGCAGTGGTTAGACACTGGACTCGCATTCGGGAGGACGACGGTTCAATCCCGCGTCCGGCCATCTTGATTTAGGTTTTCCGTTATTTCCCTAAATCGCTCCAGGCAAATGCCGGGATGGTTCCTTTCAAAGGGCACGGCCGACTTCCTTCCCCGTCCTTCCCTAATCCGATGAGACCGATGACCTCGCTGTCTGGTCTCCTTCCCCGAAACAACAAACCAACCATAGCGTACATGATGAAGAAAATCTTATAAACATGCAACAAAGCCAGACAACAACAATTTTTTCTAAAGGAAAAAATCCCTGTATAGAAAGTAAATAACGTGTCATTGTCGTAAATCGAAATACTAGAGCTGCATCAAACCAGTCTCAGGACTGAAGACCACAACAACAACAATTGAGGCATGTCACACGTATAGATACCTGGGAGTTATAATGTCATATCAGGGTTCCAGTAAACAAGAAGTAAGGCAGGGGACAACACAAGCCAAACATGCAATAAATAAGCTAATTTCATTCTACGTTTACCTAAAATTAAGAATAAGACAAAAACATCGTATTAATAACAATGCAAAAGCAGTGATTTGGATGGAGCGGAATCCAGGGAATTGACAAAACAATGTAGAAGAAGACTTGACGCCGTACTAACAGATTTTTGAGAGAAATCAGGAAACGAATGAAAACTCCCACGTACGTCACAGAAGGGGGGGGGGGGGGGGGTAAACGACTTTTAATATGGCATGGGCGTGTGATGAGATTAGGGGATGAGCGATGGCCCCAAAAAATACTTTGTTGGCAAACTCCACACAAAACAAGATGCATAATAAAAAAATTATTTGAAGGGGGAAGGCAACGAAGAAGTATGAAGAAGATCTATACGAGGATCGAGAGGCGTGGATACGAGGTTGCGAGCAACGGCCTAAAGAGCTGTAAACGACGCGGAAGATAAATATACCTTGTAAAACACACTAAACACAAACAATAAGAGTGAAGGTACAAGCTAGTTAGGTATATTTAGCAACTATACTATCAAGCATGAACACAGCCGTACTTGCGTTTTTAAGGTTTCATTAGTATTCTTAAGAAATGCAAAGAATGTGTCTTTCTTCATATTTAATTGTTTACTGTGCGTTTTTTTTTTTGTATTAAGGATTTCTTTGTAGGGGGTGACAGATGTCAGGAAGAATAATGAAAAATTCATTATTTTGCTAAATGTTTTTATCAGACCACAGTTGGTGCGTTTAGAGAGCAGAATAGTGCTTCTGAGAACAGTTGTTCATGATCTACTATAAGGAAGGACTTACCTAATGACTGAAAATTCACGTCTCTTTTTGTGTCTCGACTTTTAAGCCTGGTTCACACCGAGACGCTAGGTTGCGAAACACGTTTCTTGAAACGAGCGTTGCGAAATTAGTTTCGTTAATGGCTGTCTACTCGACGACTTCAGTGTGCACTTCAGGTCCGACATTTTATAAGAGCAGGAGCACAGCTGTTGTATCAGGAACAAAAATTTAGTACTTAAAAGTGTTGTTAATTCTTGTCTGCATACAATCAGTAAAAAACAAAAAGGACAAAAATGTTTGGATTAGTGACTGGATGAAGGTAAGACATCACTGCTGGTGTTCAGCACCCTTTTTGAAAAAAAGTATTGTACAAGATTCCAGAAGCTACTAAAACCACGAAAGAAGGGAGTCAGAAGAATTCACCGACCTTCTTAATAGATTTTACGATACGTTAAGGATTTTAGATACAGAGTTCCGGAAGCTGTATCGTCAAAACTGAAATTGTAGATCACATTGTGTTTATTTCCACAAGTGGAGATTTTCATTCGTCTCCACAATATCCATATTGCATTCTAAATTACAAAATTAACAGATTTTGTACAGATAGTTGCGATGCTACCTATTTGGGAAACTTCTTTTCTGCCGGCCGCGGTGGCCGAGTGGTTCTAGGCGCTTCCGTCCGGAACCGCGCGACTGCTACGGTCGCAGGTTCGAATCCTGCCTCGGGCATGGATGTGTGTGATGTCGTTAGGTTAGTTAGGTTTAAGTAGTTCTAAGTTCTAGGGGACTGATGACCTCAGATGTTGAGTCCCATAGTGCTCAGAGCCATTTTTGAAACTTGTTTTCTGAGATTTTCGAAAGTCAAGATTTTCGCTTCGTACATACTAAATTTTGTAATTTCTCCGTTAACTCCTCGATGTATTCTTTCGGTAGCTTCCGTATTTGCACTGTTGTACCTTATCTAAGCTGGATTTTTTGTCACTACTATCAGGATGGCTCCATATTGACTTCCGAGGATTTTCCAGTTGCAGATAAGGATCTTCATTAATCTTAGATGTCTTATTATCTCGCCAAAAATCCATTTTAGTCAGTAACTCCGACATCGTCATTCCTCCGACGTCCATGATGCACATGATGCACTTTCGCAACTGTAGTACTGCGCTGCACTTTATTCTGGTAATGATATTGATTAACGTCTCGATGGTATATATAATCAGATGACTAATGTCATGGGTACCTTCTAATATCGTGTCGGACCTCCTTTTGTCCAGCTTAGTACAACAACTCGACGTGGTATGGACACTTCAATTATGCCCCATAAATGTTCGATGGGATTCATGTCAGGTGATTTGGGTGGTAAGATCATTCGTTCGATCTGTCCGCAATGTTCTTCAAACCAGTCGCGAGCAATTGTGGCGTGGCGCATTGTCACCCTAAAAGACTCATCATTTTTTATGAACATGAAGTCCATGAATGGCTGGAAATGGACTCCGAATAGCCGAACGTACAGTTGTACCACAGGACCCAGTCCATTCCACGTAAATACAGACCACACCATTATGGCACCGCCACCTGCTCACACAGTGCCTTGATGACCTCTTGCATCCATAGCTTCGTGGGGTCTGCGCCACATGCAAACCATACCATCAGCTCATACCAATTGAAATCGGGACTCATCTGACCAGGCCACGGTTTTCCAGTCGTCTAGGGTCCAACCGATTTGGTCAGGAACACAGGAGAGGCGCTGCAGGCTATGTCGTGCTGTTAGCAAAGGCACTCACGTCGGTCGTCTGCTGCCATAGCCCATTAACGCCAAATTTCGCCGCAATGTCCTAACGTATACGTTCATCGTACGTCCCACAATGATTACGTGGTTATTTCACGCAGTGTTGCTTGTCTATTAGCACTGACAACTCTACGCAAGCGCCGCTGCTCTTGCTCTTTAAGTGAAGAGCATCGGCCACTGCATTGTCCGTGGTGAGAGGTAATGTCTGAAATTTGGTAGTCTCGGCATAATTTTGATGCTGTGGATGTAGGAATATTGAATTCCCTAATGGTTTCAATGATGTTCCAAAATTTTCTCGAATATTCTGCTAAGCAGGCTTACACCATATGTAGATGAAATTGTGGGGGGATTACCAAGCTGGCTTTCGGAGGAACAGATCAACTATAGACCAAATACTCACCCTGCGTCAAATTTTGGAAAAGAAATGGGAATACAATAAACCAGTTCATAATCTTTTCATAGATTTTACAAAAGCGTATGATTGAGTATTGCAATCAAAATTGTACAGAATTCTTCTGGAACTTGGAATACCAAAGAAGTATGTTACACTTATAGAAGCGAGTTTGAAAAACACAAAAGGTAGAGTACGCGTGGGGAAATTGGAGTCAGAATAATTTGTAATAAAGAACGGACTTAAGCAGGGAGATGTCCTGTCTCCGCTACTTTTTAATTTAGTCCTAGAATATATTGTACGAATGACAGCAGATAATTCAGAGGGTGTGGAGTTAAATGGAAATATTAAGATATTAGGGTATGCAGATGATCTCAACATCATTAGCGATAGGAAAGAATCTGTAACAGCAAATGCGAATGTGTTAATCAAAGTTAGTGAAGATGTAGATCTAAGGATAAGTGAAGACAAAACTAAATACCTGGTTACTACTAGAATGCCAACAGCAGTAGATCAGGAAATGTTAAGAGTTGGAGACATGCAGTTTGAAAAAGTGAACACATTTAAGTATCTAGGCGTGGACATCACTTCGAGAAATGAGATTGAATCCGAAGTGAAGAAGAGATTACGGGCAGGAAATGCGTGCTACTTCTCACTGAACAGATTACTTTAATCACGGATATTGTCTAGGAATTTAAAGATTAGAATACACAAAACTATTATTCTACCAGTTATGCTGTATAGGTGTGAGACTTGGTCTCTCACTGTGCAAAATGAAAAGCCGTTTCGAGTACATGAAAACAAAATTTTGAGGAAAATTTTCGGAGCCAAAAGGGATGACATTAACGGAGAGTGGCGAAAACTGAATAACGAAGAGGTTCACGAAGTCTATTCAAGGCCCGACATAATCAGTATTATTAAATCACGTAGGGTGCGATGGGCGGGTCACGTAGCTGGAATGGATGAGGGCAGGGCAGCGCGCAGAGTACTGGTAGGGCACTTATTGTTAGAGGGAAAACGTCCTGTGGGGAGACCGAGGCGTGGATGGGAGGACAATGTGAAGGCTGATTTGAGGAGCGTAGGTATTGAAGGTGAATGGAAGGAAATAGCCCAAGACAGGGACAGATGGCGAAAATACGTTGCTGCGGTAATGGAATCTCGAGTCCGGTATGACCAGTGAGTGAGTGAGTGAATGATTTCAGAAATGTAATGTCCCATGCGTCTAGCTCCAACAACCAGTCGACGTTCAAAGTTTGCGGCCATAATCACGTATGAAGCATTTGCACATGAATCACCTAAGTAAAAATGACAGCTCCGTTAATGCTCTCCCCTTTTATACCTTGTGCACACAATACCTCCGCCAGTAGTCAGTATATGTGCATGCCGCTATCCCATGAGTTTTTTCACCTCATTGTGTGTGGAGGGTATTGCCCACAATCCAACAATTTGCTTAATTTGCCCCTTTCTGTCGCATTTACTGAAACACCAGTTAACCCAAAAAAAAGCAAGTTGATACAGGGTTTTTCAAAAATGACCAGTATATTTGAAATGGCAATAAAAACTAAACGAGCAGCGATAGAAATACACCGTTTGTTGCAATATGCTTGGGACAACAGTACATTTTCAGGCAGACAAACTTTCGAAATTACAGTAGTTACAATTTTCAACAACAGATGGCGCTGCAGCTGATGTGAAAGATATAGAAGACAACGCAGTCTGTGGGTGCGCCATTCTGTACGTCGTCTTTCTGCTGTAAGCGTGTGCTGTTCACAACGTGCAAGTGTGCTGTAGGCAACATGGTTTATTCCTTAGAAGAGAGGATTTTTCTGGTGTTGGAATTCCACCGCCTAGAACAGTGTTGTTGCAACAAGACGAAGTTTTCAACAGAGGTTTAATGTAACCAAAGGACCGAAAAGCGATACAATAAAAAAGGATCTGTTTGAAAAAATTCAACGGACTGGGAACGTGACGGATGAACGTGCTGGAAAGGTAGGGCGACCGCGTACGGCAACCACAGAGGGCAACGCGCAGCTAGTGCAGCAGGTGATCCAACAGCGGTCTCGGGTTTCCGTTCGCCGTGTTGCAGCTGCGGTCCAAATGACGCCAACGTCCACGTATCGTCTCATGTGCCAGAGTTTACACCTCTACCCACACAAAATTCAAACGCGGCAACCCCTCAGCGCCGCTACCATTGCTGCACGAGAGACATTCGCTAATGATATAGTGCACAGGATTGATGACGGCGATATGCATGTGGGCAGCATTTGGTTCACTGACGAAGCTTATTTTTACCTGGACGGCTTCGTCAATAAACAGAACTGGCGCATATGGGGAACCGAAAAGCCCCATGTTGCAGTCCCATCGTCCCTGCATCCTCAAAAAGTACTGGTCTGGGCCGCCATTTCTTCCAAAGGAATCATTGGCCCATTTTTCAGATCTGAAACGATTACTGCATCACGCTACCTGGACATTCTTCGTGAATTTGTGGCGGTACAAACTGCCTTAGACGACACTGCGAACACCTGGTGGTTTATGCAAGATGGTGCCCGGCCACATCGCACGGCCGACGTCTTTAATTTCCTGAATGAATATTTCGATGATCGTGTGATTGCTTTGGGCTACCCGAAACATACAGGAGGCGGCGTGGATTGGCCTCCCTATTTGCCAGACATGAACCCCTGTGACTTCTTTCTGTGGGGACACTTGAAAGACCAGGTGTACCGCCAGAATCCAGAAACAATTGAACAGCTGAAGCAGTACATCTCATCTGCATGAGAAGCCATTCCGCCAGACACGTTGTCAAAGGTTTCGGGTAATTTCATTCAGAGACTACGCCATATTATTGCTACGCATGGTGGATATGTGGAAAATATCGTGGTATAGAGTTTCCCAGACCGCAGCGCCATCTGTTGTTGAAAATTGTAACTACTGTAATTTCGAAAGTTTGTCTGCCTGAAAATGTACTGTTGTCCCAAGCATATTGCAACAAACGGTGTATTTCTATCGCTGCTCGTTTAGTTTTTATTGCCGTTTCAAATATACCGGTCATTTTTGAAACACCCTGTAGTTTCGTATCTTAAAAGTTGGAAGCCCCAAAACTGAATGATTCCGACAACGACTTTCGCCACTGTACGCCGCGCCTGCGCTGTGGCTGGCAGCACAGTTCTGAAACTTAGTTTCGGGACATAGCGCCTTCATGTAAGCTAGACCGTACGTCTTTGCAGTATCGCCTTTTTTAAACCTCCAGTATCGTAAGTCGTCGACACAACACGTACCGCGCATTCGTACGTTAGCGTTGACCGTGCAGAATTCCTGACGTCATAGCATGTGGAAAGTCTTTCTGAACGTGCAGAGCAATACCGAGCGTGTCAGATATTCTGAACGTACATTTTGACATAGACCAGCGACACTGAAGAAAGTCATCTACATCACATACAAGCCTTCTCTTTTTTCAGCACAGATTTGGGAGACGCCATATGGGATTTCAGTTGAAGCCCATATTTGGTGGGTTTTATGTTACAATCTACGTCTTATGAATATTCCGTTTCAAATCACTAGCACTTTCAGGGCCTCTGGTAAATGGTTCGTTATGGTACGCTTTGTTGTAATAAAATAACGGAAACGTCATACTGGTAAAGCGTACGTCTTTGTGGACGTTATCACTGTCAATAAAATACGTCAAGGTATGTGACTGCATTGTCAGTATTTAAAATTCTCCGACGTTACGGCTACTATTGCAAATGGCCTTCTTGAAGGTATTTTTCTCACCCAGATGAATCATTAACGTCATATTGATGGGTAAAGAATTTTCGTAATATAGCTTGTCACGAAAGCGGCCCGTTTCACACCAATGGCACATTTCAGATCCATCAGAAACAAGTTGATCTTGTTACGATTTGTTATAATTAAATTTCTATTAATAAGATATCGGCTATTAAAGTCATCAGGGGATGGTAAGATAGAAAGGTCCTCATATCTCATGGATGTTCTGTGTGTTGTCCTTAGCGTAAGTTAGTTTAAGTTAGGTTAAGTAATGCGTAAGTTTAGGGACTGATGACCTCAACAGTTTGGTCCCATAAGACTGTACCACAAATTTCCAATTTCATGGAAGTTCAGCGGAGCGTAGTGGGTAGAAGTGTCCTGATTGAAGTTATGAAGCAGTGTGTAACTAGCTTGTGTTTCGCTAGATCTAAAATCTTTTTTATTCTCATTCGTGTGTTTTAAAATATTCTGGAACCTTCTTATTAATTTAATAGGTGTTCTGCAATTTAGATGTTACGTAAATGTAAGTGCAGTCTCTATCAGGAATGAATTTGTTTGATTAGCTTTGACAGTAAGAGGGGTTATAGTATAGTATAGCAGTAAGATATACACTTTCTTGTTTCATGTCGTTTCAAGTTTGAGGATTCTGCTACTGAATGGAAACAGTGATTAAGTAATACTGACCTTAGAATTTTACCGAATATTGGAGGATATTGATATGATATTTATTTTATGATATTTATCTTATGTTGAAGAATATTGTAAATTTGTATTGCAGTATTTGTAATGGAACTTTTATAAGCTGATGTCCTTACTGACTCGTTATGGAAATTTTTTTTGTTGCCTTGTATCATGTTCATGGATACTGGCGTTTTTATTTATGTATGCTATAGACAGAACAACACACAGACACCTTACAAAAGTATTCCACGGTTTACAAAATAATAATAATAATAATAATAATAAGAAGAAGAAGAAGAAGAAGAATAGATACTGGCAAAGACCTGACATCAGAAGCAGAGGTAAGCCGTGGAGTAAGGAGGGGCTCTAGTATGTCATCTACACTGTCCAACATCTACGTCGGTGGTCTCGTCAGGGAATAGATGATGGGCAGACTATCTCAAGGTACCAAAATTGGCTAAGCAAATGTGAAAATAAAAAGGCTTTTTCACGACGACCAGGGAAGTGAAGTTACAGATAGCGGTGCAAAGATTAAACAACATAAGCCTAAATGATAATCTAAAAATATCAACGACAACAACAATGGCCTTTTTAAGAAAGTACTCAATATCGACTAAGATAATCATCAAGAACATAACACAACAGGTATCCCACTTCCAGTATGTGGGACGTGACATAACTTTCAAAGAAGAGAAAGACATACATAAGAGAATTTACACCTATCGATGCATGGTTCACACGATAAGAGGTACATTTAACGGTGAAACTAGAAGAGAATTCCAAATGAAATTTTATAAAGTCATGGCACTATCTACCTACAGTCATGTACGGCGCAGAAGATTGGACATTGAGAACAAAAGACCTAACACAACTTCAAAGATCAGAAATGAAGTTCTTAAGATCAGTGAAAGACAGCACAAAAGAAGAAAGAATAAGACATGGAGAAATATGGAGAGAACTGGGGGTACGACCATTAACTGAAAAAGTAATCGCCGACCGTTGTGGCCGAGCGGTTCTAGGCGCTTCAGTCCGGTACCCCGCTGCTGCTACGGTCGCAGGTTCGAATCCTGCCTCGGACGTGGATGTGTGTGATGTCATTAGGTTAGTTAGGTTTAAGTAGTTCTAAGTGTAGGGGACTGGTGACCTCAGATGTTAAGTCCCGTAGTGCTCAGAGCCATTTGAACCATTTTTGAAAAAGTAGTCCAACGAAAGCAGGGTTGGAAAAACCGTGTATTGCTTATGTCACCTCAGAGAATCCCTCGACAAGCAATGGAACACAACCATTTTATAAGAATGAGAGTTGGAAGGCCGAGGAAGGGATGGTGATGCCGCCGGCCGGAGTGACCGAGCGGTTCTAGGCGCTACAGTCTGGAGCCGAGCGACCGCTACGGTCGAAGGTTCGAATCCTGCCTCGGGCATGGATGTGTGTGATGTCCTTAGGTTTAATTAATTCTAAGTTATTGGCGGCTGATGACCTCAGAAGTTAAGTCGCATAGTGCTCAGAGCCATTTGAACCATTTGATGGTGATGCCGGTAAAGGCCGTACGGCTTAAGCCTGGATATGTAGCAGGAAAGGATAAACAGAACTACATAACTGCCATGTGGACAAGGGAGGAAATGTGCGTTTTAATAGATCTAACGCAGGATTTGTACGCCCGTCCATGTTCGTAAACAAACTGAGATTTTGCGAGCCAGATACAGCGAACTTCTAACACTGGAGAGCGCAGCTGTTACTTGTACTGTGTAGTTTGTGCCGCGAACTGCCGCTGCAGTGTCCTGCGGTCGCGTTATACGGGTTCCACCAACACCGACTCAAGGGAAGGCCTCGGCGCTTCTTCGTGACGTCACGTCAGCTAGGCACGGCGAACGCCAGGTCTGTTTCAGGCATACTTGTAATGGTGGTGTCTCCCTCTCTGACAGAGGAAAATGTGAAACTATTGGCGGTAGTTGACCAACACACATTGTTCTGAGAGATTTCTGCAATCAATTAATTGAGCAATTCATTACACTTCTTAACAAATAGTGTACTCCTGAACTAAAATTTCCATCTGTTTTAAGGATTGACATACAAAAACAACTTCATGGTCCGGCATCAACAGAATTCGTGCTTCTTTATCTTATTTGTAAATCTGAGGAAGTTACGTTTGTACTGGGTTGCTTATACAAGAAACTGTGAACATACCGGTGCTCTTCTTTAGGTATCTTGGTTGACTATGGGGTGAGGAGCACTGAATGTTAATAAAATATCTTGCGATTGTACACGTTGGGGGAGGGGGTGGGGGACAGAAGAAGAGGCAAAAGAGAGATACTTGTTTTATCAAATAAATTTTTTTTATCTTATAAAGTTTCTCCTTTCAGTTGTAAGAGGGGATTATTTATCTTTTCTAATGTGCGTGTTTAAAAAAGTTTAAGCTCAGCAGTATTTTCCATGTATGAAGCTATTTTGTTTCCCGTTTAGAATTCCTTTCGTTGAAAACGACTGTAATCTAATGACTGGCAACAGTTGGACATTTACAAATGCCAATTAGTTCACATTTCCAGTGACGATCTCAAACGAAAATAAATAAATAAATAAAAGAAACCAGTTCATTGTAAGGGGGTTGGTGTAAGTTTCGATAGCAAAATGGGTCAGGTAAATATAGTTTCTTGAATGTAAAATTTCCGAAGCTTGCAATGGGGCAAAGCATCTTCTTATACTGATCTACGTTTGTTTCGACAGGATTCAGTAATACAGAACTATGATCTTCATTTGTAGCTTTACGATAGTAAGAAAATCTTTCATCTTAATGAAACTGCAGAATCCAAAAAAATATCAAACAAAATGGTTGAAATGGCTCTGAGCACTATGGGACTCAACTGCTGAGGTCATTAGTCCCCTAGAACTTAGAACTAGTTAAACCTAACTAACCTAAGGACATCACACACATCCATGCCCGAGGCAGGATTCGAACCTGCGACCGTAGCGGTCTCGCGGTTCCAGACTGCAGCGCCAGAACCGCGCGGCCACTTCGGGCGGCAATATGAAACAGTTTGCCCAGAAATAAGAGATTTATAGTGGTAAGCACGCCCAGGCGTTTCTGCCTGCAACAAGCCTGGCGTTCACTGTGCCTAGCTGACGTGACGTCACCAACAAGCGCCTAGGCCTTGCTTTGAGTCGGTGTTGGTACCACACAGAGACACACATGTTCCGTGCGCAGAGGGGAATGGTTTCCGAGCGTTCAAGAGCACAGTGGAGATAATATCAGCGTGTTGCACTTTGAATGTCATTACTCTTGCGACGACGGCTTCAATCCCGATTTTCCGTAAATTGGATACGGAGGCAGTAGTCCAGCGCGTTATGCAACGGAGTCACACGCGGCGGAGCAGCCGAAATGCGACGCCTACCGCAGTGGTGCCACGCGGACACCTGCTGTCGAGTTCGGTTAGGTCGGCGCTGCCCGCTACGCCGTGAGAGGCGCGCATAGCATCACGCGCCACTGGCCGCCATAGTGGAGGGGGAAGCGGTCTCTGGACGTCCGTTCGAATTCCCATCCGGTGTGACGTAAAGGAGCCACCACAAGCCCTACAGCGCTTGACATTGACAGGTGCCGGCCGTGCTACGTACTCAAATGGTCCAGTAGCGAAAATAACGTCCTGCCTTTTGATCACCCTTTGTACCTACATCTATACTCCTCAAGACACCTTTTGGTGTGTGGCGGAGGGTGCTTCTGGTACAACTATTAGGTCCCGGAGAGGCGTGGCCCCTTATATCGCTCCCGTCTAGAGCCTGCGTATCGAGAGAATGACTCACCCGTGCACAGTGACAGATGGTCTGCAGCGAGTTCACTCGAGTACGTAGTTCTAATTTTTCATCTGCTAGAGGACAGTAGCAGACAAGACTAAACATAAAGAACTACAATGTAATTAAGAATTTTGACTACCAGAGTCCAGTAGCGCGCAGAGACATTCAAAAAAAAGGTCAAGAAAATGTTTTTGCGAATTATTCTGTTTATTTCTTGAAGGGGTTTTGTTTATTTATGTTTGTAAAAAATGGTTCAAATTGCTCTGAGCACTATGGGACTTAACATCTGAGGTCATCAGTCCCCTAGAACTTAGAACTACTTAAACCTAACTAACCTAAGGACATCACACACATCCATGCCCGAGGCAGGATTCGAACCTGCAACCGTAGCAGCAGCGCGGTCCCGGA
Source organism: Schistocerca americana (assembly GCF_021461395.2). Taxonomy (NCBI): domain Eukaryota; kingdom Metazoa; phylum Arthropoda; class Insecta; order Orthoptera; family Acrididae; genus Schistocerca; species Schistocerca americana. The sequence goes on along the minus strand of NC_060126.1, from coordinate 484,367,732 downwards.
CTGAAGCGCCTAGAACTGCTCGGCCACAGAGGCCGGATATTTATGTTTGTACAGTTTTGTATATGCTTTCAGTAGTGTGAATGATACGTGAATGTGGTCTAAAGTAAATTTGTTGATCATTGTTCTGTTGATGAACGCTGTACGAACTACTGTAAAAAAAATAAAATAAAATAAAATAAAATAAATTAAGACAGTGTGAATGCAGGCGACGGGGAATTTTGTATCATACTATGTAAAGTAAGTTTATTGTAAAAGGAAATCCAATTCGAGTGCAAATGAAAATAGTTAATAACTTAAAGTATAAACAAAATATCAGAATGTTAAATATTTATTTCTGGAAAAAGTACAGTTCCAAAGTGTGTTATTTGTTGATTGGTTAGTCATGAAAAGCGCGGACTAACGCGGGAGAATAATGTTTTGCTATTGGCCTTAAAGAAAACTGACCAATCAGAATGGAGTATTCTTCACTCGTCTTTTGTCTTGGAGATATAGAATGCTTACAGCAGTTTAAAGGGGTCGGAGTCCAGCATTTCAATGGTACGGTCGTTTGTAGTATGAGCTCCGAAGGAAGTTATACTTTGGCGGTTTTAGTTGTGCTACATGTCTCAAAAGTGTTTTAAAGTGAAGGCATATTTATTCCTCTGTGTTTTTTTTAGAAAGTACGGATTTTTAAAGTAATTTTGTGCATAAAAAAGACAATAATTCCCCGTGGCATATTGAGCAGATCGGCGACTGAAAACTTGAGTGCATTAAGCACTGATAAACTTAATAGTATGATGAGCATTTTCATTTAAGAACAATCCGTGCTTAGTAGCTGTTCATAAATCAGGAAATACGTTACGATATACTTGCTAACGTGAATGAAAAGGTTTCGGCATGATTGTGTTAAGATTAGCAAGGGCCTGGCGGTGAACGTGTACATCTCAAGGTTCAGAATATATTGAATTTAAAATTAAGATCTCGTGCCGATTCTTAGAGTAGTTACTGTACGTTGTATGCAGCATGGTGCGAGTTGCAGTACATTAGGTTTCTGCTCGGTTTTCCTACCGGAGTTCTGCTGCAGCGAGTTCGCAGGTAGGTGCAGTTAAGGGGGAGGTTTACTATCTTTGGCCCGAAAAAAAGCATGTTCATTGAGAATTTTTTTCTCGTGGTGCGTTATAGATATCAATGTCAAATTTGGTCAAAATGTTTATTGATATTTCCTCTACAAACTAGAGTTTTTTAGACCGTAAATGTCGAAGAGCAAAGGAGGAAGTGCCGTCGGAACGAAACAAAATTGCGATGTAGACACCCACGCGCGGTATGTCACAGATCAGCCAGCTCGTCTGAAATCAAAATTGAGTTGACGTTAGCGAAATATATAAAATTCTTTAGGATTTGTACCTCGCTTAAGTTATTTGGACCATAGGAAACAGATTGGCGGCTATTTGAAAAAAATGGGTTTTTTCATCGATTTTTCGACTTCGTCGGCCAAGTAAAAAATCTATAGTTGATGGATCGGAATAAAAGTGGTACAACTCCTAGATAACTTTGTTAGCTCCGTTGGAAACAAAGAACCATGCCAATCGGTTCAGTAGATTTGAAGTTGCAATATCGCGCGATAGAAAAACGTCATTTCGAGAAAAAAGCGTTTGAAGTTTTGAGTACATATAAATGCAATATTATGCAACTTAGGTTCAGTCTGCTATTCTGGGTCCATAAACTAGTCCTTCCTCTTCCTCACAGAGGGCGTTCTGCTCGATCTGGGCCATTTTGCGCTGCTCCAGAGTCGCTCGTACGGCCGGTGACAAGCGTTTTTCGACTGCTTGCATCCGGTGGTCGTCCGAATGCTTGGCGAACTACGTCGAAGTCCCAGGGTGACGTCTATCGTTGTCATGGTCTTCAGAACTGCTGAATAACCTTCGTTGAAGCCGCTCACTGCCAGGAAAGTCGCAATCTCCACGGTCTTCGCACCAGAATGTAAATGCTTGGGGGCTAACTTCCAAACACACGTATTCAAACTTTCATTTGAATTTTGTGTGTTTCCTCCCAAGCACCAGTACAATACCTCGTCCTCCGAAAGAAAAAAACTGCTGCATGAAAAAGGCCGATTTCAGGCAGGTGCCTTTTTTTGTTCAACCATGAATAACAAACATTTCCGTTTCGTATTCTGGATTCTGGATTCTAAACACTTTTATGGATTCAAAAATACAATTTTTAAAAAATCGATTTTTTGAACCAAAAGATAGTGAACCTCCCCTTAATGGACGAACGAAACCGCGCCGCCGCACCAGCTCTGTTCGCGAATGGCACGCAGGAAAAATGATTGTAGGGGAAACACCACTTAAGCTCTACTTTAACTGATCATTGTCGGGGAAACACCGCTTTAGCTCTACTTTAATGGATCATTGTCAGGCAAACACCGCTTTAGCTCTACTTTAACGGATCATTGTCAGGGAAACACCGCTTTAGCTCTACTTTAACAGATCAGTGTTGGGGAAACACCGCTTTAACTTTGCTTTAACGGATCGTTGTCAGGGAAACACCGCTTTAGCTCTACTTTAACGGATCATTGTCAGGGAAACACCGCTTTAGCTCTACTTTAACGGATCCTCTCGTTGTGGTAGTTTCACGAGACGTGTTCACGAGACGTGTGTGGGAGGAAATAATATGTCACCCGAATCTTTCCGGAATGTACTCACTCGAAATTTCACAGGTAAGCCCCTCTGTGATGCTCGCCATCTCTCTCGTAGCTGCTGCCACGGGAGTTTGCTGAGGATTTCTGTTATGCTGTCTTGCCTGATCAAAGAAGTGCACCGCACTTCGTTGTATCATGTATATCTCACCTGTTAACTCAATCTCGTAAAGACCCCATACTAATGAAAAATACGTAAGGATCCGACGATAAACGGATTTGTAGGTCACTTGTTTCATGGATTTATTTCCTTAAAATTCTTCCCAGCCTCGCCTCTGCCTTTCCTACTATTTCATTTCTTTTACGTCGTCATCCTAGCTTAGATTACTCTGGATGGCTATTCCTGAGTACATTATCTCATTATCTGACCGAAAGTATTCAGGCACCTATTAGTGGACATTAATATGGACTGAGTCCATACTTCACCTGTATGGTGACTTGAACTTTGCTCAGATCACTTACACTGAGGTGTCTGAAAGTCTGTGGAGGAATGGCAGCCCATTCTTCCTCAAGAGCCGAAACCAGAGAAGATAGTGGTGCTCGATGGTGGGATCAGGTGAAGTCGACGTGGTAACTCATCCCAGAGGTGTTCAGATCGGGATGCTGGACAGGCCAGTCTATTCGAGGATTTTTATTGTCCACAAACCAATTGCCCCACATATGTTGCTTTATGACAGAGTACCTTGACGTGCTGATACAAAAAGACGTCGCCTTCGAATTGCTACTCTACCGTAAGCAGTAATCAATCCTGTAAATTGTAAACGTAGGTTTTCGCTGCCGTTGTCACAGTCAATAAAATTCTTCTGGGTTTGTGACCGCATTGTCAACTACAAAATTCCGACGTTTCGGCGACTATTGCAAGACTCCTTCCTCAGTGTGTATTGTTAACTATTGAATGGCGCTGTCTTTGGATATGAGGGTGAGGAGGAAGCGTTGATGAAACAGCACTCCAGTCTGCACCATTACGCCTACAATGCTGTCTGCGATACATTGACGACAACTTTGTCATCTGGCCGCACGGAGGAAATGAGCTTCAGAACGTTCACCAATAGCTCAGTCAGCAGCACAGCAAAGTTAACTTCACCATGGTCGCAGAAAAAAACTGGGTATTGCCTTTTCTCGATGTGGAAGTTTACCGTAAGCGTGATGGGAAGTTTGAACATAGAGTTTATAGAAATCCCACCGACGCGGACATGTACCTGCGTGCATCCTCCCACCACCATTCTAAGCAAAAGAAATCGGCCCTGCAAACTTTAACTAAGAGAGCCCACAGGATCAGCGATGAATACAATCTCGAAGCTGAACTACAGGATCTCAGGTCCAGTTTTGGAGCTAATGGCTACGACATGAGGATGATACATAAAACTATGGAGCCAAAGGAGGAGGGCAATAGGGAAATCCAGAACGAAGAACGGAACACCGTCCTGCTCCCATACGTACTAGGGGTCACTGAACGTCTGGACAAAATTCTCCGTCGGGCAGGTATTAAGCCGATGTTTCGTAGCAACAACAAAATAAAAGACCTTCTGGGCTCGACGAAAGATACAATTGACAAGTTTCATGCCGCCGGGGTTTATGAAATCGGGTCCGAATGTGGAGTGGTGTACAGGCGCGACTGGGCGTCCAGTGAGCACAAGATTATCTGAACACGAGAGATGTATACATCTCAAACAACACAACAAATCAGCGGTGGCAGGACACCAGGAACAGTGCAGGATGAAGATCGAATTTCGAGAGGCCCGCGTACTGGCGAAACAGCCGTTTAGCTTGAGGAGGAAGGTCAGAGAGGCTACAGAAATAGCCAAGTGACCCGACAACATGAATAGAGAAGACGTCCATCGACTTCTAGCGTCTTGGCTACCAGCAGTGACAGCTTTGCGGAAGGACAGCTCTCGCAGAGCAACAGGCGCGCGGAAGGCCACAGCGGCGGAGGGTTACACAGAGCGCTGATCCACCCTAGTCGATACTAGGCAATTAGTAAACAGCGCTACGCTGCAGCCACCGCTCAGTTTCCTATTCGCCGATTTCCACCAATGGCAAGCAATAACGGAAACTCCAATGGAAAACACCTGTTTCCGCCAACGACAACACGCAGTGCACAGACCAATAAAAGAACACATAATACCCTTCCTCCTCACCCTCATAGCAATGACAGTAATCAAACTAGCACCCATTCAGTAGTTAGCAATGTACCCTGAGGAAAGCGTCTTGTAATAGTAGCCGAAACGTCGAAATTTTCTAGTTGACAACGCGCTCACAAATCCAGAAGAATTTTATTGATCAATTCTGTATTTATTTATTTATTTACACGTCAAGTTCCGTAGGACCAAATTGAGGAGCAAATCTCCAAAGTCATGGAACGTGTCAGTACATGAAATTACAACATAAAAGTAATAACAGAACAAAATAAAATGCTTATAACTTTAGGTAAACGCAATCAACATTACAACAAGAATCAGCTTAATGTTTCAAGAAACTCCTCGACAGAACAGAAGGAGGGACCCAAGAGGAACTCTTCAGTTTCGATTTCTAAGCGTGTGGATTACTGCTAAGATTTTTTGAAATTCTAGTGGTAACTTACTGAACATGGAATCAGCAGTATTCTGCACACCTTTCTGCACAAGAGTTAAGGAAGTCCGATCCAAATGCAGGTTTGATTTCTGAAGAGTATTAACTGAGTGAAAGCTGCTTATTCTTGAGAATAAGCTAATATTGTTAAGAAGAAATGACAGTAAGGAATATAAATATTGAGAGGCCAATATCAAAATTCCCAGTCTCGCGAACAAGGGTCGACAAGAGGTTCGTGAACTTACAGCACTTATTGCCCGAACCGCCCGTTTCTGAGCCATAAATATCCTTTTAGAATGGGAAGAGTTACCCGAACATACCATATGACATAAGCGAATGAAAATAAGCAAACTAGACTAATTTTCGTGTCGAACGGTCACTCACTTCAGATACCGTTCGCATAGTAAAAATGCCAACATTAAGTCTTTGAACAAGATCCTGAACGTGGGCTTTCCACGACAGTTTACTATGTATCTGAACACCTAGAAATGTGAACTGTTCAGTTTCACCAATCATATGCCAATTCTGTGAAATTAAAACGTCATGTTTTGTTGAATTGTGTGTTAGAAACAGCAAAAACTGAGTCTTACTGTGATTTAGCGTTAGTTTATTTTCTACAAGCCATGAACCTATTTCACGTACTGCGCTATTTGAAACCGAGCCAGTGTTGCACACAACATCCTTCACTACCAAGCTAGTGTCATCAGCAAACAGAAATACTATAGAGTCACCCGTAATTCTAGAGGGCATATCATTTATATAAATAAGGAACATGAGTGGCCCTGACACTGATCCCTGAGGCACCGCCCACTTGACCGTACTCCACTCAGACACACATCACAGCCATTCTCAACACTGTGAATAACGACCTTTTGCTGCCTGTTGCTAAAGTAAGAGGTGAACCAACTGTGAGCTACTCGCCGTATTCCGTAATGGTCAAACTTCTTGAGCAATATTTTGTCATCAACACAATCAAACGCCATAGTTAAATCAAAAAAATATGTCTAGCGTTCGAAACATTTTGTTTAATCCATCCAGTACCTCACAGAGAAAAGAGAATACATAATTTTCAGTTGTTAAACTACTTCTAAAGCTGAACTGCACGTCTGATAGCAAATTGTGTGACATGAAATAATAAAAAATGACTCTGAGCACTATGGGACTTAACATCTGAGGTCATCAGTCCCCTAGAACTTAGAACTACTTAAACCTAACCAACCTAAGGACACCACACACATCAATGCCCGAGGCAGGATTCGCACCTGCGACCGTAGCAGTCGCGCGGTTCCAGACTGAAGCGCCTAGAACCGCTCGGCCACAGCGGCCGGCCCCATAAAATAATCAATTATCCTTACATACACAGCCTTTTCAATAACTTCAGCAAACACTGATAGCATAAAAATGGGTCTATAATTGTCTACATTATCGATTTTATAAAGCGGCTTTACTACTGAGTACTTTAATTGTTCAGGAAACTGATCATTCCTAAAGGAAAAATTACAAATGTGGCTAAATACTTGCTAACATGCGCAGCACAGTACTTTAATATTCTGCTAGGCACTCCATCATATGCATGAGAGTCCTTAGTCTTCAGTGATTTAATTATTGAATCAATCTCCACCTTGTCTGTATCACAGAGGAGTATTTCAGACATCAATCTCGGAAAGGCATTCGTGAAGAGTGTTATATGATTGCCTGTAGAAAATAAATTTTTATTTAATTCACCAGAAATGCTCATAAAATGATTGTCAAATACTGTACATATATTGTGTCGATATCTTTGTGTTTTCTTAAGCGCAGTAGGGGGATCACAACGTAACTGCGAAAAATTCCCAAATACCGTACCACCAGTTCCTTCATACGTCGCAGTTGGCAGGTAACCTTCGCCAGGCATTCGCCAAAGCCTTCCATCGGACTGCCAAAGGGTACTGCGTGATTCGTCACTCGAAATCACTCCTTCCGGTCATCCACTGCCCAGTGGCGTTGCTCTTTACCCCACCCCAAGCGTCACCTACCACTGACTGCAGGGATGTGTGGTTTGTGAGGAACTGCTGGGTCAACGTACCCCATTATTTTTAACTTACTTCTTACAGTTGTTGTGTTAGGCGGACTGATGGCTGCACTTTGGAACTTAGAGCGATCCCTCCCACTGATCTCGCGCGATTTTCCTTATCTAGTCTCTTCTGTGTTCGACGTCCATCAGACTGGGCCGCATCTTCCGCCAAAGATACTCAGTGGAAGAGTGTTCCGAGGGTGGCTAAGTTTTCATTACTTCTAGCAACGTCCAACTTGGGGTTGCGTTGTTTGGGGGAGGAGACCAGACAGCGAGGTCATCGGCCTCATCTGATTGGGGAAGGACTGGGAAGGAAGTCGGCCGTGACCTTTCAAAGGAACCATCCCGGCATTCGCCTGGAGTGATTTAGGGAAATCACGGAAAACCTAAATCAGGATGACCGGACACGGGATTGAACCGTCGTCCTCCCGAATGCAAGTCGAGTGTGCTAGCCACTGCGCCACCTCGCTCAGTGCAACGTCCAAGTCCCTTACATGGTTACTGATTATGGTATGTTGTGTTTACATCGATTTTCTCTTGGTGTTTATGTTATTTTCTCTTGGTGTTTATATTTTCTTGATGGCAGACTACATTGTACGAGAGCCGGCCGAAGTGGCCGTGCGGTTAAAGGCGCTGCAGTCTGGAACCGCAAGACCGCTACGGTCGCAGGTTCGAATCCTGCCTCGGGCATGGATGTTTGTGATGTCCTTAGGTTAGTTAGGTTTAACTAGTTCTAAGTTCTAGGGGACTAATGACCTCAGAAGTTGAGTCCCATAGTGCTCAGAGCCATTTGAACCAATTGTACGAGAGTCACTCCAAAAGGAATGCACACTATTTTTGTAAAAATACAGTTTTCATTCTGCCTGTGTGAAAGTTTTACAATGGGTAGATGCATCCTTCCCGCTTGTTTTCAAACTTACTTCAACCTGTTCCCGTGAGTGGCGCCGTCACAGCACGTCTTCAAGATAGCTGCTACACTTGACGCTCGTCAGAAGCAACGTGCTGTCATAGAATTCCTGTGCTGTGAAAACGATACAGTGGGAAACATCCACAAGAGGTTGAAAAAGGTGTATGGAGATGCTGCTGTCGATCGCAGTACAGTTAGTCGGTGGGCAAGCAGGTTACGTGATGAAAGTGGGCACGGCAGTATTGAGGACTGTCCTCGCAGCGGCAGGCCTCGTACTGCACACACTCCAGACAATGTGCACAGAGTTAACGAATTGGTGACTGCTGACAGAGGCATCACAGTGAACGAATTCTCACGCTACGTTGGGATAGGCGAAAGAAGTGTTTGCAGAATACTGAAAGTGTTGGCGTTAAAAAAGGTTTGTACCAGATGAGTTCCCAGGATGTTGACAGTGGCTCATAAAGAAATAAGAAAAACTGTACGCAGCGAACTTTTGGAACAGTACGAGAATGGTGGAGATGAATTTCTTGGAAGAATTGTGACAGGTGATGAAACATGGCTCCATCATTTTTCACCAGACACGAAGAGGCAATCAATGGAGTGGCATCATGCAAATTCACCCAAGAATAAAAAATTCAAAACCACACCTTCTGCTGGAAAAGTTATGGCTACGGTGTTTTTCGATTCCGAAGGTCTCTTGCTTGTGGACATCATGCCAAGTGGAACCACCATAAATTTTGATGCATATATGACGACACTGAAGAAACTTCAAGCTCGAGTGAGTTGTGTTCGACCACATCGGCAAAAACAAGCAAGATGTTTTGCTGTTGCACGACAATGCAGGGCCTATGTCAGTCAAAAAACCATGGAAGTGGTCACAAAACTCGGATGGACAAAACTGAAACACCCGCCTTACAGTCCTGACCTGGCTCCATGTGACTATCATCTCTTTGCGAAACTGAACGTCTCTCTTCGTGGAACGAGGTTTGAAGATGATGACTCCCTTGTGCACGCTGCCAAATAGTGGCTCCAACAGGTTTGTCCAGAATTTTACCGTGCGGGTATACAGGCGCTGGTTCCAAGATGGTGTAAGGCAGTTGAGAGGGATGGAAATTATGTGGAGAAATGAAAATATTGTTCCTAAAGAATGTATCTAAGCACTGTAAAACTTTGAAACATGTGGAATAAAAGATGGATATAAAATAAATAGTGTGCATTTCTTTTGGAGTGATCCTCGTAACAGAGCTAGCTGACACGCACCTCATTTATGGGGAGGCACGATAGGATAGCCGTGCGACGAGGTGGTGGTAGGTTCCTGTGGCACCAAGCTGCTGAGGTCATCGGTCCCTAGGCTCACAAACTGCTTAATCTAACTTAAACTAACTTATGCTAAGGACAATACACACCCCATGCCCGAGGGAGGATGCGGCGAGGAGCTTGTACGAAAACGGTGATGATTACTTATGACACATCTTACTGCTCGTGTTTACATGCGACTGACATCACTGCTCTACAAGCATTAACTAGGTAATTAGTGTTGATCACGGACTTGGTTTTCGGTACAACATGCTCAGATATGGAGTTGGCAGATACACATTTGCTGTATGGATTAGCAGAGGGTAATGGCTGTAACACTGTCAGCGGCGCAGGCAACCCGCTCGTCAGCCAGCTGACAATAAAATTTTAAATGAGACGAAAAGCAAAACAAGAAACAGATAACGGAGATATTTACATTGAATTTAAAACTTTTCAAAGGTGAAAAAACGAAACTTTTAGATGTACGGTAGATGACCTCTTGCACTGATACTTAAAAAACTGTAGTAACAAAGTTAAAATGGAACACAATTACCACACATATAAAAATTTAAAGCATATTCCAGAAACGCAGATATTGAAAAGGACCACTTTCCTGTCACTAAAAACGGGAAGGACTTGTCGTTGGATAGGGACTCAGTCATTGAGGGGTAAGGGCTGGCCGAAGAGGAGGATAGGAATGTGGTGGTGTAAGGATAGAGGACTGGTGCATAGCAGCGATGGGGTAGGAGTGGCTGTTGGGACAGAAGAGGGGGTTGAGTAGAGGGGGAATTAGTAACACTAATATTTGTTGGAAAAGGGGGGGGTGGAGAAGGAAAGGCAGGCGAGGAGGAATGGGTGTAAGGAAATGTGGTGAGTACAAGGATAAGGTGAATTGAGTGGGGTAGACTTATAGCTGGTAGGAATGGGAGATGGTTGAAGTTTCTTTTTGGAAGAGTATGCGGAGGATATGTAGGTGCAGATTTGCTGGTATATGTTGGTAAAGGTTCTGTATAGTATGAGGATTGTAAAGTAGTGGGGGAAACGATAGGATTATTGGAGTCGAGTTCTCTGATGATGTAGATTGTTCAGAGGTGCTCATGTAAGTGAGGAGAGGTGGGAATTTGATTAGGTGGTAAAGGATTCTTGTGGGGAAAAGTAAACGGACGTGGAAAGCGAGGCAGAGTGCATGGCGTTACAGAATATGGAGGGACTGATAGAGCTTGGGTGGGGCAGAGGGCAATGCAACATTCGCTTCATAAAGGATGGGGCAGATGAAGGATTTATACACTCATGTTCATAAATTAAGGATAATGCTGATACATGATGAAACAACGCTCTGGTGGGCGGTCTACGGGTTTAAATCACCTTGGGCTATGACCATGCGGTGCATTTGACCTGCGGTTGTCGCATGGTGGCACTGGCAGTAGTCCACATACACAGAGGTTTGTTGGTGCATGTCAGAGTACAGTGCAGCGAATGAATGTGCAGACGTTTTCAGACATGCTAATGGTGACTGGGCGTTGAAAATGGCTCAAAGATCACGTATTGACGACGTTATGAGGGGTAGAATACTAGGGCGACTGGAGGCTGGTCAAACACGGCAGGTCATAGAATGGACCCTCCGTGTGCCACAAAGTGTGATCTCAAGATTATGACAATGATTCCAGCAGACACGAAACGTATCCAGGCGCTACAGTACGGGACGTCCACAGTGTACAACACCACAAGAAGACCGATATCTCACCATCAGTGCCCGCAGACGGCCACGGAGTACTGCAGGTAGCCCTGCTCGGAACCTACCCGCAGCCGCTGGAAGAGTTATCTCCAGACACACAGTCTACAGACGGCTGAACAGACATGGTTTATTCGCCCAGAGACCTCCAAGGTGCATTCCACTGCCCCCTGGCCACAGGAGAGCCTGTTAAGCCTAGTGTCAAGAACACAGTGCGTGGTCATTGGAATAGTGGTCCCAGGTTATGTTCACGGACGAGTCTAGGTATAGTGTGAACAGTGATTTTCGCCAGGTTTTCCTCTGGCGTGAACCAGGAACCAGATACCAACCCCTTAATGTCCTTGAAAGGGACCTGTGTGGAGGTCGTGGTTTGATGGTGTGGGTAGGATTATGATTGGTGCACGTACACCCCTGCATGTCTTTGACAGAGGAACTGTAACAGGTCAGGTGTATCGGGACGTCATTTTGCACCAGTATGTCCGCCTTTTCAGGGGTGTGGTGGGTCCCACCTTCCTCCTGATGGATGATAACGCACGGCCCCACAGAGCTGTCATCGTGAAGGAGTATATTGAAACAGAAGATATCAGGCGAATGGAGTGACCTGCCAGTTCTCCAGACCTAAACCTTCTGGGATGCTCTCGGTCGACGTATCGCTGCACACCTTCAAACCCCTACGACACTTCAGGAGCTCCGACAGGCACTGGTGCAAGAATGGGAGGCTATACCCCAGCATCTGCTCGACCACCCGATCCAGAGTATGCCAACCCGTTATGCGGCCTAAGCACGTGTGTATGGTGATCATATCCCATATTGATGTCGGGGTACATGGGCAGGAAACAGAGGCGTTTTGTAGCACATGTGTTTCGGGACGCTTTTCTCAACTTATCACCAATACTGCGGACTTACAGATCTGCGTAGTGTGTGTTCCCTATGTGCCTATGTTATTAGCGCCGGTTTGGTGTAGTGCCGCGTTGTGTGGCACCACATTCTGCAATTATCCTTAATTTATGAGCTTGAGTGTAGATGAGGAGGACAGTGCAGGGGTATAAACTCCAAGTTAGGCGAGTTAGTAGGTTTAGTACTTTAGCCTGTTCTTGGGTTTCTGTTGGATGGTTAGAAGTGAGATTTGAGTCCAAGTTATTTTAGTGCATTAGTTAGCTGTACAGGATGGTCTTAGATGGTAAAACTATATTTATTGCCTGGGTTTTGGAAGGGTTGATTCTGAAAGGAGCCATTGGCTATACCAGGAAGTAAACTGGCAGAGGTGGATTTGGAGGGATCATTGAGATTTCTGGAGTGTAGGATAGGGAGCGAGGAATGCGATGTCATCAGCATACTGAAGGAGGTGGACTGGTGGAGGTGGTTTGGGATCTTAGCTGCAGTAGCAGACTGATCTGTAGCAGCGTAGTGCGATGCCTAGCTTAGGGTGGAAAGCTACAATTTTGGATAAAAATTATGTAACGGACATCCAAGAAACGCATATCTGTCACTCGTACACATCTGCGCAGCTATTGTTCACAATAGACAGGGGAGAGGGCAGGGTATGGAGCCTCGGGACATGTCTGCAGTGTGATGGAAGGTGTGAGAGTTGGTGTTGTTATGAATGGGTGATTAGAGAACAAGAATGCAGTAAGGCGGATGAGCCGTGGCGCTCGTTACTGGCGCGCCAGTCTCTTGGATCTCCATTATCGATCCTTAGATGTTTCCTATCTTTGCTTGCCTTGTTGTTTTCAGCATTCGCGTGGCGAGTGGCAGTTGACGTTTGCTCGGGCTACCTGCTGAGACGCCGCGAGGTACGAGGTGGGAAGCAACCACATATAAGTGGAGTTGGTTGTACGCAGTCTGCCGGTTCAGGATGGAGGATATGTGTTGGCTGCCTGCCTCTCTGCTCTCCAGATTTTGCTCGCCGTGCCTTGCGACCGCCTAGCTTGGGCTGCTGCCTGGTGTATCCTACATGAGCCATACCGGACGACCAGCAGAAGTTAAGCAGCCTTGTGTTTCTTTCAAGAAAAGGAGCAAATGTATAAGACCTTTTGTAACCAATTTTGGTGGCCTGTTAAGTGTGGCCTTCGCGTTTACACTGCCTTTGGGGAGAGCTAATTCTTTTAAATTTAAATAGTTGGGGTTCCCTGTCCTTTATAATCTTTTGGGGGTTTTATTTGAATTTTCTCTTGGGGTTCCCTCCTTGTGCTTGGTTAAATGTTTACTTGTATAGCGGGAAGTGACTCCTGGTTGAAACTCGGAGAAGGTGTTTGATGTTACTGCCGCTTCCGTCATTTGTCTTTTCAATTAAGTGTTGTCATCCCTTCGAGCGACCTGGTGTCACTCCTCGTTAATTCATGCTGGTTTATGTGTACTTAATTTTGAATTGGCCATTTGAATTAATATTTTCGAGCGCAGTATAGCACTAAGGCAACCTCATTGTATACCACCTTGTGCCCCGGCCTAGTAGCTTAAATTTCAGTGGCACGAGTTAGCTCCACTACCGGTTTTACTGATTTGCTCCCTTCAAAATCTTGTCTTGTATAAGTTTGTCCCATGTGTGTCTGGGAACACAGAGATGAGCTTTAGTGTGACTTCAGTGCTAGTCAGTTAATGGGATCTTCATTTTGGCTTGGCTTCCACTGAAGAGTTTGAGTGGAGCGTAGTGTGTTTGATTTGTTATTCATTTAATTACTGTAAGTTTATTTAATGGGGAGCAAGACATTTAAAGACTGTTGGTATTAACTCTCCTAGTTGCTGGGTGTTGCTAATTCGTTCCAAATGGCCTACTACTTATTCAATGGCAAGGCTGTTGATTAGTTGGTTACTGTGAGTACAAATTCACGCTATTTATTTGTTACCGAAATCGTTGAAGTGTCTGTGTCGTGATTCAGTCACTAGCTACGTGTTTGAGCTAAATTGATGTAAACCTTACATTGACTCCTTAAAATTTGTTGCCATCAGAATCCCTTAAGACAACTACGTTTTGTCACTGCTTATGTGAACCTTTACTGGGAGCAATATTTCATGTGGTTAAATTTTGTCTTAAAATGTGTATTTCTCTTATGTAATAAACGAGTGATAAAAGAAAAAAGCAAAGGGGCCTGGTCCTTCCCACTGCGTCCAGTCAGTAACACGTATCAGCGGACATAAGTAATTGGAAATGCATAAGTCTCAAGTTTGAAAAGCATACCAAAATGATATACATAGTCGAGGGAGACGAAACTAGCGGAGTTACAGGTGCTGGGCTAGTGCGACTGGAGTTGGCTGAGGTGCAGGGGCTAGTCATCAGAAGTGAAGGCGAGACATAAGCCACAATCGTTGATCGGGAATGAGGTAGTTTTGGTTCCGTTGTTGATCGGGAGAGGCTGGAATCGAAGCTCTTGCAATCTCTCGTGCTCGCTCTCCGTTATACGCAAGTACAGTGATGTTGTACCCAACAACAGAATCAAGTGACGAGTTTGCAGATAGTCTCCGACTCGTATAGAGACGGCGAGCTAGGAATGGCCCCACTAGCGAGTACAGAGAGCTGGTGGTCCGCCGCGGCACCTGCTGGCCGCTCGCCGCCCCCACCCGCGCGCGCGGCGCCTCCGCTGCCGTTGACCCTGGCTGGCTGACTGCAAGGCCGCCGGCGGGCCGTCGCTCCCTGCCCGGGCCCTCGCCTCGCCTTCCAGGCCTCCCCAGCCGCCCGTGCGCGGGCCACGCCGTGAGGCGTGCCTAACGTTTTCCAGAGAGGCACCGCTCGCCGACGGCGCGGTCGCGCATTCCGGCGCCCGGGGTCGAACCAGCCTGACTCCGTCGTAAGCTCACCTCCCCACCACACCACACCTGCGTCCTCGCGGTGCCAGCTGAGCCGCGTGGCTGATGACACGACGCAGGGGGGGCACCTCCGCCTTTCTGGGGTCTTTCCGAGCCAATGAATGAGCTCGTTCTGAAATCTTCCTCCCCTCGTACTTACGTTGCCTCTCACGAACTACAGCGCATCACTCCTTTGGTATTGCATCTCCTCTGACGGAAAAAAATGCACTAATTCTCAAGGACAACTTACGTGATAGTGATTCAAACAGAAACTGTAAACGTTCCATAAAATTTCAAAAAGTCGTGTAATGGAGTTGGCAGATGGTAGTGGTGTTCCTGGAGGTTAAGAAAGTGACCGACAGGTGGCACAGTGATGCTACGACGCTTGCCTGTGGCCACCATTTTGGGCCCACTGCGCAGCTGTTGATACATTGACTTCTGCAGTATATTTAGCCATGTGTATTAAAGATTGTATTGCATTGTGTGTATTACTTGATTTAATTGATGAAAGGACAAAATATAAAAATGCAGTAAATGAAGCAGGCAAAAAGGAATATAAACGTCTCAAAAATTAGATCGACAGGAAGTGCAAAATGGCTAAGCAGGGGTGGCTAGAGGACAAATGTAAGGATGTAGAGGCTTCTCTCACGAGGGGTAAGATAGATACTGCCTACAAGAAAATTAAAGAGACCTTTGGAGAAAAGAGAACCAGTTCTATGAATATCATGAGCTCAGATGGAAGCCTGGTTCTAAGCAAAGAAGGGAAAGCAGAAAGGTGGAAGGAGTATATAGAGGGTCTGTACAAGGGCGATGTACTTGAGGACAATATTATGGAAATGGAAGAGGATGTAGATGAAGATGAAATGGGAGATACGATACTGCGTGAAGAGTTTGACAGAGCACTGAAAGACCTGAGTCGAAACAAGGCCCCGGGAGTAGACAACATTCCATTAGAACTACTGACGGCCTTCGGGGAGCCAGTCCTGACAAAACTCTACCATCTGGTGAGCAAGATGTATGAGACAGGCGAAATACCCTCAGACTTCAAGAAGAATATAATAATTCCAATCCCAAAGAAAGCAGGTGTTGATAGATGTGAAAATTACCGAACTATCAGTTTAATAAGTCACGGCTGCAAAATACTATCCCGAATTCTTTACAGACGAATGGAAAAACTGGTAGAAGCCGACCTCGGGGAAGAATCAGTTTGGATTCCGTAGAAATGTTGGAACACGTGAGGCAATACTGACCCTACGGCTTATCTTAGAAGCTAGATTAAGGAAAGGGAAACCTACGTTTCTAGCATTTGTAGACTTAGAGAAAGCTTTTGACTATGTTGACTGGAATACTCTCTTTCAAATTCTAAAGGTGGCAGGGGTAAAATACAGGGAGCGAAAGGCTATTTATAATTTGTACAGAAACCAGATGGCAGTTATAAGACTCGAGGGGCATGAAAGGGAAGCAGTGGTTGGGAATGGAGTGAGACAGGGTTGTAGCCTCTCCCCGATGTTATTCAATCAGTATATTTAGCAAGCAGTAAAGGAAACAAAAGGAAAATTCGGAGTAGGAATTAAAATCCATGGAGAAGAAATAAAAACTTTGAGGTTCGCCGATGACATTGTAATTCTGTCAGAGACGGCAAAGGCCCTGGAAGAGGAACTGAACGGAATGGACAGTGTCTTGAGAGGAGGATATAAGATGAACATCAACAAAAGCAAAACGAGGATAATGGAATGTAGCCGAATTAAGTCGGGTGACGCTGAGAGAATTAGATCAGGAAATGAGACACTTAAAGTAGTAAAGGAGTTTTGCTCTTTGGGAAGTAAAATAGCTGATGATGGTCGAAGTAGAGAGGATATAAAATGTAGACTGGCGATGGCAAGGAAAGCGTTTCTGAAGAAGAGAAATTTGTTAACATCGAGTATAGATTGAAGTGTCAGGAAGTCGTTTCTGAAAGTATTTGTACGGAGTGTAGCCATGTATTGAAGTGAAACATGGACGAAAAATCGTTTGGACGAGAAGAGAATAGAAGCTTTCGAAATGTGGTGCTACAGAAGAATGCTGAAGATTAGATGGGTAGATCAGATAACTAATGAGGAGGTACTGAATAGGATTGGGGAGAAGAGACGTTTGTGGCACAACTTGACTACAAGAAGGGATAGGTTGGTAGGACATGTTCTGAGGCATCAAGGGATCACCAATTTAGTATTGGAGGGCAGCGTGGAGGGTAAAAATCGTAGAGGGAGACCAAGAGATGAATACACTAAGCAGATTCAGAAGGATGTAGGTTGCAGTAAGTACTGGGAGATGAAGAAGCTTGCACCGGATAGAGTAGCATGGAGAGCTGCATCAAACCAGTGTCAGGGCTGAAGACCACAACAGCAACAACTTTAAAGAAGCGCACTCAACCATCTAATGCACTGCTAAAATTGATCAGTGGCTGCAAACGGAACATGTCGGATATTTAGCAACAAAAAATCTCAACAAAGTTAAGCTAAATGAGTCGAAAAGCATCTGTTAAGGCGAGCACGAAACACAGTTTTTTCCCTGCTATCCTATAGAAGTAGCGAAAGGAGATTGAGCAGTTCTTGTTGCGATATCGAGATCGAACACCTGTTCTCATAATTAGCTTTAAAATGGTCCTATCCAGTAGCCATAAGGACGAAAGGAAACTAATATTAATTCACAAGAGCAAAGAAAATCCTGCTACTCGGTACTACTAAAATTCGCCCAATGTCTCTTTTGTTATGAGAAATAAAGCATTGGACTCAAATATATATGAGCGGTGCCTTACTAAAGAGAACTGATAATTTCATTAATTTGTGGTAAGTTCCTGTGGGGCCAAACAGCTGAAATCAGCGGTCCCCAGGATTACACACTATTTAATCTAACTTAAACTAACTTACACTAAGGACAACACTCTCACCCATGCCCCCGAGGGAGTACTCGTATCTCTGACGGTGGGAGCAGTGTGAACAGGGACAAAGGGCCATAGGCCGGCCAGGTGGCCGAACGGTTCTAGGCGCTTCAGTCTGGAACCGCGAGACCGCTACGGTCGCAGATCCGAATCCTGCCTCGGGCATGGATGTGTGTGATGTCCTTAGGTTGGTTAGGTTTAAGTAGTTCTAAGTTCTAGGGGACTGATCACCTCAGAAGTTAAGTCCCATAGTGCTCAGAGCTATTTGAACCATCTTAAAAAGCGCCCTAGACCACGCGACAGAACCGATAAACATGCCTATATGATTACACATTCTGTCTGTTTTTGTCAGATCTATCCCATAAAATTTCGTCTGCAAATTGTTCAAAGAAATTAGGAGAATGATTACGAAAGTACAAGAGAATACAATATTTTTAAAATATGATGATAATTAAATGGACACCCTAGCTGCAAACAGGCGTTGATGTACTTCATTGGGGACGTGTTGAAAATGTGTGCCCCGCCCGGGACTCGAACCCGGGATCTCCTGCTTACATAGCAGACGCTCGATCCATCTGAGCCACCGCGGGGACAGAGGACAGTGCGTCTGTAGGGACTTATCCCTTGCACGCTCCCCGTGAGATCCACATTCCCAACATGTCCACACCACTACATTCATAGTGCGCCTAATAGATGTTTGCCCGTCATACTCATTACTCGTGGGAATGTGGATCTCACGGGGAGCGTGCAAGGGATAAGTCCCTGCAGACGCACTACTAACTGTGCTCGCGGTGGCTCAAATGGATAGAGCGTCTGCCATGTAAGCAGGAGACCCCGGGTTCGAGTCCCGGTCGGGGCACACATCTTCAACATGTCCCCAATGAAGTACATCAACGCCTGTTTGCAGCTAGGGTGTCCATTTAATTATCATTTCATTTCTAGCAAATCTGCACGGTCATCCACGGTAACTGTTCTTTCAGGAACAAATACTACCGTCATATATATTTTTAAAATGTGTTTGAATAAATGGTTCAAATGGCTCTGAGCACTATGGGACTTAACTTCTGAGGTGATCAGTCCCCTAGAACTTAGAACTACTTAAACCTAACTAACCGAAGGACAACACACACATCCATGCCAGAGGCAGGATTCGAACCTGTGACCGTAGCAGTCGCGCGGTTCCGGACTGAAGCGCCTAGAACCGCTCGGCCACCGCGGCCGGCTGTGTTTGAATAAAACTACGCCTACGATCAAAAGTAAGCTGTAGGAAACAGTAACAACTGTATTTGTACTAATATACTGCAGATTAGTAGCTGGGTAGCAATAGTAATATTAATCTGCTGGTAACGTTAATTGGTATTGAATGTAAGGTTGTAGGTTTGATACTTGGCTAGTGCGTTTTTTTGTGCGTTATATTGCGTGAAACAAAGTACAATTTATTACTGTGATCATCGTAAATCCAAGTTTAACCCATGCTGTACAGTCAATGAGATCAAATTTTTTACCAGTCACGATCACTTTGTGTGGTACCACTCACTAGTTTCCGTTTTATGTGCTAACAGTGGCAGTTTTATCTCTAAGATTTCTATGCTGTAATTAAATTACCATTCAACCACCCCATTGGCTCTTCTGACTTGTTTTGCTGTTCGAATGTTTGTAAACTGAGTAACAGAAATGTAAAAATGATACAAAGATACACACCGTCAGGTGGCTTGCGGAGTATGGACGTAGATGTAGATGTAGACCAGAAGTGAATAAAATTAAATGAATGGTTAAGTTCCTGCAACCTCCTCCATTGCGACCAATATTCTCCATCTTGTTGTATCTCTCCCTTCGGAATGAATTCCGTGCAGTTTTTATCCCTTTACGCCTCGAAACAAATAGCGGAAAGCACAGCACTGAGGCATTATTGTATGTAAAACTTCGAAAATACACAAGACTTACTATGTTTCACAATTAAAGCTTGGCCGGTTCTAGGCGCTTCAATATGGAACCGCGCGACCGGTACGGTCTCACGTTGGAATCCTGCCTCGGGCATGGATGTGTGTGATGTCCTTAGGTTAGTTAGGTTTAAGTAGTTCTAAGTTCTAGAGGACTGATGACCACAGAAGTTAAGTCCCATAGTGCCCAGAGCCATTTGAACCATTTGAACATAACGCTTGAGCCCACAATGGCTGCTGCTGTCACGTGACGCGCTTTCAGCCAATTCTGATCTGCGAACGGCGGCAAACACAGGGGAAAAGGATATCTATACGTTCCTTTACACATAGCCTTAAAGACGCAGGAGAAGGCAGCAGCGTCCACAACAACATGGCCGCCCCACTGTCAACATGCACTGCGATTGAGCATGCGCTCTTTGTCTAGTGAAGGTGTCAAAGCGATTGAAATGCATCGCAGAGTGACAGCGCAATACGGGGATTCGTGTTTGTCGTTGGAGCAAGTGTACCAGTGGTCTAGGAAGTTTAAAAGCGGTGTAACTTGTATGGAGGACGGCCCAGGACCAGGGTAGGCTTACCGGGTAGTGACGGAGGAGAACACTACGTTAGCGGAAGAGCTTTGTAAAGGCGAACAGCCGTGTAACTCGGAACGACATATCCACAAGTTCGATGATTAATATTGGTTCAACACAGAATATTGTCCACAATGTACTACACTTCAGGAGGATGTTTGCAAGGTGGGTGCCACATCTGCTGACCACCAAACTGTAAGATCACCACGTTGCTGCCTGTGAAGAATTTTTGCATCATTTACACATCAAGGGTCAAGGGTATCTGGGGAAATTGTTGCAGGTGGTGAGCCTTGGCTCCACTGTCACCAACCAGAAACGAAATGGTCAAGCAAGGAATGGCGCGACACCCCATCGTCGAAACCAAAATAATTCCACACCCCACCGTCTGCTGGAAAAGTCACTCTCATTCTCTTCTGGGATGCATATGAAGTAATTCTGCAGCATGAAATGGATAGAAGACTACTTATTATTCAGACATGCTGAAAAATCAACTCTGCCCTCCAGTCAAAATGGCTCTGAGCACTATGGGACTCAACTGCTGAGGTCATTAGTCCCCTAGAACTTAGAACTACTTAAACCTAACTAATCTAAGGACATCACACACATCCATGCCCGAGGCAGGATTCGAACCTGCGACCGTAGCGGTCTCGCGGTTCCAGACTGCAGCGCCTTTAACCGCACGGCCACTTCGGCCGGCCTGCGGTCAGGAGTAACCGTTGAGGACTTATGACATCAGGACCACATACAGTTGACGGACAGTTGAAGCTATTCAGGGAGCTAAACTTGAACGTCTGGCACATCCTACTTATTCACCAGACCTCACTCCTAGTGATTTTCATCTGTTCGGTGCACTCAAAGAAGCAATAGGATGCAGGCTGTAGCCTCCCCCTCACTTATCGACCTTAATGACAGTGAAAAATTAAACTGCGTGTACCTAATGGAAATTTGGGAAAAGCAATCGTCACCGAAGTTAGCCTGTCGGTAAAGAGGGAGGAAAGGGTTACATCTTAATGAAAGGAAAAATTCAAATGAAACTGGTGGAAATTAATTTTGCAAAGGAGTAAAGTTCATAAAGAAAGTAAATGTGCGGCCGTTACGTTAACAATTAACTAGCGGTAATTAGATATTTGAGATTTGGGGGAAATTACGGTCGCCAGTCCTATGGACAATTACTGTAGTAACTGAAAAAGAAAGGTTATTACACATATAATTAGCACTAGAAGCGTGGCAACTGAAGGTTGACACGTGTAGTGTGAAAACTGAAAGTTTGTCAGAAGTAATAAATTTCGCTACACTCTGACTTAATTTAGCAAAAGAATTAATAAAACCGGAAAATCGAAAGTTAATTTAGTGACTGAAGTTAATAGTGAGCTTTCTTTCTGAAGCACATCGAAATTCAGTGAAATACGGTTAGTCTTGGACTACCTCAACAATCATTTCAAAAGCTACTTGAATCTACGCAATTTAGAAATAAGAGATTTAACTTTGAACTTGAATTAAATGATTCTGAACAATTAACAATAGTAAAATTTAGTACGTACCAAGCTGAGCTACAGACACAGGTAACTAAAATACGGTAACAAAACTTGCACTCTTAATTTGTGCTTGTACAATCTAAATATTGTAGCCAGCTATGAATACCTTAATTGAACTTTGAAATTAAAGCAGTGAAATCGAATGATGCTGGCGTTTGAATTTCAACGACACTCGGGTTCATTCCGGAAAAGGAAGGGACCCTGCTTGGCAATGCAATTGGGACAATAAGCAACAAAGGTACATGCTAAGTTGCTGTAATTTTGTGCTGCAACAATTTTAAAAGTTTGAAAAGCTGAGGTCTGCCTTACAGTTCTAAAACTTTACGTGCTTCCAGTCTTCCTTGTTGGCTGATTGAAGGTTTGAAGCCGTCGATCGAGGAGGTGGCGACAGTCACTCATTGTCGGCCGTCGCTGTTGCAGAAGCTGGATGTTGGCGCGCCTTCTTCTCGACACGGTCACCAGACGAAACGGGCTCTTGATGTGCGCCAGCTAATGCTTCCCGTCCGCGACACCATGTCAGAAACAATCATCGCAAGTCGAGCGCAATTACATGCTGCCAAACCCCGAAAGCGCGGCAACTCGCGGGAGCTTCACACAACACACCTGCTCCACTGCACCACCCCAGCCAGACTCTCCCTCTGCCCGCGCTCCACGCGACAGAGTTAACACTACCAAAGATCCTAAACACTTTGATTCTCCACACGACCTATCGATGTATTCGTTCGATAACATAGTTCTCCCTAGGCCAGACCCAGCGTATAAATACAAATAATATTCACAAAATAAACCAACATAAATGCATATATATATATATATATATATATATATATATATATATATATATATATACAAACAGTAAAACAATTACAATATATAAAGAGACAGAAGTGTCATATCTTGAGGTAACAAAACAAGGGAAAAAATTATAGTACAATAGATGGAAATAGGAGGATATGCATTTCCGGCGTTACAAGGCATTGCAGAAGTGACGAAGAGGTGAAAACCACGGTGCGTGTCTGGCTACACGCACGACCAAAATAGTTCTTTCAACGTGGTATCAGTGCACTTCCGAAGGAGTGGAACATGTGCATTCAATGGCAGGGAGACTACGTCGAAAAATGACATGCAAGGTTTCTGCTCACTCTTACAACTAAAAATACTGTAGGACTTTCAAGGTTTTCATATGGATCAGCCTCGCAGTTCATCACTGTAGGCGTATATGATAACAAATCCAGACCAAATGAAGCACGTATCCCACAGTAAAGGGTACCCAGACAGTGGCATCATTACAAGGCGTAATCCCCTCTGAAGGCAACGCAGGCGCGTATTCTCACATGCAAAAGTTCATAAACGTGCTGAATGCCATCCTGCAATAAACTTTCCCAAGCTTCTTGCATCTTTTGTAGCAAATTGGCAAGGGTTCTTGCAGGCCCGGGAGATAGAGTAAGTTCTCGCCCCATCGTGGCCCATACACGTTAAGTTAGCGAGAGATCTGCTGATCTTGTTAATAAGGGCAACTGTAGTACACCAGGAAATGCATGTTACGTCGTAGCAGTCGTAAGAGAATGTGCGTTATCATGATGGAAAAACACATCACTTCCCTGTCGAAGAAATAGCAATAGCACAGGGATAATAGCTTGTGCAACGTAGCGAGCACTGATTAATTTACCCTGCGTAAACACCAGATGTGACTCGAGTTGTACTGATGGTCCCCCCGCCATGAAGCCTGTGATGGGAGACATGTGTGTCGTGGCGAAAGCACTCTCGACAACGCAGTCACCAGGTCAACGTCATAGCTGACCGCAGTGACCGAGCGGTTCTAGGCGCTTCAGTCCTGCCTCGGGCATGGATGCGTGTGATGTCCTTAAGTTAGTCAGGTTAAATTCCTTCAAAGTCTAAGGGATTGATGACCTCAGATGTTTTGTCCCATAGAACTTAGAGCCGTTTGAACCATTTGTCAACGTCATACACTTATACGTCCGTCACCTGCATACAGACAGGACGTGCTCTAATTACTGAAGACAACACAGCGCCATTCCACTCTCTAGTCAGTCCCTTCACAACAGTGGATCGAGTCTGATCTGGCACAAATTATATCTATGTCCAATTGCGGCAGGCGGCAGTCTTTTGTTCGAAAAGAAGCTTATTTACCAGAAATGTCAATGTCTAACCTTATTATTTGTAAAAAAAATGGTTCAAATGGCTCTGAGCACTATGGGACTCAACTGCTGAGGTCATTAGTCCCCTAGAACTTAGAACTAGTTAAACCTAACTAACCTAAGGACATCACAAACATCCATGCCCGAGGCAGGATTCGAACCTGCGACCGTAGCGGTCTTGCGGTTCCAGACTGCAGCGCCTTTAACCGCACGGCCACTTCGGCCGGCCTATTATTTGTACTGTATAATCACATTTGTAGCAGTCAAATAACGTTTGAACATCATTTTCAATCGTTACAACACAAAGGTTTATATTTACATCGTAAATGAAATGTAGAATCAAATGCATGGGTTCTTAAGTGCAAAAGATAGCACAATTGATATTTGTCGATTACAGCGCCGTCTACAGGGAACGGAAAACAATAGTTTGAGTAAACCTTACGTTTCTTGCGTAGAATCTGAATATACAATAAAAATGGGAGGATCCCATTTGAAAATACAAGTTTACGCCGCCCACGCAGGATAGGTGGTTAAGGAGTGGCCTGTTGTACTACAGACAGATGTCTCCTTTACTAGTATTGACTTCTCTTCTAGAACATGTTTTCATACTATGCGTCGTTTTCGAGATATTTAGTTGCCTGAAGTAAAAACAAACACGCTGTATTTGGTTCAAATGGCTCTAAGCATTATGGGACTTACCATCTGAGGTCATCAGTCCCCTAGACTTAAGGACATCACTCACATCACACCGCTAGATGGCGCTGCCATAGGTGAAACGGATATCAATTGCGTTTTTTTAAAAATAGGAACCTCGATTTTTTATTACATATTCGTGTAATACGTAAAGAAATATGAATGTTTTAGCTGGACCATTTTTTCGCTTTGCGACTTGTGGCGCTGTAATAGTCACAACCATATGGCTCACAATTTTAGACGAACAGTTGGTAACAGGTAGGTTTTTTAAATTAAAATACAGAACGTAAGTACGTTTAAACATTTTATTTCGGTTGTTCCAATGTGATACATGTACCTTCGTGAACTTATCATTTCTGAGAACGCATGCTGTTACAGCGTGATTACCTGTAAATACCTCATTAATGCAATAAATGCTCAAAATGATGTCCGTCGGCCTCAATGCATTTGGCAATACGTGTAACGACATTCCTCTCAACAGCGAGTAGTTCGCCTTCCGTAATGTTCACACATGCATTGACAATGCGTTGACGCATGTTGTCAGGCGTTGTCGGTGGATCACAATAGCAAATATCCTTCAACTTTCCCCACAGAAAGAAATCCGGGGACGTCAGATCCGGTGAACGTGCGGGCCATGGTATGGTGCTTCGACGACCAATCCACCTGTCATGAAATGTTCTATACAGTACCACTTCAAGCGCACGCGAGCTATGTGCCGGACATCCGTCATGTTGGAAGTACATCGTCAATCTGTCATGCAGTGAAACATCTTGTAGTAACATCGGTAGAAAATTACGTAGGAAATCAGAATACATTGCACCATTTAGATTGCCATCGATAAAATGGGGGTCAGTTGTCCTTCCTCCCATAATTCCGCACCATACATTAACCCGCCAAGGTCGCTGATGTTCCACTTGTCGCAGTCATTGTGGATTTTCCGTTGCCCAATAGTGCATATTATGCCGGTTTACGTTACCGCTGTTGGTGAATGACGCTTCGCCGCTAAATAGAACGCGTGCAAAAAGTCTGTCATGGTCCCGTAATTTCTCTTGTGCCCAGTGGCAGAACTGTACACGACGTTCTGAGTCGTCGTCATGCAATTCCTGGTGCATAGAAATATGGTACGGGTGCAATCGACGTTGATGTAACATTCTCAACATCGATGTTTTTGAGATTCCCGATTCTCGAGCAGTTTGTCTGCTACTGATGTGCGGATTAGCCGCGACAGCAGCTCAAACACCAACTTGGGCATCCTCATTTGTTGCAGGCCGTGGTTGACCTTTCGCATGTGGCTGAACACTTCCTGTTTCCTTAACTAACGTAACTATCTGGCGAACGGTCCGGACACTTGGATGATGTCATCCAGGATACCGAGCAGCATACATAGCACACGCCCGTTGGGCATTTTGATCACAATAGCCATACATCAACACGATGTCGACCTTTTCTGCAATTGGTAAACGGTCCATTTTAACGCGGGTAATGTATCACGAAGCAAATACCGTCCGCACTGGCGGAATGTTACGTGATACCACGTACTTATACGTTTGTGACTATTACAGCGCCATCTATCACAAAGCGAAAAAAGTGGTTCAACTAAAACATTCATATTTCTTTACGTACTACACGAATATGTAATAAAAAATCGTGGTTCCTATTTAAAAAAAAACCACAGTTGGTATCCGCTTGACCTATGGCAGCGCCATCTAGCGGGCCAACGGTTGCGCCGTCTGGTTTCCCCCTTCAAGCTAGACGAGTTTCGTTCTTTTGTAGTTTTTTCGTTTGATGCTTATTTCGTGAGATATTTGGACCGGTCACTATCAATGGATCACCCTGTATACATGCACACACACACACACACACACACACACACACACACACACACACACACACACACACACACACACACACACACACGTGCGCGTGCGCGTGCGCGCGCACATATGCACAGGTAAAACACGTACAATCACCGATATCCGAGATGCGACTGGGCAACGCTGCTGTGTGAGGCGATAGCGGTCAGTGCGTGTCCGGCCAGTTTTGTTGCTGCTGGAGTACTGCTTATTCTTCGTGTTTTACTGTCCCTGTTACTATGTACCGATGAGACGAATATCGCTCTAGACTAATTTGAGACCGCTTTAAAAAATAACATAAAACGAACCGACGATTTCCGTCGACACTGGGGGTCACATGAAAGACGTAACGAGCACTGTTTGTATGGGCTGACTCCAGCTACACACTGAGAAAATGAAATTGCTAATATCCGTCGAAACATCAGAGAAAATGCACCTGACGACACTTATTAGGAGGAACATTGGGTATGTAGAAGGTGTTTTTAAAAAAGCGTCATATACTCTTGCAGGAGGTAATTTTAGTAAAAACCAGAAGAATAGTTATTATAATATGTCCGGAAATCAATAGTGGTTGAGACATAGACCTTTTTACTACAGAAAGACTCTTCATTGTTCCACTGTGAGTCACTGCAAGTCTGCTGTGGATAACGATTTGGAGGTAAACGAAAAATACCGACGCGGCGGAGTCGGGCACGAACTGCGTGAGAGGAAGAAAAAATGTGAATAAAGAAACGTTACAGGTGAGAGGTGGCATGAGCCCCCTCTCATATTTCTATCTTACAATTTTCCTCTCTAATTGCATGCAGTGAAAAGTCGCTATTCCTTCACACGCGGACTTCCCACGCAGCGTCTCTCGTCACCCGGGTGGTCCGGTGACAGGCGGGCTCTGCTGATCTGGAAAGGGTTAAGCCGACGGGTATGAGGAAGTCGAGTGAATGCTTTGCAGACGCCGTCATTGTCAAAAGACACGCCCGGAGGGGCCTGAAGTAGCGGCTGGGCTAGAGGTTCCGTTACTTCGCAGAAACTTAGCGAAAACACTTTCTGGTGGGCTACCAGCGAGGTGTGGGAATGACTTGTGTACCCAGGCAGTTGTGGCGGGAAAATTCCCGCGCTTTCTGCAAAATAGTAACTGTGATTGGCTTGCTCAGGGCATAGCTCTGTGACGTAGCAAAAGCAGCGCAGAAATTGGCGCCAAGAATCTCCATTGGTGGAATGGTAGTGCTCCGGCAATGGAGTGGAATTTTCTGCCGGTTTTCGAGTTGCTGATTGGAACGTTTAACCATGGCCACTGTTGTGGGGGCAGGAATGTTGTGTGTTCGGCCTGTACGGGTGCTCTAGGTAGTCGGCTCTTGCCTTTCGGTCGAGGATGTTGAAGCAACCAGCCATCGCCTCCGGTACGCCAGATCGTGTTCTAGCAGTTAAGAAGACAGTTTGGTAATGTATGTCCGCAGCACCGGCAGATAGGGATTTTACTAGGTGATAATCAGAGCTCAGCAGAGCGCGCCTGTTCGTCGTTTTCTAACTTTGTTCCATCTTGAGTAGCAGCAATTAATGTTGGGTTAGCTGTGTGTCTCTCTTAAGATTTGAGTGGCAAGGAATTGGCTCCACGTACCACTTCATCATAAACCTCACAATCTAGTTTAGGGACAACTTCACCTTCGCAGCGTTTGTTTGAGTATCCAATTTGAGCCAATTTGATGTATTATAAACGTTTCATGTGTTTTGTTTATTATTTTGTGTTTAGTCTTAATAAATCATATTGTTATTTTGGACAGAACTTTCATTCTGTTAATCGGTAGAGCAACCCATCATTTCTCACTACGTTAATGAAACCTTCCTTTATTTAACTTATTTATCAAATTAAATTATTGCAGGTGCCAAACTCTTTTCTACTCCACTTGCAGGGTTGATTACAGTCAGTTCGCGTATATTTTTTAATCCTTGTGCAACAGCAAAAGTCGGAGTTAGAATAGGGGGGGGGGGGGGCTTAGAGCATCATTTACATATGTAGATTCTAGAATTTAGTGTTAAATACACTGCTAGCCCCGGCACCTCGCACAGGCAGTACAGAAACGCTACATAGAGTCTCCTGGAGTATTTGTTACTCGGTAACAAATATACATGTTGTCCAACAACTCTACTGTTGTCGAGTCGGGAAAGCGAGTGGAGTCACTCCGGCTACAGAATGTGCCGTCGACCACGTATCGTAACTCAGCGCAGCCCTTAATACAGCGGCGGTGAGTCAGAGCAGGTGGAGCGCTACTTTGGCTTCCCGAAACAGGAAGCGCGCCTGCGCAGTCCAGCACGTTCTCAGGGGCCGGCACGTCGGTGTGTCGCTGACGCTCGCAGCTGTTCTGCAGCCCCAAAAACCGTCTCACAAGGGGAGGCCGCCAATTGTGAAATTCAGATTCGATTCATACTGCGCATAATAAGAGCTCATGGCCAGAGGTGTAATGTGGCAAAGCACCAAGATGCACTTCTCAGCCGTTTTCGAGAAAATCGACAGTTAAAAGGAACCGTTGCGGTGAAATACTCTCTACGATTCATAAATTTCTACAGCGTTGTGGCGTAGCGGTAAGCGCTGGGGTTCGTAATCCGAAGGTCGCTTGATCGAATCTCGCGCCATGCACCTTTTCTTTTAGTATTTGTTTTTTTGTAATTCAAATGTATATATATAATTCCCGGCAATCAGTTGCAACAATTATGCATATAATAAATTGTTGAAAGTCGTTTGTCGTGGAAAAACTGGCGACTTCGAACATCATTATGTTTTCCGCAAACAAAGTTGTATTTCACAAATGATACTAATTGTCTTCATAATGTTAGCCACGTATAGTTAACGGAAGACGTAGAAACGATATTCCGAAACGAATACGTATAGCGTGGGTCAAACGTTCGAATTAGAATAGAGACCCCACGAACACAAATTTGCTGTGGCAGGTGTGAAATATAAACTCCGTTACTCGCTCGTTACACTTGAAGGACAGATGTTGAATGGGTCGTAACGAGCCGCCGCATAACAGTGTAGTTGCCTGCTAACTTCGAAAGAAGGTAGATGCGGTCCCTAGCGCAACTTATAACATCGTCGAAAATCAGCTTGGGTACACCCTGTTAAAAAAACGGAAAAATGGAGGCGGCACAATTGGAGAGCGATCCGCCTTCACCAACATGCATAAGCAATTCATTCAACAAAATATATATATATATATATATATATATATATATATATATATATATTTGAATTACAAAAAACTAATAATAAAAAAAATTTCATGGCGCGAGATTCGATGCAGCGACCTTTGGATTACGAACCCGAGCGCTTACCGCTGCGCCACGACGCTGTAGAAAATTATTAATCGTAGAGAGTATTTCACCGGAACGGCTTCTTTTAACTGTCGATTTTCTCGACAACGGCTGAGAAGTGCATCTTGGTGCTTTGCCACATTACACCTCTGGCCATGAGCTTTTATCATGCGTAGTATGAATCGAATCAGAATTTCGCAATTGGCGGCCTCCCCTTGTCAGTAAACTAACCTCGTCTGGCAGGTCAGAGCGTGAGAGAAACGACTGAAAGAAATTTTCAGCTAGTACAACTTCTCTTTCGCGATGTTCGAGTCTTTCGGTTTACATCTATTGTTTAGTTTATTTATATATGATACTTGGCCATCGGAGTCAGTGCTGTGGGTGAGACGCTGATGACGGTCAAAGATAGTACAATGTGTTCTATAGTTTTGGAACCATCCTTTAAAAGCAGGTGAATAAACACAAATTTAAAGTCACATAGATTGAGAAGGGAGAGGAGGACAGGAATGTGACGCTGTGTTATGAACATGAAGGCCATTTTGAAACTCGCCATCTTGGTTTAACCTCTTAATTTTCCAGTTGAAAGATGGGGCGTATGCAATATGAAACAGATGGAGAATTTTGCGAGTCGAACAACAGTGCAGCAGACGGTGTTTAGAAAGGATAGATTGCATGCAACCGGTGGTGGCGTATTTGTCGCTGTTAGTAGTAGTTTATCCAGTAGTGAAGTAGAAGTGGATAGTTCCTGTGAATTATTATGGGTGGAGGTTACACTCAACAACCGAGCTAAGTTAATAGTTGGCTCCTTTTACCGACCTCCCGACTCAGCAGCATTAGTGGCAGAACAACTGAGAGAAAATTTGGAATACATTTCACATTTTCTCAGCATGTTATAGTCTTAGGTGGAGATTTCAGTTTACCAGATATAGACTGGGACACTCAGATGTTTAGGACGGGTGGTAGGGACACGGCATCGAGTGAGATTATACTGAGTGCACTATCCGAAAATTACCTCGAGCAATTAAACAGAGAACCGACTCGTGGAGATAACATCTTGGACCTACTGATAACAAACAGACCCGAACTTTTCGACTCTGTAAGTGCAGAACAGGGAATCAGTGATCATAAGGCCGTTGTAGCATCCCTGAACATGGAAGTTAATAGGAATATAAAAAAAGGGAGGAAGGTTTATCTGTTTAGCAAGAGTAATAGAAGGCAGATTTCAGACTACCTAACAGATCAAAACGAAAATTTCTGTTCCGACACTGACAATGTTGAGCGTTTATGGAAAAAGTTCAAGGCAATCGTAAAATGCGTTTTAGACAGGTACGTGCCGAGTAAAACTGTGAGGGACGGGAAGAACCCACCGTGGTTCAACAACAAAGTTAGGAAACTACTGCGAAAGCAAAGAGAGTTTCAATCGAAGTGTAAACGAAGCCAAAGCCTCTCAGACAAACAGAAGCTAAACGATATCAAAGTTAGCGTAAGGAGGGCTATGCGTGAAGTGTTCAGTGAATTCGAAAGTAAAATTCTATGTACCGACTCGACAGGAAATCCTAGGAAGTTCTGGTCTTACGTTAAATCAGTAAGTGGCTCGAAACAGCATATCCAGACACTCCGGGATGATGATGGCATTGAAACAGACGATGACACGCGTAAAGCTGAAATACTAAACACCTTTTTCCAAAACTGTTTCACAGAGGAAGACCGCACTGCAGTTCCTTCTCTAAATCCTCGCACAAACGAAAAAATGGCTGACATCGAAATAAGTGTCCAAGGAATAGAAAAGCAACTGCAATCACTCAACAGAGGAAAGTCCACTGGACCTGACGGGATACCAATTCGATTCTACACAGAGTACGCGAAAGAACTTGCCCCCCTTCTAACAGCCGTGTACCGCAAGTCTCTAGAGGAACGGAAGGTTCCAAATGATTGGAAAAGAGCACAGGTAGTCCGAGTCCTCAAGAAGGGTCGTCGAGCAGATGCGCAAAACTATAGACCTATATCTCTGACATCGATCTGTTGTAGAATTTTAGAACATGTTTTTTGCTCGCGTATCATGTCGTTTTTGGAAACCCAGAATCTACTCTGTAGGAATCAACATGGTTTCCAGAAAAAGCGATCGTGTCAGACCCAACTCGCTTTATTTGTTCATGAGACCCAGAAAATATTAGATACAGGCTCCCAGGTAGATGCTATTTTCCTTGACTTCCGGAAGGCGTTCGATACAGTTCCGCACTGTCGCCTGATAAACAAAGTAAGAGCCTACGGAATATCAGACAAGCTGTGTGGCTGGATTGAAGAGTTTTTAGCAAACAGAACACAGCATGTTGTTCTCAATGGAGAGCCGTCTATAGACGTTAAAGTAACCTCTGGCGTACCACAGGGGAGTGTTATGGGACCATTGCTTTTCACAATACTCGTATAAATGACCTAGTAGATAGTGTCGGAAGTTCCATGCGGCTTTTCGCGGTTGATGCTGTAGTATACAGAGAAGTTGCAGCATTAGAAAACTGTAGCGAAATGCAGGAAGATCTGCAGCGGATAGGCACTTGGTGCAGGGAGTGGCAACTGACCCTTAACATCGACAAAAGTAATCTATTGCGAACGCATAGAAAGAAGGATCCTTTATTGTATGATTATATGATAGCGGAACAAACACTGGTAGCAGTTACTTCTGTAAAATATCTGGGAGTGTGCGTGCGGGCCGGCCGCGGTGGCCGTGCGGTTCTAGGCGCTCCAGTCCGGACCCGCGCTGCTGCTACGGTCGCAGGTTCGAATCCTGCCTCGGGCATGGATGTGTGTGATGTCCTTAGGTTAGTTAGGTTTAAGTAGTTCTAAGTTCTAGGGGACTGATGACCACAGCAGTTGAGTCCCATAGTGCTCAGAGCCATTTTGTGCGTGCGGAACGATTTGAAGTGGAATGATCATATAAAATTAATTGTTGGTAAGGCGGGTACCAGGTTGAGATTCATTGGGAGAGTCCTTAGAAGATGTAGTCCATCAACAAAGGAGGTGGCTTACAAAACACTCGTTCGACCTATACTTGAGTACTGCTCATCAGTGTGGGATCCGTACCAGGTCGGGATAACGGAGGAGATAGAGAAGATCCAAAGAAGAGTGGCGCGTTTCGTCACAGTGTTATTTGGTAACCGTGATAGCGTTACGGAGATGTTTAGCAAACTCAAGTGGCAGACTCTGCAAGAGAGGCGCTCTGCATCGCGGTGTAGCTTGCTGTCCAGGTTTCGAAAGGGTGTGTTTCTGGATGAGGTATCGAATATATTGCTTCCCCCTTCTTATACCTCCCGAGGAGATCACGAATGTAAAATTAGGGAGATTCGAGCGCGCACGGAGGCTTTCAGACAGTCGTTCTTCCCGCGAACCATACGCGACTGGAACAGGAAAGGGAGGTAATGACAGTGGCACGTAAAGTGCCCTCCGTCACACACCGTTGGGTGACTTGCGGAGAATAAATTTAGATGTAGATGCAGATGCCTTTCATTCTCGAGTTATGTCTCATTTTGTACGGGAAAAGGCCAGTATGGGTAGTAACAAACAAAAAGTGCTGAATATACTTGACGTGTTCAGCACGTTGTAAGGTAGCTAACTTTAATGAACGCATGTACTGGAATGTGAGCACATGCACCAACAATGCGTTTCCTGAATTGTGCAAGGCTTCTGATATTCACCATATACACAACTGCCTTCGCATGTTTTCATAGGTAAAAATCTAATGGGTTTAAATCCTGGGAACTAGGAGGCCACCCCCAGGACCTCTGAGGCCTATCCACTTCCGGGAAAAACTGGACATCGAGGTAGACTCGAACAGCTAGCTTGTAAAGAGACGGGGCACCATTGTGGAGAAAGAGAGTTGGAAATGTCCTGTGTCCAGACAGTAACTACAGCAGTACATCTCCGTCTCTGACTTTACATAACGGGCTGCATTCAGCGCACAATGAATGAAGAACGGTCCATCATTTCAGGTTCACCACTCTGTGGGTAATGGACGGTCTGTCTGGGTAGCTGTGGCTGGTATTCTCTGAGACAACACGGGTGTTTCCCTCTCCTGATATCAAGACCATCTACGTGCGCTCGGCTAGTGTTGACGCCATCAGCTTTCACGTCACTTGTGAGAAAGAAGCCTGTCATAACTCGAGAATCCATAAAGCTACAAGAAAAACATAGTCGTTTTTTATCACGTAATTTTCCATCTGTCTGACGGATCACATGACCTCTGTTACGAGTTGCATCGAAAACAGCGCCTTCCAAAATGGTAACACATGTTTTCCCCATCTCCTACTACTTGACTTTCAGCCCCTGTCTATCTGCGTGTTTTTGTTTTAGATGGGTGCTTCCACATTTATGGATTAGAATGTATAGCTTTATGATGGCATCCACTCTTAGAATGAAACACGGGAACCGCTGGGCGACCTCCCCATTCACCGAATAGATGACTGTGAACTACAGTGCAAAACTTTACTCTGACGTTTTAACATTGGTACCCTGTGGCAGTTGGAAGCTGTACATCACCATCTCCCCCTTCCCAGAAATGTTGGTTGAGATTTCATAAGCCGGATACATACATACTACGTTGAATTTGGGAATTCCATATTTATTTGTTCTGATTCCATTGGCAAATGGTTGCGAATGATACTACTGACTTTTTGCGGATAGCTTAGAGAAACCGTAAGTCCCACATTCAGGTGAAAAATGGAACGGCTGGTTGAAGCTGGCGTGGTGGAAAATTAGTTTGGGTTCCAGAGAAGTGTAGGAACACCTGTGGCAGCCTCTACTGGAGTTTAGTTTGAAGAAACACAAATTTGCAATCACGACGTATTTAGATTTAGAAGAACTTTTTGATAATGTTCTCTGACATACACTTTATGAAATTCTGAAGTACCGACATCAAATTGCAATTATAGCAGTTGTTAGGCAGTAACTACGAAGGGAGTGAGACAGTGTTGTAGCTTATCCCACGTGCTATTCAGTCTACACGTAAAGCAAGCAGCAAAGGGAACTAAACAGGAATTTGGAAAGGGAATTAAAGTTGAGGATTAAGAAATTAAAAAAACTTAAAAATTTTCCGTTGATACTGTAATTGTGTCAAAGATGGCAAAAAACGCGGGAGGTCAATTGAATGGAATGGTAGCGTCTGGATAAGAGCTTACGAGATGACCATCAAGAAAATAAAAAAAACAGCAGTGAAGTGTTGCCGAATTATGTAACGCTGGAGGATTAGACAGGCAAATAAGCCACTGAATGTAATAGATGAACATAGCTATTTGGGCAGCAAAATATCTGATACTTGCGGAAGAAAAGAGGATATGAAATGTATACTGGTAAAAGCAAAAACTCCTCTTCTGAAAACAACAACTATGTCAACATATATTATAAATTTAAATGTTAACATACGTTTTTTAAATGTATTTGTCTACAGCATAGCCTTATATGAAAGTGAATATGGACGATAAACACAACATACTAGAAAGGAATAACTCTCTTGAAATGTGATACTGTAGAAGAATGCTGAAGATTAGATTGGTAAATTGAATTTCTTACGAGAGCAGGGAATAAAACAAATGAAATGCGCAATCTGACTAAAAGAAGGGGTAGCTTAACAAGGCACATTCTACGGCACGAAAGAGTAGGTTAATTGGGCAATGAAATTATGTGTGGGAAGTGTAAATTGCCCTAAAAAATGTAGGTTTGGTAAGAACAAGGATCGTAGGTTTATTCTTTCTCATAATGAACCACGTGCGTACTCGAGAGTTTTCAACAAAGGTTGATCCCGCAAATTTAAATAAAAACTGAGACAAACGTGTGAGAGGAACATAATCAATAATCGTTCAAATGGCTCTGAGCACTATGCGACTTAACTTCTGAGGTCATCAGTCGCCTAGAACTTAGAACTAAGTAAACCTAACTAACCTAAGGACACCACACACATCCATGCCCGAGGCAGGATTCGAACCTGCGAGCGTAGCGGTCACGCGGTTCCCGACTGAAGCGCCTAGAACCGCACGCGTACATTTATCAAAAAATGAAACATGTAATTGTGATTTTTCAAACTTTCCGGCGCACTGAATATTTAAAGGTGTTGCCGGTCGTCGTTAACAACAGTCCACGCTATTTCGACTGGGCATCTGCCAGTCATCCACAGATGAGCCAGCGAAGAATGAAAAAGACCTCGCACTACCAGCTGTTTACGAGATCGCTGTGGGTGCTGCGCAGATGTACACTACTGGCCATTAACATTGCTACATCACGAAGCTGACGTGCTACAGACGCGAAATTTTACCGACAGGAAGAAGATGCTGTGATAGCTTTTCAGAGCATTCACACAAGGTTGACACCGGTGGCGACACCTACAACGTGCTGACATGAGCGAAGTTTCCAACCGATTTCTCATACACAAACAGCAGCTGACCGGCGTTGCCTGGGAGAACGTTGCTGTGATGCCTCGTGTAAGGAGGAGAAATGCGTACCGTCACGTTTCCGACTTTGATAAAGGTCGGATTGTAGCCTGTCGCGATTTCGGTTTATCGTATCGCGACATTGCTGCTCGCGTTGGTCGAGATGCAATGACTGTTAGAATATGGAATCGGTGCGTTCAGGAGGGTAACACGAAACGCCGTGCCGGATCCCAACGGCCTCGTACCACTAGCAGTCGAGATGACAGGCATCTTATCCACATGTCTGTAACGGATCGTGCAGTCGCGTCTCGATCCCTGAGTCAACAGATGGGGACGTTTGCAAGACAACATCCATCTCCACGAATAGTTCGACGACGTTTACAGCAGAATGGACTATCAGTTCGGAGACCATGGCTGCGGTTACCCTCGACGCTGCAACACAGACAGGAGCGCCTGCGATGGTGTACTCAACGACGAACCTGGGTGCACGAATGGCAAAACGTCATTTTTTCGGAGGAGTCCATGTTCTGTGCACAGCATCGTGATGGTCGTATCCGTGTTTGGCGACATCGCGGTGAACGCACATTGGAAGCGTGTATTCGTCATCGCCATACTGGCGTATCATCTGTCGTGATGGTATTGGTTACACGTCTCGGTCACCTCTTGTTCGCATTGACGGCACTTTGAACAGTGGACGTTACATTTCAGATGTGTTACGACCCGTGGCTCTACTCGTCATTCGATCCCTGCGAAACCCTACATATCAGCAGGATAATGCACGACCACATGTTGCACGTCCTGTACGGGCCATTCTGGATACAGAAAATATTCGACTGCTGCCCTGGCCACCACATTCTCCAGATCTCTCATGAATTGAAAACGTCTGGTCAATGGTGGCTGAGCAACTGGCTCGTAACAATACGCCAGTCACTACTCTTGATGAACTGTAATATCGTGTTGAAGCTGCATGGGCAGCTCTACCTGTACACGCCATCGAAGCTCTGACTCAATGCCCAGGCGTATCAAGGCCGTTATTACGGCCAGAGGTGGTTGTTCTGGGTACTGATTTCTCAGGATCTATGCACCCAAATTGCGTGAAAATGTAATCACATGTCAGTTCTAGTCTAATATATTTGTCCAATGAATACCCGTTTATCATCTGCATTTCTTCTTGGTGTAGCAATTTTGATGGCCAGTAATGTAGAAATGAAAGTGAGTGGAACATGTAGTCAGTTTAGTGACTGTTACAGAGACCAAGATAGTTCTCTGGTAGATTCCAAGTGATCAAAAAATACCGAGTCCATGACCTAACAGAAGACAGGGAGACGTCATTACAAGACATAAAATCTAGCGGCAGCCCTTCCTACAAACAAACGTTTTTCTCGGAAATTATGCCTTTCCTGATCAATGTTTGTTAGACTTATTTTTCTTATTTCGATGAGTACTACCACCTCTGAAGGTATCAGACATTTTTTTGAATGCTCTACATATTTGTAATGCGAAATGAAAACTGCGATCACGAAAAATGAAGAATGGTCAAATATGTGAGAAATTAAGCGGGGATGTAGCACGTATCCAAAATATATGTGTAACAAATTGGAGACTGCTGATTGGCGTGCTTATGGCTCCAGAGAATTTAAAATGGAGTTGATTCATTGTTCTCAACACAGTAACGGTTAGTTTATTTTTGAAACTGGTGGGAAGTTATGAAACCTCCGTGACGATAAGGGGAAGGCTATTCCACAGCCGAATCCTTGCAATGCATGAAGACTCAACGCACACGTTTGTAATTTGAGCAGAGACTGAAAATATGAATTCAATGATCGGACGTCATGTGATTGTTACAGATGCGCGAGGTGTCATAGAAAAGTAATGGTAATTTTTTAATTTCGTGGGCTTTATAAATCCGATTTTCATATTTTTTATCTTGTTGGTACACATGTTCTTGATGTATATATGCATTTTTAGCTTTTATGAATATTTAGTCTCTTGTTGATTGGAAATCGAAGTGCTCGGCAAATTTGTAATTTCGAAAAAGATGGTTCAAAGAATTTGCAATAAATTTTGCTTGAAAATGGAACAATGTGCAGCACTGCATTCGAAATGTTGACTGTGGCTTTTGCCTAATCTACTATCGGTAAGACAAGAGTTTATGAGTGGTATAAACTTTTCAGAGGGGGTCGAGAAGACCTTGAAGTCGTGGACCGCCATGGACGCCCTAGCACATCAATTGCTGACGACAATGTGGAAAAAGTGAAGAAAATGGTTCTGGAAAATCGGTGAATCACCGTCAGAGAGGTTGCTGACGATGTCAGCATATTCTTTGACTCATGCCAAGC
Source organism: Schistocerca americana (assembly GCF_021461395.2). NCBI lineage: Eukaryota > Metazoa > Arthropoda > Insecta > Orthoptera > Acrididae > Schistocerca > Schistocerca americana. Next base: position 484,329,001 of record NC_060126.1, on the reverse strand, counting down.
CATTTTTTCAGGTGTTTTGGGCACTAAACGTACAACAGCAAAGTTTGTTCCGAAATTTTTGAATTTCGACAAAAAACGATGCTGCGTAGACATCGTCCAAAAAGGGCTGAATGAAGTCGACAACGATCCAGAACTTCTAAAGAAGCTTATAACGGGTAACGAAAAATGGATATATGGGTATGACGTCGAAACCAAGGTCCAATAGTCCCAATGGACACTGCCTGAAGAACCAAGACCGAAAAAAATTCTACAAGTTCGATTACGTGCGAAGGTTCTTCTCAGTGTTTTCTTTTATTACAATGGGATAGTGCCTCATTAGTTCCTGTCTTATGGTCGTACGGTCAATAGGGAATACTGACTGAAAGATATGCGACGCTTGCGTAAAGTAATTCGAAGCAAACGAACTGTGGGAAAACCATTCGTGGAAATTGCATCACGGAAATGCTCCCGCTCACGCCTCAATACTTGTTCACGATTTTTTTGGCAAAAAATAAAACCGTTAAGTTGCGTCAGCCACTGTATTCTCCAGCATGGCCCTCTGCGACTTCTTTCCATTCCCGATGCGTAAGGGCGCCATGAAAGTTTTTTCCACTGTTGATGAGATAATAGCAGAATCGCTGAAGGAGCTGAACAATATAACGAGAAGTGAATTCCAGAAGTGCTTCCAAGATTGGAAAAAGCGCTGCCACAAGTGTATTATATCTAAGAGGGTTTGCTTTGAAGGGGACAAAGTTGCTGTTAATTAATAAATACAGATTCTTTAAGAAAAACAAAAATTCCCGTTACTTTTTGATCACACCTCATATGGTGGCTAAATAGTGGTCTATGGATTTCACTAGAGTGTGTTACGTGATAATGGAGGCGCTCGTTGTTGGTGTTTGGATCTTGGTTAAGGACAGCACCGTAGTCTAAGCTCTGCGGATCAAAGCACGATTGATTCTCTTGTTTGATGTCCTGCGGAATCAACTATTTTCACATGTTTTAATGTCCTGTGTCCTAACAGGACATCATTTGCTTGTCAAGTTTATGTTTCTGGGGGTGCCACTGACACATACGTTTCCTACGCTTCGCATTCGTGTGAATAACTGTTGACTGAAGTTATCTGATAGCTTAGGTCCATTCCTAATTTTCACAAAATCTGGGCCCCAGTGCTAGCAGCTGCTTTTAAGTTCATATTCCCGTGTACGTCAGTAACGCACATGGTTTCATTTGATTGACATTGAAATGGATCACTGCTGGGCAATGTTCAACTGGTACCTCTATTCTTTGTTTTCTCAAACACGTATTTTTCCTTTGATTGGCGCTCATATGAATCTTCGTTGGGCGGTGTTCAACTGGTACCTCCATTTTTTGTATTTACAAAACTAAAAAGTTTCGTCAGCATTGTGTGGTGTCTACAGAAACTTCAAACCCGCCGTTAATCCAGAGTTGTACATTATTGGTATTACAGGTTCCACAGGAAAGGAATTCGCATTTTAATATTCAGTACTTTCCAGAATATCCATATACCGTTGAACAATATCTGTGCACAGCAGTACCAAATGACATTTGTAATGATTTCATTCGTGGAATTAATTGCCTGCAACAGCTCATATAGTAGAAGAGCAGCTTAATATGCTACTTGACAAAAAAAAAAAAAAAAAAAAAAAAAAAAAACAATGAACCCTTATGTGTGTCGCAATCAGTAATTTTCAGATTAATATCACTCTTCTAGCCGAGATCACAGTTTTAGAATTTGAATATTCTCATATATGTAAGATATGGGCCGTCATGTCTTAAAGAAAATGTTCTCTTTCTAGATTCTATATCAAACGCATTAATCTACACATGTATGTATGCGTAGATAGATGCACACTGTGACATATACAATTGATTTGCTGCAATTAAAATAGGGCCTTGCAATAATTCAGCTCAATCTCTCCACGAGTGAAAAGTGTCGAGTTCAGAAAATGAAACAGTTCTCAGCCGAAAGTAGAGGAGGACATTCCACGGGCACGTTACCTAACAGTATTCAGAGGAAGTGTTCTTTTTGTGCTGTTGAACCTGCCACTCGGTCAGTATTTTTGCAGAGTGCGAACAACGATAGAAATGCTGTCCTAGCTTACGGCCGAGGTGCTGTGCAGGAAAAAATTCTGCCCCACCAAGCAGCGTAACAGTGTGTTATGTTGCCCAACAGGCTGTTGGGACAGCCAACAACCTCCCTTTATTCCTAGACTCACCAGTACTTGCTATATATTGGGAAAAGTGGACGACAGACAAAAGTAGTGTAATGAAACAGGATATGTGAGCTGAGTTTCTGATGATTCTACATTTTTTTCGTGGAGTTTTTTTAATTTTTTTTTTTTTTTTTTTTTGCCTCAGTGAGAAATTTAGACCGCTTTATCATCCCGCTTTTTCTTTAAGTTTTATAAAAAGACATATGGGTTTTTACTTGAAGTTCAACGCAGGTTGTACGCATAGCACTGTAGCCTATTACGGCATATACTTCTTAATCACTTTCAAAATTACTAATACACTGAAGCGCCAAAGAAACTGGTTTAGGAATGTGTGTTTAAATACAGAGATATGTAAAACAGGCGGAATATGGTGCTGTGGTCGGCAACGCCAGTATAAGACAAGTGTCTGGCGCAGTTGTTAGATCGGTTACTGCTGCTACAGTGGCGGGTTATCAAGATTTTAGTAAGTTTGAACGTGGTGTTACGTATGACGCACGAGCGATGGGAAGCATCATCATCGAGGTAACGATGAAGTGGGGATTTTCCCATACGAGCATTTCACGAGTGTAACGTGAATATCAGGAATTCGGTAAAACATCAGATCACTGACATCCCTGCGGCCTGAAAATGATCCTACAAGAACGGGACCAATGACGACTGAAGAGAATTGTTCAACGTGACAGAGGAGCAACCCTTAGGCAGATGGCTGCAGATTTCATTCCTGGACCACCAACAAGGGTCAGCGTGCGAACCATACAACGAAACATCATCGAAATGGGCTTTCGGAGCCGAAGGCCCAATCGCGTACCCTTGATGACTGCACGAAGCAAAGCCTTATGCCTCGCTTGGGACCCTCAACACCGACATTGGACTGTTGATGAGTGGAAACATATTGCCTGATCGGACGAATCTCGTTTCAAACTGTATCGAGCGTATGGGCGTGTGCGGGTATGGAGACAACCTCATGAATCCACGGACCTGTGTGTCGGCAGGGGACTGTTCAAGCTGGTGAGGGCTCTGTAATGATGTGGGGCGTGTGCAGTTGAAGTGATATGGGACCCCTGATGCGTCTAGATACGACCCTCACAGGTGACACGTACTTAAGCATCGTGTCTGATCGCCTGCATCCATTCATGTCCTTTGTGCATTCCGACGGACTTGGGGATTTCCTGCAGGACCATGCGAAACCCCACACGTCCAGAATGGCTACACAGTGGCTCCAGAAGCACTCTTCTGAGTTTAAACACTTCCGCTGGCCACCAAACTCCCCAGATATGAACTTTATTGAGCATATCTGGGATGCCTTGCAAGGCGCTGTTCAGAAGAGGTCTCCATCCCGTCGTGCTCTTACGGATTTATGGTCAGCCTTGCAGGATTCATGGTGTCAGTTGTCTCCAGCACTACTTCAGACATTAGTCAAGTCTACGCCACGTCGTGTTGCAGCACTTCTGTGTGCTCACGGGGCCCCTACACCAGTTTCTTTGGCTCTTTAGTGTAGTTCCAGGTACGTAATTGTTTCTTCCAAAAATTATTCAAGAAGTCTTTCATGAATGTTTGTAAATTCGAAACTTCACACGTAATTATATACCATTCTTTTCGAAAATTATTTCGAAAGTATAATGATTTCACTATTGATATATCTTAGAACAGGGGAGGGGGGGGGGGGGGGCAGCGTGAGTGTTCATTTTGCAATTGTGTGGTATGGTAACATTATGCCAAGACTGAAATATAAATACTGTCAGTAGTGGAGCAAAGTTTGTACAAGTCCATTTTGTTAGTGTGGGTTGCCTACATCAGGGACAGGTATGCACTCAGAGGCAAACCTATTGTTCTCCTTTGATTGACAGGTAATTAACCTATTGTTGTTCTTTGATTCACAGGCCCTTAACCTATTGTTCTGCTAAAAGGATCCCTCCTTTTGATTGACAAGCACTTAACCTATTGTTTCCCATTCCTAACCACTCCCCTCCTCCCACAGGAAACCTCCCCCCCCCCCCCCCCCCCTCACTGCTATTAACCTCTTCTCCTCTGGTAAACCCCCTCCCCTTTGCCCCTCAGAAAATGGCGGGAAGTTCAGATTCCTTCAGGACAATGAAACACACCATGGCTATCTCCACTAACCTAAGAAAATGGCAGGAAAATAGATTACTTGAGCTACCTCTACTAACGTAAGTCATCTGACCCCACCTCCTCCTAGGAACTGGCGGGAAAAGGACTCAGCCTGTGCTGGATATGATGGATATAAGTCTTTATTTCCAGTCTTTATTTAAACAATTAGAGGCAGTAATTCTCGAACATATACATCATCAAAGTATACCAGACAGTGCTCTACATATTTCTAGCACCTCGAGCATAGTGCTTAATTTACAATCTATCTCTATGTGGATGGGAGTCACAGAGCATTCTTGTAGTCTTATGATAAAATTAGAGACTGAAAGACCCCCTCGTACCGTCTTTGTTTGACCAACCTGCTCTGCATCACCATTACCGATTTAATCTGCAGCTGACCAGAAGTAGACCGCTACATTCTACATCTTGTGAATGAATGGAGCTTGCTTTACTGTAGCAGATAGGTTTGAGAAAGGTGACTCGTTTCGAGATATGAGAGTGCCACAAATATGATTCACTAGTGGCTGTAATCATGAAAGGACTTCTCCATAGGATCCAGTATCCAATGAAATAAATAAACTACTTGAAATCCGTCCCTAAATAAGTTGTATGCATTATTTCGATGGTTTTTAATTAGTGAACATGTCTGCACATCAGTGTACTACATTATTTCGGTAGTTTACGAGTTGTTTGTATGCTGTGTATTGTGACCTCAAGTACATCATCACGGGTGTTTTGTATCAGTATAATAAATATACTATGTCAAATCTGTCCCTAAATAAATTGCTCAAATATAAATAAAGTACAGTGCTCCCTCTCTCCAGCATCCTGGCACAGGCTGAGTCATTTTCCCACTATTTTTCTCCTCCAGACCGCCATGGGATGAAAGTGCACTCTGGTGGCATTACTGTGTACTAGATCAGTTGGACTCCAGACCTCATGGTGGACACAGCAGATGGAGCTACTGCCTCAAATTGTTTAAATAAAGACTGCCTGCAAAATAGGGACTTACATCCATCCTACCCAGCAGCCCAGCACAGGTTGAGTCCTTTTATCACCATTTTTCCCCTCCAGAGCGCCGTCTTGGATTATGTCATGGAAGGGATGACAGTGCCCTCTGATAGCGGTACTGTGTACTAGGTCAGTTTGACACCAGACCTCAGGGTGAACACACTTGATGGCGGTACTACCTCTAATCATTTAAATAAAGACTGAAAATAAAGACTTATGTCCATCCTATTCATCACAGGCTGAGTCCTTTTCCCGCCAGTTCCTAGAAAGAGGTGGGGTTGGATGACTTACATTAGTGGAGGTAGCCTAAGTGACCTATTTTCCTGCCATTTTCTTAGGTTAGTGGAGATACTGTGGTATGTTGCATTGTCCTGATGGAATTTGGACTTCCTGCCATTTTCTGGAGGGGGGAGGGGAGGGGGTTTACCTGAGGGGAAGAGGTTCATTAAGTGATCAATTTAATTAAGTAGTCAATCAAATCTATAAGAGTGAGAGGGGCTATTCCAATAACTCAGACCTGAAAGTGTTCCTATCACAGTGAGGGGGGGGGGGGTGTTTTCTGAGACGGGAGGGGAGTGGGAAGGGGTGGGGAAACAATAGGTTAAGCGCTTGTCAATCAAATGGATGGATACTTTTAGCAGAACAATAGGTTAAGTACCTGTCAATCAAAGGAGAACAATGTAGGCGTCCTGCACTAACAAAATGGCCTTGTAGCAACTTTGCTCCACTACTACAGTTAACTTCAACATGCACATTTTGACACACGAATTTGTATCTGAAACAAAGAAAGATAGCACAAATGCTAACAAAACTGATGTTGTCAACGTGCTGCAACTAATATAGGTCATACATTTTTACATCTTTTTTGTTTATTAGCTAGTTGTGTGTTCCATTGGTCAATTTCACGATAACCATTATGATGTGGAACATGTAAAGTGCATAAGAAGTGCGCGAAATGCACACTTGAATGAAGGTTTTTTTTTAAGCTTATAATTTCTAATACCTACTCCATTCCTTAATGGCGCAAAATGCATATATTATACTTATAGATTTAACTATTCCTATTCAAGAATTCATCTGTCACTTAGAATAAACTTACGTTGGTTTGTTGCAGACTGTTGAGTCAATGGTTCCCATTATATCAATTTGCAGTAGTGTCGTATTAATACTGAATAGGTTCGTATGCAATTTTACGTGATACTTGGAGAAAAATACTAATCTTTTAATGGAAATGAAAATGGAACAAGGAAAGTGCTAATGTGGTTATGTGGTTGCGAGCTTAGCTGTCGCAATAATGCCAATTCCAGTAAAATATTCTGGGTATGTGATTGTGGTTATGTTATCATATCGTGATACTCACCAATGTCTGGGCAATTGTTGCATGTGGGTGGTGTCTGTAATTCTGGATGAGGGCTGCTTCAGCTCTTATAATATATTGGTGTTAAATACTGCCCCAGTTGTCATTTGTCAAGTAGTTTTAGGTCATCTGTTTTGATTGGACGGTGGGTATGCGGCCGATGTGGCTCTTAACCTGTCTATGAAGACGGAAATATGAACACAAGAGGAACAGATATCTAAGTTGCAAACAGGTTATTTACCTTTGAACTAAACAAAAATTAGAGAATGCGAACACTTTGGTATTAGGTGAAACGAAGACACGTAGACTGAAGGCTTATTTTGCATAAGATTCAAGATAATTTAAGTTGGGCGAATCAAAGTAGACACATAAGGTGACTGACATAAAGGAAGAAATCTTTCTTTGTAATAAAGGATATAAGTCTCCTATGTACGTCCGCGATCATTGTGATTGTTTTGTGAATAACACCCTGTTGATAGCTAAGAAAAGAAATTTATTTAGCGATCAAGACAGTTTTATTCACATTCTTCTACAAAAGAGAACTACTGGATTGAATTAGCGACAGTAAAATTTAGGAACTGACTGGAAATGTCCTAAAACTATAAATGCTAAAAGGATAATCTAAGAGCCAAAAATATGTTAATGTGCATAATATACAACGAAAGCAAACCCAATAACCTGATACAAGAAGGACTGTTAGGTTATACAGATACATGCTGTGGTTTTCAAGAAGAGGCGATGTAGGGTAAAATTATGTTGATAGACAAAGAGTGGAACTTGTCGCGCAATCAATCACGGTAGTTGAGTATAGTACCTTAATAAAATGAAAAAAAGAATAAAAAAGTTGTACGACTGAGGAAGATATGGAAGACAACAAAACACCAGTTGAAACGATGATGAACTTCAAAAAAAAGTTGGCGCTTGGAACCGTTTTGCGATCAAAGCCTCAGGATTTTTAAAAGTGTATTCAGCTATCAGCGTCTCTGTCTGCATCGAATACGTACATAACTCTAGCGATAAATCAGTACTGTTTTTGTAAACGGAAAGCACAAAACGTAGATGTTCTAGAATGTTAGTTTATTTAGTTAACCAGTTTTTTGATCATAAGATCATTATCAGACTGTAAATAATTACAGTCATCAAAGAAGATGCATTACCGGTCAACAATTTTGAGAAAGATATTATACATGGAGCGAAGGAGAAAAAAAGCGTTAATGTCATCTTTAACAGGCGCAACTGGAGCTTACGTGGAAAAATGTTACAACTGTCACTGACATCTTTGTTTCTGCATCAACTACCATTCATAATTTCTTTTCAAGCTGTTCTCCCATATTCCTGCATTAATTTTTATTTTGTTAAGGTTGCAATTCTAATTTAAATTGTTATATAGGTTACTCTGCTGTTTTAGCACCTCACCATGTTCTCTTCTGTGGAACGTAATTTTTTGCGAGGGCTGTCTTCTTCATATACCTATTTCTCGAACACAGAAACCGACACGCACGCACACACACAAACGGTATTTTCTGAATTGTTCCCTTTATTTACTGTTTAGCTCCTATGTTTTCAAATGTGTTCCTCTCTATTTACACTTCACGTCACATGATCAATATCTTTTTCACGAATGTTCTCATGGCGGTATAACAAGTGGAGCTGACACTACTGACTAGCGCAGTATGTTGCTTTGAAACCGGAGCCGTCATATTGGATGATCCAAAGCATTAACACCACTGGCTGTGATTGCTTCTCGTTCTTAATTCCTGTCGTGTACACGCAACAATAGTTTTAAATACTAAGCTTTACAGAGGTTTATTGTACAACACAGTGTCGGGAAGGCATTTTCAAACGCTGTCTTGTCTAAAACGCCGTATTTCATCCAGCAATACGTCTTATTTAAATTCGTTAATGTGACTATTTTTGTTGTTGTTGTTGTTGTCTTCAGTCCTGAGACTGGTTTCATGCATCTCTCCATGCTACTCTATCCTGTGCAAGCTTCTTCATCTCCCAGTACCTGCTGCAACCTACTTCCCTCTGAATCTGCTTAGTGTATTCATCTCTAGGTCGCCCTCTACGATTTTTACCCTCCACGCTGCCCTCCAATACTAAATTGGTGATCCCTTGATGCCTCACAACATGTCCTACCAACCGATCACTTCTTCTTGTCAAGTTGTGCCACAAAATCCTTTTCTTCCCAATTCTGTTCAATACCTCCTCATTAGTTATGTGATCTACCCATGTAATCTACAGCACTCTTCTGCAGCACCACATTTAGAAAGCTTCTATTCTCTTCTTGTCCAAACTATTTGTCGTCCATGTTCCTCTTCCCTACATGGCTACACTCCATACAAATACTTTCAGAAACGACTTCCTGACACTTAAATCTATACTAGATGTTAACAAATTTCTCTTCTTCAGAAACGCTTTCCTTGTCATTGCCAGTCTACATTTTATATACTCTCTACTTCGACCACCAACAGTTATTTTGCTCCCCAAATAGCAAAACCCCTTTACAACTTTCAGTGTCTCATTTCCTAATCTAATTCCCTCAGCATCACCCGACTTAATTCGACTACATTCCATTATCCTCGTTTTGCTTTTGTTGATGTTCATCTTATATCTTCCTTTCAAGACACTGTCTATTCCGTTCAACTGCTCTTCCAAGTCCTCTGCTGTCTCTGACAGAATTACAATGTCATCGGCGAACCTCAAAGTTTTTATTTCTTCTCCATGAATTTTAATACCTACTCCGAATTTTTCTTTTGTTTCCTTCACTGCTTGCTCAATATACAGATTGCATAACATCGGGGAGAGGCTAAAACCCTGTCTCAATCCCTTCCGAACCACTGCTTCCCTTTCATGTCCCTCGACTCTTATAACTGTCATCTGGGTTCTGTACAAATTGTAAATAGCCTTTCGCTCCCTGTATTTTACTCCTGCCACCTTGAGAATTTGAAAGAGAGTATCCCAGTCTACATTGTCAAAAGCTTTCTCTAAGTCTACAAATGCTAGAAACGTAGGTTTGCCTTTCCTTAATCTAGCTTCTAAGATAAGTCGTAGGGTCAGTATTGCCTCACGTGTTCCAATCTTACTACGGAATCCAAACTGATCTTCCCCGAGGTCGGCTTGTACTAGTTTTTCCATTCGTCTGTAAAGAATTCGAGTTAGTATTTTGCAGCCGTGACTTATTAAACTGATAGTTCGGTAATTTTCACATCTGTCAACACCTGCTTTCTTTGGATTGGAATTATTATATTCTTCTTGAAGTCTGAATGTATTTCGCCTGCCTCATACATCTTGCTCACCAGATGGTAGAGTTTTGTCAGGACTGGCTCTCCCAAGGCCGTCAGTAGTTCTAATGGAATGTTGTCTACTCCTGGGGCCTTGTTTCGACTTAGATCTTTCAGTGCTCTGTCAAACTCTTCACGCAGTATCATATCTCCCACTTCATCTTCAGTTACATCCTCTTCCATTTCCATAATATTGTCCTCAAGTACATCGCCCTTGTACAGACCCTCTATATACTCCTTCCACCTTTCTGCTTTCCCTTCTTTGCTTAGAACTGCGTTTCCATCTGAGCTCTTGATATTCATACAAGTGGTTCTCTTTTCTCCAAAGGTCTCTTTAGTTTTCCTGTAGGCAGTATCTACCTTACCACTAGTGAGATAAGACTCCTATTTTTGTTATTTTTGCTATACGTTTCGAATAAACAAGAAGAGAATTATATAATGTGACAAGGCTGCTTTCGTTATCTAGCATCTTCCTTGATACGGACTCGTAAAACTGACGTTCAGTCTCTGTCCTCTTTCCGGAAATGCTGAGAAAATATTCTGCTATGTTTGTTCTTCAGCTTCCAAGCTCTCCTTCATAGAGTTTTCACCCAGAGAGCTTTTAGAGCTGGAGTGATAGGGAATCCAGAAATAAAGAATGCCAGAAATAGAACTACTACAGTCAAAGTACCCAGCACAGCCGAAATTCACGTATATAAAACAAAATATCGTCTAAACAAGTCCAGTTACGTGTGAACTCTCATTCCTTTACACTTCACCCAATGATCAGGCGAGTATTACACCCAAAATGACTCAAGCCACCATTTTTTGATCAAAACACTTCCTTCAGAAGTATCCTCCATGACGGTGATCGTCGTCGACCGTTGTGGCCGAGTGGTTCTAGGCGCTTCAGTCCGGAACTGCGCTGCTGCTACAGTGGCAGATTCGAATCCTGCCTCGGGCATGGATGTGTATGATGTCCTTAGGTTAGTTAGGTTTAAGTAGTTCTAAGTCTAGGGGACTAATGACCTCAGATGTTAAGTCCCAAAGTGCTTAGAGCCATTTTGAACTGTGATAGTCAGTTGTAATCAGCCGGTGGCGTTGTTAACCTAAAACCGGTTAAATAAATAAATCAGCACGTAGAACATTCACATTTTTGTGGTCCTTCATTTATAAATGTGAAGTTGTTTTACCAAGCTTTGACGGAAGTATCGGTTAACACCACTTAATTTTCTTTACCTCCGAGTTGCTCGTAAGGACTGTCAAATGGTTAACGTGAATCCAAACTTTCTGACGTTTACTTATGCACTTTCGCTCTGTCAGCTGATCAGTAAGACACTGATTTACATGAATTGTTACTAGGTTTGTAACTTTTTGTCAGTTGGTTAGCAAGCAGATTAGATACACGAAGCCTTTGCGTATATGAGACATTCCCCTGATAAGCGTGATAGAACCGTTAGTGTCCTCCATATGAGTCGCTTATTGCAGAATATCGGAAACTCTCTATGAGTGACAATTAACGGGAACGTTTTTCTGTAGAAAGGTGACTCCTTGTGAGAATTATTCAACAGCCAATTTTGGGAAATGTGAGAATGTGCTAAGTTATGAGCATAAGCAGACGTTAGTCCGCTGTATTTTTTCGGTATAGCATTGATGACATATCACTGGAATTTATGACCAAGCAAGCGATGTGGCGCAGTTCGTAACAGCTTTGTAATCGGGTGAAGCGGCATTCAAACCTCGTTGTCCTGTATCCATAAACTACTTGGAGTTGAAGATTACTTATCTTTCGTATCTACTCATCTCTAATGCTCTTCCTACGAACAGCACATTAAACTTCTCATTTCTCCATTCTTCGTTATCACTCGGAGCGATTTAAGAAGCAACGACCTCTGGAATAGACTACAGGAAACCATAAAAGTGATACTGTGGTTCACTGCGAAACAACAGCAAAACTTACGCTTGAGTTCAACCAGTCGGTCTGGCATCCACGTAAGAGCGGACACATATGAGAAATACAACATTTCCAGATAACAGTGTGGTGCCCATTATTATCACACTACTGTCCATTAAAATTGCTACACCAAGAAGAAATGCAGATGATAATCGGGTATTCATTGGACAAATATATTATACTAGAACTAACATGAGATTACATTTTTACGCAATTTGGGTGCATAGATCCTGAGAAATCAGTACCCAGAACAACCACCTCTGGCCGTAATAACGGCCTCGATACGCCTGGGCATTGAGTCAAACAGAGCTTCGATGGCGTGTACAGTTACAGCTGCCCATGCAGCTTCAACACGATACCACAGTTTATCAAGAGGAGTGACTGGCGTATTGTGACGAGCCAGTTGCTCGGCCACCATTGACCAGCCGTTTTCAGTTGGTGAGAGATCTGGATAATGTGCTAGCCAGGGCAGCAGTCTAACATTATCTGTATCCAGAAAGGCCCGTGCGGGACCTGCAACATGCCGTCGTGCATTATCCTGCTGAAATGTAGGGTTTCGCAGGGATCGAATGAAGGGTAGAGCCACGGGTCGTAAAACATCTGAAATGTAACGTCCACTGTTCAAAGTGCCGCCAATGCGAACAAGAGGTTACCGAGACGTGTAACCAATGGTACCCATACCATGACGTCGGGTGATACGCCAGTATGGCGATGACGAATACACGCTTCCAATGTGCGTTCACCGCGATGTCGTCAAACACGGATGCGAACATCATGATGCTGTAAACACATATGAGAAATACAACATTTCCAGATAACAGTGTGGTGCCCATTATTATTACACTACTGTCCATTAAAATTGCTACACCAAGAAGAAATACAGATGATAATCGGGTATTCATTGGACAAATATATCATACTAGAAAAAATGACGTTTCGCCTTTCGTGCACCCAAGTTCGTCGCTGAGTACACCATCGCAGGCGCTCCTGTCTGTGATGCAGCGTCAAGGGTAACCGCAGCCACGGTCTCCGAGCTGATAGTCCACGCTGCTGCAAAGGTCGCCGAACTGTTCGTGCAGATGGTTGTTGTCTTGCAAACGTCCCCGTCTGTTGACTCAGGGACCGAGACGTGGCTGCACGATCCGTTACAGCTATGCGGATAAGATGCCTGTCATCTCGACTGCTAGTGATACGAGGCCGTTGGGATCCAGCACGGCGTTCCGTATTACTCTCTTGAACCCACCGATTCCATATTCCGCGAACAGTCATTGGATCTAGACCAACGCGAGCAGCAATGTCGCGATACGAAAACCGAAATCGCGATAGGCTACCATCCGACCTTTGTCAAAGTCGGAAACGTGATGGTACGCATTTCTCCTCCTTAACGAGGCATCACAACAACGTTTCACCAGGCAACGCCGGTCAATTGGTGTTTGTGTATGAGAAATCGGTTGAAAACTTTCGTCATGTCAACACGTTGTAGGTGTCACCACCGGCGCCAACCTTGTGTGAATGCTCTGAAAATCTGATCATTTGCATATCACAGCATCTTCTTCCTGTCGGTTAAATTTCGCGTCTGTAGCACGTCATCTTCGTGGTGCAGCAATTTTAATGGCCAGTAGTGTAAATAACCGATTTGTCTGGGTCTGAACCCCTGTTTATTAAATCTTGATACAGACGTCATCATCCATATTCCCTCAGCGGGTACGCTTCAGTTATGCGAGAGGTAATAGAACACATTTTTTTCCTGAAAACAGGTTGGTGTTATTCAGGTTCCCATACACCATATTATTCCACACTCTTTTGTCTACAAAACTCTGTTTGTCAACACAATCTCCGTCCAGTGCGACGGCCTTACGCCACTTTACTGGGAGGGCCTGTATTCCCGCATGTTACCATTCTACTGGTCGAGGATCACAGGGTCCCGGGTTCCATTCTACTGGTCGAGGATCACAGGGTCCCGGGTTCCATTCCCGTCCGGGTTGGGCATTTCCTCTGCCTGGGTACTGGGTGTTTGTGTTGTTCTCATCATTTCATCACCATAGTCATCAGTCATGGCAGTGGCTAATTGGACTGTGTAGATATTGGCCTGTCTCGAAATTGGGATTTTGGACGTGCGCTGATGACAGCGCAGTTGCGCGCCCCACAAACCAAACATCATCATCATTATCACCTACTGGTCGACACTGGAAATAACGCCTCGCTGCATCAATAATCTCCCCATTATCCATATGGTGCTTAACACGGAGTGCACACTTCATTGGGTCGAAGAGATGGATGGCGGAAGATGAGAGGTCCGGCCTGTAAGGTGGACGAGGAAGACCAGTCCAGCGATGTTTTATGAGCTCCTCTCGGATGCAGAGACTTGCGTGAGGCCTTACATTATCATGAAGAAGGAGAAGTTCGCTTGCATTTTTGGGGCGACGAACACACCAAAGTCGTCCTTCGATTTCCTGAGGCTACCACAATACAATTCAGACTTGAAACTTACACCATGTGGGAGCACATCAAACAGAATAAGTTCTGAAGATTCCCAGAAGACTGAAGTCACTAGTTCACCGGCTGAGGGTGCAGTTATGAACTTTTCCTTCGCAGGAGAGGTGGTGTGGCGCCACTCATGGATTGCCGTTTTTTTCCGGTTCGAGGGGATGAACCCATGTTCATCGCCTGTGACGATGTTCGACAAAAAATTACCACGATCACCCTCGTAACGTGCAAGCGGTTCCGCAGAAATGGTCCTTCGATGCACTATATAGTCTTCCCTCTGGCGGGGCGAACGCAGTGAGCACACAGCTTTGAGTTCCCAACTGGTGGACTAGTGTGTTAGCAGTGTGCAGCTGTGCACCGAGGTGTTTGATTCTCATCCGTCGATCACCTCGAATGAGATTGTCCGCACGTTCCAACAATGCAGGAGTCACAGCTGTGTGCGGCCGCTGGCACTCAGGAGATCGGAGAGGTTTGTGCAACCTTGTTGCGATGATGACAGACTCCTCGCCCAACGGCTCTCTGTGCTTTTGTTCACTGCCAGGCCTCTCATTCTACAAGCGTCTATGAATAACTGCAGTGCTCTGATTTTCCGCCAAAAGAAACTCAATGACAGCTCTCTGTTTGTACAGCGGAGCCACCTATCGGAACTGCATGAAAGTACAGGTGCTGAAGCAGGAATAGTCCACTACGTCCCACAGCAAATTCCGCATTTCTCCAACAGAAACTGGCCGAGAAAAAATGTTGCATTACTTACTGAACTCCCCTCGGATAATACCAACCGAAGAAAACTGTAAAACTCCTCTAACAGGTTGCGGAAAGGTGCCCCACGCACGTTCCGCACATAATGCCAGTTCTAGCTCTCCCTTAGGCCTTCAGAAGTGTCTCTGGTTGTTAAAACACAGCTGTGAAATGACTAACAGATCAGAAGGGGTTGTAAATATCATTTAATGTTACCTGAAGGCCAGTTTCGGAAACCAAATATGTTTAATGAATCCTTCGCTGAATTGCTAATCCTTAGAAACTGTGTAAAAGCTTATAACAGAAGTACTGAGATGAGTCTGCCTGATGAGACTTCAAATAATGTTAACTCATTTTCCTCTAGAATACAAAATTATCAAATCACTGTGCTCAGGTACATTATTTGCATTGCGTTAGAAGAGATAGTCTGTAAAATTTAAAATTTACCTGTGTTGCATGTACGTAAGATTATTAACGTTCTAAATTAGCTTGTTTCCATTAATTCAATATTAATTAAAGCATAACATTTTGTTTGTATCTGAGACTCTGTACGCATGTACTCATAGTTTGAAATGCCTGCAATAGCACATTAACTCTGATATGCTGTGTAATGCAACTGATGAAATGCACTATAAGCAGATCACCACATTTTCGATGAAATGTGTGAAGCTTAATGAAACTATCTCATTTGAAGCTTATGATGTTCGAATAAGTCTGGGATTATATCGTCTTCGACTAAACAGTAGTATTTCCTGAAATACGAAACTGAGAATTTAAAATCTATACCGGATTCTTTATTGATGTCGATAGATATTAATTACACTACTGGTCATTAAAGTTGCTTCACCACGAAGATGACGTGCTACAGACGCGAAATTTAACCGACAGGAGGAAGATGCAGTGATATGCAAATGATTAGCTTTTCAGAGCATTCACACAAGGTTGGTGCCGGTGGCGACACCTACAACGTGCTGACATGAGCAAAGTTTCCAAACGATTTCTCATACACAAACAGCAGTTGACCAGCGTTGCCTGGTAAAACGCTGTTGTGATGCCTCGTGTAGGGAGGAGAAATGTGTACCATCACGTTTCCAACTTTGATAAAGGTCGGATTGTAGCCAATCGCGATTGCGGTTTATCGTATCGCGACATTGCTGCTCGCGTTTGTCGAGATCAAAAAAAATGGTTCAAATGGCTCTGAGCACTATGGGACTCAACTGCTGAGGTCATTAGTCCCCGAGAACTTAGAACTAGTTAAACCTAACTAACCTAAGGACATCACAAACATCCATGCCCGAGGCAGGATTCGAACCTGCGGCCGTAGCGGTCTTGCGGTTCCAGACTGCAGCGCCTTTAACCGCACGGCCACTTCGGCCGGCTTGTCGAGATCCAATGACTGTTACCAGAATGTGGAATCGGTGGGTTCAGGAGGGTAATACGGGACACAGTGCTGGATCCCAACGGCCTCATATCACTAGCAGTCGAGATGACGGGCATCTTATCAACATGTCTGTATCGGATCGTGCAGTCGCGTCTCGATCCCTGAGTCAACAGATGGGGACGTTTGCAAGACAACATCCTTCTCCACGAACAGTTCGACGACGTTTACAGCAGCATGGACTATCAGTTCGGAGACCATGGCTGCGGTTACCCTTAACGCTGCATCACAGACAGGAGCGCCTGCGATGGTGTACTCAACGACGAACCTGGGTGGACGAATGGCAAAACGTCATTTTTTCGGATGAATCCATCTTCTGTTTACAGCATCATGATGGTCGCATCCGTGTTTGGCGACATCACGGTGAACTCACATTGGAAGCGTGTATTCATCATCGCCATACTGGCGTATCACCCGGCGTGATGCTATGGGGTACCATTGGTTACACGTCTCGGTCACCTCTTGTTCGCATTGACGGCACTTTGAACTGTGGGCGTTACATTTCAGATGTGTTACAAACCGAGGCTCTACCCTTCATTCGATCCCTGCGAAACTCTATGTTTCAGCAGGTTAATGCACGACCGCATGTTGCAGGTCCCGTACGGGCCTTTCTGGATACAGAAAATGTTCGACTGCTGCCCTGGGCAGCACATTCTCCAGATCTCTCACCAACTGCAAACGTCTGGTCAATGGTGGCATAGCAAGTGGCTCGTCACAATAGGCCAGTCACTACTCTTGATGAACTGTGGTATCGTGTTGAAGTTGCACGGGCACCTGTACCTGTACACACCATCCAAGCTCTGTTTGAGTCAATGCCCAGGCGTATCAAGACCGTTATTACGGCCAGAGGTGGTTTTTCTGGGTACTGATTTCTCAGGATCTATGCACCCAAATTGCGTGAAAAAGTAATTACATGTCAGTTCTAGTATAATATATTTGTCCAATGAATACCCGTTTATCATCTGCGTTTCTTCTTGGTGTAGCAATTTTAATGGCCAGTAGAGTATTAGTATTTCGTGAAGTGCAAAACTGAGAACTGAAAATCTATACCGGATTCTTCCACTGATGTCAACTGATGTTAATTACGAGCAATATTTTACTGTTATCGGACGTGTACTTTACGGTTAATCAGAAAATACAATGTGACGTAACTACATACCGGCTGACAAAAGAAAGGGATGCATCCAAAAGACATGGTCAGATATCAGTTGAACTCTGTACACGCACACACGATCGGCGGATACGTGAATGATCAGAGTTGCTGCTCACTGTGAAAAGTCGAACGGCCACCGGAGTGCAGTACTGTTGTTACAAGGCCTGAAGGATATGCAAGGGGCGTAAGCAGCGTCCGGTGTTTTGTATGCACGGTGAAGGACATAGAGATGCCGCATACAGAGATGAGTCAGCACTATTTGAAAGATGCCTCATTGTGGATCCCCATTTGGTCAGCTGAGCGAATCGTGCAACATGCATATTTATGGGACATTCAGATGTGGCAGTGGCTCGAAATCGGAACGTGAGAGCAGGGTTATGTGATGTGAAGATTCTGGTTGACCACATCTGACCCCTACAGTGGAAGACTTCCGTATTGTGCACCGAGGACATCGTAACTCTTCAAATCTGCGCCTGAATTCTGTGACGTCCCGTACCACTGGTCGGAGACACGCAGTCCTAAAAGCATTGTCTGCACACCGATAGCGCAGCGCCGCGAAATGGCATTAAGTAGGTGCTGAACCCGCGCGCCACTGGAAGGAGCGGGCAGCGCCACACCTCCAGTGCCCCCTGTCAAAGGAGATTTTAATCATCCGCCCTTCGCTGGTCGGCTCCGTTCGGTCGCAGACTTAGGGAGCATCAGTGCTGACTGATAAGAAGTCATTACATAGCCTGCGTTCTGTGAGTAGTAGTAGCTAAAGTAGTTGTATGCTGGAGGTACAGGAAGCACAGGTTCAAAATGGTTCAAATGGATCTGAGCACTATGGGACTTAACATCTGAGGTCATCAGTCCCCTAGACTTAGAACTACTTAAAACTAACTAACCTAACAACTTCACACACATCCATGCCCGAGGCAGGATTCGAACCTGCGACCGTAGTAGCAGCGCGGTTCCAGACTGAAGAGCCTAGAACCGCTCGGCCACAGGCGCCGGCGGAAACACAGGAATCAAGAGAAGTCCACCATTTTAGAGATGATTTTGGATTACTGCTGCCAGCCATCGAAACTTTATCCTTCCTAGTTTGTGTCGATGCTGTCTCCCACGGCAGCCGACACAACAGGTGACTAGCAGAAGGAATAGGCATGCGCAGGCCGCTGTTAACACCACAACACAAACGGCTGCCCTTGGACTGGTGCCGTTACCGGGAAGTATGGACAGCTGACGAATGACGTCACATTGTGTTCAGCGATCTACAGCAGCTCTGAGCTTACCCGGATAGCCAAAGTCGGCGAGTACGGAGTGAGCTGGGGAGAGGTTCCATTATGGCAGTGTTTTGGAAACGCACAGTGATGCTACACCTGGCGTCGTGGTGCAGGCTTCTGGTCACGGCTGGTGGTGACTAGCAGTGCAGAACTATACGTCACGGATATCGTGTGTCTTCATTTGTTGGCTGCGCGTGGTAGCCGAGCGGCCTAGGGCGTCTTGTGCCGGTCTGCGTGGATTCCCCTGTCGGAGTTTCGAGTCCTCCCTCGGGCACGGGTGTGTGTATCGTCCTTAGCGTAAGTTAGTTTAAGTTAGATTAAGTAGTGTGTAAGCTTAGGGACCGATGACCTCAGCGGTTTAGTCCCATAAGACCTTACCACAAATTTCCAAATATCTTCATTTGTAACCTCTGAATCGGCAGTATAGTGGTGGTATTTTTGAACAGGACAGGGGCCAGGCAGGTACGCAGATCTTTCCCCTATAGAATCTCTGTCGGACCAGCTCGGATATCAACTGTTTTCCAGTGCCAGAGTCTGGGATATCAAGCACCAGTTACAACAGATGTGGTTCAGCTTGCTTCAGGAGAGAATACGAAATCCTTCACAACCGCATCGCTGTATTTATCCAGATCGTAGGTGGTACAACGATATACAGATAAGTGAGCTCATACTGCCAAGTTCTCTGTAATTTTGACTCGGCCCGTGAAGCTTCATTAAGGTTTCCTCCTCCTCTTGTGGGTGCTTCACTTGTTTTGTCAAGCAGCAGAGATTAACATTTAAGACTCTGTGGTCTTCTGGATTCGGTCAGTTGTGTACCTTATACAGGCAAGTACCAAGAGAATGGAAGCTAGATCGATAGAGTAAGCTCATTGCCTGGTTCTAAGAGGTAAGAAGAGACCGAGATTATGACTTAAATGAAGGTGGATAGATAGCGTTAGGCAACGTGCTAGGGCTACAGGGACGCATGTGGCTGATAATTTTAATGCGTAGAAATGTCTAGAAGAGGCTTTTATCAACCAGCGGTTGTTAAATGGGTGATGAGATGATTATGATGGTTGTGTTTCTCGTTACAGATGTCGCTTTGGACGCACTGCTATCGTAGCTTAATGAAATGAGACTTTGGTGGCTACAGAAGAAATCTTCTCTGACCCATATCCAGCATTGGCCAAATTGGAAATTTGTGGTAAGGTCTTATCAGACCAAACTGCAAAGTTCATCGGTCCCTAAGTTTACACACTACTTACTCTAGCTGAAACTAATTTACGCTATGGACAACACACCCACCCATGCCCCAGGGAGGGCTCGAACCTCCGACGGGGAAGGGGTGGTGGGAGGGGGGAGTCGCACGAACCGTGACAAGGCGCCCCAGACCACGTGGCTACCCCGCGCGGCAGCACTGGCCAACAAAGTTCCAACACCATTTCAAATACTAGAAACATTCTCTTACCTTCCATCCTTGAGTGCCTTGTCCCGTAGTCTTTCTACTATCACCAAATTCCTCATTCAAATGGTTCCAATGGCTCTGAGCACTATGGGACTTAACATCTATGGTCATCAGTCCCCTAGAACTTAGAACTACTTAAACCTAACTAACCTAAGGACATCACACAACACCCAGCCATCACAAGGCAGAGAAAATCCATGACCCCGCCGGGAATCGAACCCGGGAACCCGGGCGTTGGAAGCGAGAACGCTACCGCACGACCACGAGATGCGGGCAAATTCCTCATTGATCTCTAGAGAGTATCCATATGTTCCAGTCCCATTTTGGCCACAATGCTGTCCCAAGACCACTAAAGAATCCTTGAGATGTACCGGTCCAATCACCTGCAACTTATCTTCCTCAGATTGTTTTTTTTTCTGACACGCTTGTGACTTTGGACACGTACGGACATGGCGAAGCCTGTCCTCACATGGACGATGGCCATTTGAAATATATACTGACAACCATCCACGATGCGTTCCCGAAGATCGTGGACACTATCAACAGGACTGGAATACACCAAACGTTTTAAATGTAACGGATCAAGTCGGAGCGTCAGGGAGCCCACAGTATTAGCAGTACTTTGTTATCTGGAATGATGACAAAGTTAAATTAGAGCCGTTTATCACTTCGTAATTTACACCTCACTTGTAGTCTTTCGAATGGTGTTGCAACGCTGGCGTGACTACATTTGTGCATAGACCGTACCGAGGAAACCATTGGTTCCCGGACCTATGTTTAATAGGATTATTTGGCAACTTCATTATCCTCGTCTCGCCACTTTCGTAATGACAGTCAAGCACCCTCTATACAAGGACCGTAATCTGAAAAAGGACATTCTGGTTGTTAATACCGTAGTAGATTTGCAATAGTGAGCAGTAATTGTATTCTATCTAGATTCTTAAGACTTATAAACTTGTCTGATGCTTCATCACGTATGTCTCCGTGTTCGTGGGCAGCAGCTTGGGAACTGAAGTATTTTTATTGCGGCCTGCATTAATTTTTACGTCCCGTGACTCTGGTCGAAGGTGTACTGCATTTATGAAGTTCATAGTTCTCTCAGTGTGCTCATGAACTGGCTATAACTGGTAAACAGAAGTCAAAGTAGTCCTGTACACAGGGAATGAGCACGGGGGAGCAGTTGCATTAATTCTGCTTCGCCATTCTAGGCAAGGTCCTAGTGGACGTGGTTTGACGTTGCCTTCCTCTGACCTGATGTGAATTGTCAGATGCGTAACTGTGCTGTGTGGACGACTGTGCTGCATGCTTGTAGAATGTTTTTTGCTGTAACGGATGTTGGAGAGGGCGAAACCTGGTGCCGGCGAATGGCCTACTCCTCTCGACTAGCACCAAGGGGAACGCAGAGCTCAACATCTCCACCCCATTGGCGGATCAGGATCGACAGTGACACATGCCCTACTTCATGAGACACTGCAGAGAGGTTTGGAATTCAGTTCAGAGCATTGGGGCCAAAGACTGCTGATCAGGAACTTTACGCCATGTATTTCCTCCCATTTCCGGCCAAATACCGGCAATGAATGTTTTCCGGAACCAGGATTCAAATCAGCTTACCTGGGAAACGATTGCCGCCTCACAGCCTTGCGTTAAAGATCTCAGCTACGGAGGCGGATTAACTGATACACGCCGGCCGGGGTGGCCGAGCGGTTCTAGGTGCTACAGTCTGGAACAGCGCGACCGCTACGGTCGCAGGTTCGAATCCTGCCTCGGGCATGTATGTGTATGATGTCCTTAGGTTAGTTAGTTAGGTTTAAGTAGTTCTAAGTTCTAGGGGACTGATGACCTCAGAAGTTAAGTCCCATAGTGCTCAGAGCCATTTGAACCATTTTTGAACTGATACACGGTGTGTTTCCGTAATAGTGGGTAAAAATTTAACTGGACATAGAGGATGCTCCACTGGACAATTTGAGGTAGGAAACCTGGGGTCGGAGAAGCCAGCTTAAGGAGATATGAAAGTAAACTTTTCTGCAGCTTTGCCTGGCGTTACTGTTTTCCACCTTATTTGCCACTAACAAGCGTACACGAACTGTGCTATTTATTCAGATGAGCATTCTTCATTTCCTTCAAGTAAACAAGGAGGACGAGCGTGATTACTAGAAGTCATGATGCGGGTTGTGTTTACTTTACTTGTGCATAAAATGGCTCTGTTCTGTCGAATTTACATTGCCCCATGACAGAAAGTGCTATGAATCAACCATAGACCCATTCATTAGTCAGTCTTATCCAGAGACGTACAGTACAATGCGATGGAGTAATACTGGTACAGTTTCGCAAACTCACTGACATGCACCTTGTGTATGGGGAAGTACTTTGCATGCTTTCGCTGTTTAAAGACTGTACAGGGAACGATTTCCTAACGAGGATCATCCGTCACGACGATTGTTTATTTCTCTCGATCCACGAATGCTAGAGGCTGGTTCATTGGAAAGAAGAAACGAGGAACCTGGGTTCATGAGGACCACTGGCATACCCCATTTTGAAGAGGAGATACTGGGAAGTGTTGCAGTGGACCCCACTACAAGTACTCGTCGCACAGCACGCGAAATGAGCGCTGCTCATACTACCGTGTGGCGAGTACTCCACGAATAACACTTACACTAATGTCCCCCAAAACGAATCCATTTGATGCTTGTGACTGACTTGGCACCAAGGGTCGCATTGTGTCAGTGGTTGCTCCCACAATGAATTCGTCGAGCAAATTTCCTCCAAATCGTGGTGTTTAGACGAGGAGTCATTTGGTCGTGATGGTATTTCGAACAGCAGGAATAGCCATATGTGGGATGAGGAAAACCCTCACTCTGTAGTAGAGTCACACCATCAAGTATGTTATGCTGTGAATGTCTGTGCCGGTATTGCAAGTGACAATCTCACTGGGCTACATCTTCTACCTGGCCGTTCGAATGGCCACCTGTGCTTGAGGCTCGTCCAAAGAGTTCTACGTGAGTTGTTGGAGAACGTATTCCCGGCTGTTCGTAAGAGGATGTGGATACAACATGGCGATGCACCGCCTCAGTTCAGTGTGGATGTCTGCAACCATCTCAGTGCTTTGTTTCCTGGTCGCTGTATTGGAAGGGGAGGTCCTATTCCATGGCCTGCGAGGTCACCTGACCTGAACCCCTTGATTACTTCCTAGGGGGGCATCTAAAGTCGCGTGTGTATGCGACCAAAGAGGCTACGGCGATGGAATTACCTGCCCGAATTGTAGCTGCCTGTGATATGATTCAAAACACACACGGGATATTTGTGAGGGTGCGTCAGAATCTTGTCCGCCGATGTCACGTTTATCTTGAGGCTGATCAGCGCGTTTTGTATGATACAGTAAAAATGGTGCGATCATTGTGTCAGTAATGGTATTTGTAGTTAACTGTAAGAAATGTAAATAAAAAAGTAAACAGTAATGTGGTTTATTCCTATTGTCTCCTTAAGCTGACTTCTTCGGCCCCAGGTACCCAACCTCAAATTCTTCAGTGGAGCAACCTCTATGTTAAGTTAGATTTTTGCACCCTCTTACGGAAACGCTCTGTATAGACTTAGATAGTCGCTCCTCTTTTTGTTCTGAAACGTCCCCTTAGAAATATTTATGAATGACTGTGCTGATAAACCTCTTACATTATTTGCTTTTCAAACAGCTGAGCGAAATTGAACGTACTCAGACATTACTCTCTTTACTTATTCTGATCAACACTAAACTGACACACAATATTTTTAGCGCAACGCAATCTGACTTTTAATAATCTCTACCAAAGAATGGCCCTGTCTAACAATAACCTATACCTTTCATGAATCACTTACCTCACAAAAATCTTCGTTACTCAAACTACTGCAATACAGCGAGAGCCAATAGTGCCAGCTGAATAAAAGTTTCAAACTACTGAAGTCACTAACAACTGATAAGCATAGTTATCAAATGAAAGATTTTGATAATGAACAAACAATGTATTTACCTTAATAGTGTTCAAAAGTCATAATATATTTATCTATCAGTTCATGATATCGAGTCTTACATATGTACTGTCTCTGGTGGACACCTCCAGATCATACGCTCTCAAAACTCCGCCATCTCTCCCCCCACATCCACCACTGCTGGCGGCTCACCTCCAACTGCGCAACGCTACGCGCTGTTCACATCCATCTGCCCAACACTACAATAGCGAATATTACAACAATGCTAACCAGCCACAGACTGCACACGGCACAGTCAGTGATTTTCATACAGAGTGCTTCGTGGCGTTACCAATAAAAAAACCTAAACAGCCTACTTACAGTTCCTGTATTGCTCGCGTGGTTTACTGTGTAGACAATCTTCCTGATACGCAGTTTAGGGCCTAAACTTGTAAGTGCGGTTATTTGTCATTACTGTAGACATACAGTGAGTTTAGTTTGTGAAGAAAGGGTTAGCAAAGATAGTTCAACAATTAAACATAATAAAAAGCAATAAATGTGAATCGAAGATTGACCATACAAGGTAAGTTAGCAAACTTCACTGAAATGATAGGTGAATGGCCAAGCTTGAGAGCAATGCAGTTTCTTCAAAGAATAAGCAAATATGGAGAAGCTATGTATGCAGTTCACCAGCACGAGTATCTAAGGATTGATAGTTCCCAGACAAAATGCTTTAAGGACCTTTCGAAGAGGTGTTTCAATATTCTGGCCAATGTGTGCAGTTCATGACTTAGAGTTTCACGAGTTATAGTTTCCGAAGCACCGTCTCCCTTAAAGAAAGGAGGCATCCAGTTAGCCCAGTTTCTTTTTTCCTTCATAGCTCTGTTTCTTGTGGAATGAGGGATGGACACACTTCACTAGCTTACTTTGATCCATTCCGTGAGCATACTGCGGCCCCCAGTAACTAATTCTGGACCAGAAAAAATTCTGTATAACTACATCAGCAGCAGGATGCGATGCTCTGCCGGTCTGATTGACATCTTTCCTGTGACGGATGGTGTTCATCTAGGCACAGCTCTGCTTCGCTGTTCTTTTTTACCGTAATGGATACTGTAACGCCCGACTTACAAAAGTGTATACTGAGGGCGATGCTATATTCTGATGATGTCATGCTTGCGGTGGGTACCAGGGAGGATCTTGAAAGTCGAGTCCAAATATGGTATGATTGTCTACAGAGATTTGGCCTCCGTTTAACCGTCCTCAAGACTCAGTACATCGAAACGATTTCAGCTACTGAAACTATACAAATTAATGGAGCACCTCTTACCAAGGTGGATACGTTCCGATATATAGGTACTCGATTACAGAGTGAATGAAGATGTGCGAGCAAGAATAAAAGCGACCTTAATGCGATTCAGAGACGTCAATGCTGCTGGTATTCTTTGTGATTCGAAGATGCCTATACACCTAAAACACCGCCTATACACCTAAAACACCACCAGTTCCATTATATGGCACCCAGTATTAGTCCACACCAAGAAGAGCTGAGTACTCACTACACGTCATGGAAATGAGGTTCTCAGAAAATCGTTGATATTTCTCTACTCGACCATATCACCAACACAACAGTCCGGCAACAATCTGGAATGCCTCCAATCAGTGAGAAGATGCAGGAATGGAGACTACGCTGGTATGGACACACGACACTGGCACTGCCCAGTTGAGTCACCAGCTCAGCCTATCATGTCACGGTCGAAGTCCAGAGAGAGCGTGGAAGACTTAAATTACCGTGGTTGGGCACTACACACACAGTTCTAATGACGCGGATTTCTTCTTTTCTTTACAATGATGGCACATGAAAGTCAGAACTCAAACATCAATCCCTGAAACGCGTTCTATGCAACTCTTACAAATTCTCGAGAAAATTGAGCCTGAAATTTTTCAGGGTCTTTAATACCCTAAAGCGAGGTCAAACTACTATTAGTGAGACGGGTCCGTGGAAGAATGCTTGGCTACCACCTGCATCAAAGTCTTCAACAAAGGTGCATGTTCCATGGGCATTTCCGTGAAAAGTAAAATACGTAAAGCTTAAAAATGTAATTTGTACTGTTTTCATTTTGTTTAAGTAATCTTTACTAACAATCTTTTCTAAAAGATCGATGACTAAAAATTTATATTTGACATGAAAATAGGATTTTTTGTGTAGTATACATTCAGAAATAAGAAGACGTGCATTTTTCATAAAACTGACAATTATATACGTGTAAATTAAATATTTTTGAAGAATTTTGTGTTGAAAAGACATAGGTATTCAAACTGAACGAAAAAAAAACGAAAAAAAAAATGTCCGAAACGGGACTCGAAACAGCGATCCTTCGATTACCAGTCTCGAGTAGGCCTGCTATTGGTTTTTTTCCATCTCTATGCGTTTTATGCCTTACAATAATGATTGTAGAATACACAGCTTTGTTTCAAAATTTGCATCGACCGGGAATCGATCCCAGGAGCACTAGGTGACCAGGGAGCATTCTACCAGAGAGCCCCGCTACCTGGCGAAAAGGGATAGACCTCGGTTTAAGGTATTAAAGACGCTCGGAGAACTTCAAAATCAATTTTTTCTATAATTTTTGTGAGTTGTATTGAGCTGCTACGGGGGAATGTTATTTGATCTCTGATCTTCACGTACCATAAATATACAAAAAGAAAAAGGGAGAAAAGGAAATACAACAATGCGACTGACTGCTGTGGGGTCTTCTTGTAAGATCAAGAAGCCGAAGTCCACAGGAAGCGTTAGACCATAATACACTACTGGCCATTAAAATTGCTACACCAAGAAGAAATGCAGATGATAAACGGGTATTCATTGGACAAATATATTATACTAGAACTGACATGTGATTACATTTTCACACAATTTGGGGGCATAGATCCTGACAAATCAGTACTCAGAACAACCACTTCTGGCGGTAATAACGCCCTTGACACGCCTGGGCATTGAGTCAAACAGACCTTGGATGGCGTGTACAGGTACAGCTGCCCATACAGCTTCAACACGGTACCACAGTTCATCAAGAGTAGTGACTGGTGTATTGTGACGAGCCAGTTGCTCGGCCACCATCGACCAGACGTTTTCAGTTGGTGAGAGATCTGGTGAATGTGCTGGCCAGGGCAGCAGTCGAACATTTTCCTTATCCAGAAAGGCCCGTACAGGACCTGCAACATGCGGTCGTGCATTATCCTGCTGAAATGTAGGGTTTCGCAGGGATCGAATGAAGGGTAGAACCACGGGTCGTAATACATCTGAAACGTAACGTCCACTGTTCAAAGTGCCGTCAATACGAACGAGAGATGACCTAGACGTGTAACCAACGGCACCCCATACCATCACGCCGGGTGATACGCCAGTATGGCGATGACGAATACACGCTCCCAATGTGCGTTCAACGCGATGTCAACAAACACGGATGCGACCATCATGATGCTGTAAACAGAACCTGGATTCATCCGAAAAAATGGCGTTTTGCCATTCGTCCACCCAGGTTCGGCGTTGAGTACACCATCGCAGGTGCTCCTGTCTGTGATGCAGCGTTTCGGGGTAGCCGCAGCCATGGTCTCCGAGCTGATAGTCCATGCTGCTGCAAATGTCGTGCAGATGGTTGTTGTCTTGCAAACGTCCCCATCTGTTGGCGCAGGGATCGAGACGTGGCTGCACGATCCGTTAGAGCCATGCGGATAAGATGCCTGTCATGTCGACTGCTAGTGATACGAGGCCGTTGGGATCCAGCACGGCGTTCCAAATAACGCTCCTGAACCCACCGATTCCATATTCTGCTAACTGTCATTGGATCTCGACCAACGCGAGCAGCAATGTCGCGATACGATAAACCGCAATCGCGATAGGCTACAATCCGACCTTTATCAAAATCGGAAACGTGACGGTACGCATTTCTCCTCCTCAGACGAGGCATCACAACAACGTTTGACTAGGCAACGCCGGTGAAATGCTCTGTGTGTATGAGAAATCGGTTGGAAACTTTCCTCGTGTCAGCGTGGCGCCAGCCTTGTGTGAATGCTCTGAAAAGCTAATCATTTGCATATCACAGCATCTTCTTCCTGTCGGTTAATTTCGCGTCTTTAGCTCATCTTCGTGCTGTAGCAATTTTAATGGCCAGTAGTGTAAACGCCGTGCATTGATTCCTTTCGTTCGGGAAGACGCTAGGAAGAAGAAGAAGTGTAGTATGGCATTTCTGGGTTCTAGTGGTTGGCAGTGTAGTGGAAGAAGAGACTGCAAACTAATATCCCGACAATATTGCAGGCAATATGCACCTTTACGAGCAGCGCGGCGGAGCGTCTCTGCCCGGCGGCTGCGCGCGCCGTCAGTGACTGGCCCGACCTACGGCAAGCCTCTGCTGCTGCCGCCTCTGGCTCGTGCTGGCGGAGGCTCCGGCCAACTGTACCGGCCGAATCCCGGTGCGCTCGCCGAGGCAGCGGCATCGCCGTCGCCGGGCCCCGCGAGGTGAAGGACCGACCGCGGCTCGCCGGCACTCTGGGAAGCGCCCCGGGGGCTACACCAGCTGTGCGGCACATCTGGCATCCCACAAAGCACAGACAGCTTACATCGTGACATCAGATGACTGAAAATAAATACGAATTCTTAAGGTCGCGGTGCTATTCGAAAATTTAAAAAATCCGTTTTTCTTTTTGACTTAAAATTTTCTCTGGGATGTCTATTCATTTGATCCGTTCATCCCAAGCTCGACAGAAACTCCGTTACGGATTTACAAGGCCGTTTGTGAAAATGTGTCTCCGAAAAAGAGCGGTAAAAAAATAGTCGACATCGCGACCGATGTGGCAGCATGTAATTTCATCGACGGCCTTTGTATATTGAGTAAGCAGTAAAGGAAACAAAAGAAAAATTCGGAGTAGGTATTAAAATCCATGACATGAAATAAAAACGTTGAGGTTCGCTGATGACATTGTAATTCTGTCAGAGACAGCAAAGGACTTGGAAGAGCAGTTGAACGGAATGGACAGAGTCTTGAAAGCAGGATAAAAGATGAACATCAATAAAAGCAAAACGAGGATAATGGAATGTAGTCGAATTACATCGGGTGATGCTGAGGGAATTAGATTAGGAAATGAGACACATAAAGTAGTAAAGGAGTTTTGCTCTTTGGGGAACAAAATAACTGATGATGGTCGAAGTATAGAGGATATAAAATGTAGACTGGCAATGGCAAGGAAAGCGTTTCTGAAGAAGAGAAATTTGGTAACATCGAGTATAGATTTAAGTGTCAGGAAGTCGTTTCTGAGAGTATTTGTATGGAGTATAGCCATGTATGGAAGTGAAACATGGACGATACATAGTTTGGACAAGAAGAGAATAGAAGCTTTCGAAATGTGGTGCTACAGAAGAATGCTGAAGATTAGATGGGTAGGTCACATAACTAATGAGGAGGTATTGAATAGAATTGGGGAGAAGAGGAGTTTGTGGCGCAACTTGACAAGAAGAAGGGACCGGTTGGTAGGACATGTTCTGAGGCATCAAGGGATCACAAATTTCGCATTGGAGGGTAAAAATCGTAGAGGGAGACCAAGAGATGAATACACTAAGCAGATTCAGAAGGATGTAGGTTGCAGTAAGTACTGGGAGATGAAGAAGCTTGCACAGGATAGAGTAGCATGGAGAGCTGCATCAAACCAGTTTCAGGACTGAAGACAACAACAACAACAACCTGGCATTATCGAAATTATGAAGGTGCTCGAACTTCAGGTAGGACTGCACAAAAGCGGACGAAAAGGGTATCGAGCGCACAGAGCGGCGGATGACAGAAGCTGCCAAAGAGGTCCACAGAACCACCGTGGCCACGAATAGTGTGGAATAGAAGCTCCTTTTGAAACTGAAAGAATTGCCGTTGTGGCGAAATAAATAAAAAAAAATTAAATTTATTGATTTTATGAAAGAAGGAAGAAATTATGGATATGGAACTGTAACTATAGAATTTTTGAAAGGCTTTTTTACGGACTGTATTGACCGGCTTCAATGCGGACAAATTTGCCTGTAATATAATTTAAATTCCAATTAATTACATTTTTGAATTCTACGTCATTGTTGATTTAATCAGGGTTCTCACCTTAGACGTAGAATTAGTCCTTCTGCCACAAGATTAATTCATTAGTTGCCATCGATGTTCTTCTCTTTGTTGACTGTGTGTATCTTCCTGAGTCGGCATCGGTTAAATTCACGAAGACGGTAGAAACCAAGGCATACAATGCTACGTCGCTTTAAACAATTCTCGTATAACCTCGATACTTCTCACTATTTTTTATTCACAAGACAATAAGACTTGCTCTGCTCGTCGCACAAACCATAAATACTAACAAGATGGCTGCCTTGCAGCACACACCAAAAATTACGTCCATCCCCTACAAGATAACAATCGAAAGTGTATCTTAACTCCTTCTTGGAGAATGAAACAAAAGAGAATCCAGTATGAACATACCAGAGATTATATTCTACATCCCTCTCAATTTAATCTTTGGCGCAGCCTTTAAGGTATTGTATATCTCTGCGCCGGAATGTGACATTACACTGTATGGTCCAGAACCGTTGACAAAAATGTGACCTAACCCTTTAAATGCATTTTTCTCGAAACCG
This sequence comes from Schistocerca americana, assembly GCF_021461395.2. Classification (NCBI taxonomy): domain Eukaryota; kingdom Metazoa; phylum Arthropoda; class Insecta; order Orthoptera; family Acrididae; genus Schistocerca; species Schistocerca americana. Next base: position 484,297,972 of record NC_060126.1, on the reverse strand, counting down.
TTTTTTTTCTCTCGGGAAACATAACTCTACTGCGTTACGCACGATTTAGATCGGAATTTGATGCCGGAATTCTAAATAGAATTCTCTGTGAGCGTACATAGCTGTTTTGCGATATCTTCTGTTTGTTTCCGGTGTACGCTTATGTCTCGAGTTTCTGGGCGAAACAAATGACATTTGTTTCAAGACGTCACTATTTTGTACGACCTTAATATTTTTCAACTTTCTGTTTATGTTGATAGAAAATGTACTGAAAACGATCTACACTAAATTATTTTATTACCGGTCCAACAGCAGAGCTTCGGGAATTCCCGCCGATGACTGGTGTTTCGACTGCAAGGGGTTTTTCCACCTGGTGCGGCGGTTTGATCGGAATTTCCGATGTGGACACAAAAATGATTCCTTAAAGACGAACGTGTAACTAATAAAACAGTTTCATCATAATTTGCATTATTTTTCATTTTGTGACAAAAAAATCACAACAATCACCTATTTTTCAGGCGATCAAAGAGGACTACACCCTTAAACAAACATTTTTTAATGATCTCTTAACTGTTCTTACAAGCTATAGCGCCTCCACGTCAAGACCGAGTTCGTCCAAGTTTATGGCATATGCAACGCTCGGACAGAAATGTAAGTGCCAGCAGTGTGAGCTCCAGATGGCCAAGCACTTACGAAAAACAGCACTTTTGATGTGGATGAAGCGAAACATGTGCCACGTACGTTAGCACAATTTCCAGCAGTGAAAGAATACAGAATGGTAATCTGACGGTCGTGGTAGCGAGTCCCTGTGCGGAAAATTCTTTTTTATTCTCAATTTTTACGTTACTTTCAGTTCAAACGAATCGACATAATGCTCAAAATATTGCATTTATTCATATTTTCATAAAAGATAGGAAAAGAAAAGGCATAAGAACATTTGGCGTAGCAAATAAATTTTCAAGAAAGAACCGTGGCTACTGTATCCACAAGAGCTCTTCAAGTAGTTTTCCGAGAAGGGGCTGCAATTAAATGCACCGGATTCCGTATTCCGTTAGTTTCATTTTGACCTTCGAGCAGCGTTACATTTGTTTCGCTGTCAAAATTTGGGATGGGAGAAAACCTTTTATGAATGTAAACCATATTTGTTTTTCTACTAGGAAGTTTAAAACAACAATGCAATTGCAAAAATGCGACGTTTATAACGTATGCAAGATGGCGAGAAATTTACTGCTTCCCCTGTTTTTACAATGAATATAAACACCTACTTTAAAATAATAAAAGGGTCTATTTTACATACGAAGTTCCCATGTACCACTTACAATCCTTTCCTGAAAATTTGTTTGGAGAGTCCTCGTGTATGCTACAAGTATGATGTTTTCTTGGAAATTTGTTTGCAATCCCAAATTTTCTTTGGCCTTTTCTTTCTCCTGCCTTTTTATGAAAATATTGATAAATGCAATATTATGAGTATTAATTAGGTTTATTTGTAGTGTAAGTATCCTAAAAATTCAGAATAATAAAAACTGTTACCACATGGGGACTCGACACCATAACCCTCAGATTATCGATTTGTACTCCTTTCCCTGTGCCAAACGCTTCATACAAACTATGCTAACGTTAATGGCAAATGCCTTGCCCACCCGCGTTCAACATGCTATTTTAACTAAACGCCCGTCCATCTGGAGCTCCCGCATCTCTCACTGGCTAGGCAATGCACAACATCGGACGACATTGGTCCCCGTGTTAGTTTTCTCGTATGACATATACTTTTTTCCAGTATCCTTTGTACGAGGTTTGACTGAAAAGTAATGCCTCCACCTTCGTAATTCAACAATTGGCAGCATTGGTAGGCGGCCGGTACTGGCTTGTTCCGTAGCCTTTTCTCTACAGCTCCAGTTGGCGGGAAGCCTTAGCATTGAACGGTTGTGTTGTTACAGTGTAAAGTATGGAACTTTGCACAGACGGTCGGTCAGTGTCATTGAATTCTTGACCGCAAAAGGTGTCACCCCAAAGGAGATTCATCATAGAAGTTTATGCTGATTGTGTTGATGTGAATACCGTGCGTCGTTAGGTGAGTAAGTTTAAAGATGTTGAGGCGGGAACATCTGACCTGCGTGACAAACAAATAGTTGGACGTCCTACGACAGCCGAGTTTCACAAGCAAAATGTTGACAGATTGATTCAGAATAATCGTCGTATCACTCAGAGGGAAATTGCATGCACAATCGGCATTTCACAAGAACTTGTGGGTCACATTATTGCTTTGCTTGGCTATCGGAAGATCTGTGCACAATGGGTACCCCAGATGCTGACTCCTGAAATAAAAGCGCACAGATTTGAAATGTGCCAGGAACTCCTCTCGCGTTATGAGAATGAAGGTGACGCCTTTCTCCTTTCAATTGTGACAGAAGACGAAACATGGGTACACCATTACGACCCGGAGACGAAACGTCGGTCTTTGGAATACCGACGCAATATGCGTCTGATGAGAACGTTGAGAGAACTGTGAGACTGTGGTTGCGGAAACAGTGTCGACTCCTTCCGTGACGGCCTCAGCAAACTTGTTCATCGTTGCCAGAAATGTATCCAATTGGCTGGTGATTATCTGGAAAAGTGAATATTGGTAATTAAAGATAACATTCTAAGGATTATTTCTGCGTCTGCTTTATTAAAATATTCCCATCCAAACCCAATTAACGAAGTTGGAGCATTACTTTTCATTCAACCCTCGTAGTTCACGTAAATTTTACGAGGGCTGTTCAAAAAAGAACGATCATAATTTTATTACGGCCATAATTCCTCGTGCTAGAATTTAATCACATGATATTCTGTTACCTTAATGTGTGCGCGCTCCCTTAGCAGAATGGTCAGGGTGTCTTACAACCACGCAGCGCACCCGAGTTCGGTTCCTAGTCCGGTCGGAGATTTTCTTCGCTCGGAGACTGGATGTTGTTTTGTCCTAAGTCGCCCACTGGGGTGAACTGAAGAGGTTTGGAACTCGGCTGCCAAAATTCCTTATTTGGGGACTCGCGGCCATCAATGCCATACGGTTATCACCGTAATGTATAACAAACACGTCGTAATAATTTCATTATTGTCACTCCTAGTCTCCCCTCCCCCATCTATAGGACATATTCAGCATCGCCTACCGCAACAATGGAGGTGATGCACAATGAACTATATGCGACTTTTAAATAGTGCTTTCATCTCAACAAATCCTCAGCTGAGGATTATGCAGTGTTACACGAGACATAAGGTCAGTCTATTCTCCCTGCAGCATAGTTCGAAGACTGTTTAACTTGTTTAAAGAGGGGAGACAGTCGGTTTCAAAGTAAACTTCACCCTGCACTCCAGTTACTGCTCTTACTGAAGTGAACACCGCTGCTGTCACAACGTGAGAGCCAACACTTACTACACTACTGGCCATTAGAATTGCTGCACCAAGAAGAAATGCAGATGATAAACGGGTATTCACTGGACAAATATATTATACTAGAACTGACATGTGATTACATTTTCGCGTAATTTGGGTGCATAGATCCTGAGAAATCAGTACCCAGAACAACCACCTCTGGCCGTAATAACGGCCTTGATACGCCTGGGCATTGAGTCAAACAGAGCTTGGATGGCTTGTACAGGCGTGCCCATGCAGCTACAATACTATACCACAGTTGATCGAAAGTAGTGACTGACGTATTGTGACGAGCAAGTTGCTCGGCCACCATTGACCAGACATTTTCAATTGGTGAGAGATCTGGAGAATGTGCTGGCCAGGGCAGCAGTCGAACATTTTCTGTTTCCAGAAAGGCCCATACACGACCTGCTGATACGTAGGGTTTCGCAGGGATTGAATGAAGGGGAGAGCCACGGGTCGTAACACATCTGAAATGTAACGTCCACCGTTCAGAGTGCCGTCAATGCGAACGATAGGTGACCGAGACGTGTAACCAATGGCACCCCATAGCATCACGCCGGGTGATACGCCAGTATGGCGATGACGAATACACGCTTCCAATGTGCGTCCACAGCAATTTCGCCAAACTCGGATATGACCACCATGATGCTGTAAACAGAACCTGGAGTCATCGGAAAAATGACGTTTTGCCATTCGTGCACCCAGGTTCGTCGTTGAGTGCACCATCGCAGGCGCTCCTGTCTGTGCTGCAGCTTCAAGGGTAACTGCAGCCATGGTCTCCGAGCTGATAGTCCATGCTAATGCAAACGTCGACGAACTGTTCATGCAGATGGTTGTTGTCTTGCAAACGCCCCCATCTGTTGACTCAGGGACCGAGACGTGGCTGCACGATCCGTTACAGCCATGCGGATAAGATGCCTGTCATGTCGACTGCTAGTGATAGGAGGCCGTTGGGATCCAGCACGGCGTTCCGTATTACGCTTCTGAACCCACCGATTCCATATTCTGCTATCAGTCATTGGATCTCGACCAACGCGAGCAGCAATGTCGCGATACGATAAACCGCAATCGCTATAGGCTACCATCTGCCCTTTATTAAAGTCGGAAACGTGATGGTACGTATTTCTCCTCCTTACCCCGAGGCATCACAAGAACGCTTCACCATGCAACGCCAGTCAACTGCTGTTTGTGTATGAGAAATCGGTTGGAAACTTTCCTCACGTCAGCACGTTGTAGGTGTCGCCACCGGTGCCAACCTTGTGTGAATGCTCTGAAAAGCTAATTATTTGTATATCACATCATCTTCTTCCTGTCGGTTAAATTTTGCGTCTGTAGCACGTCATTTTCGTGCTGTAGCAATTTTAATGCCAGTAGTGTAAAATATTGAAAATTTGATTGTGTACCACCCACAAGTTGGTGACAGAAAATTTACACATCAAACGTTTTTGTGTGCGGTGGGATCTAAGACTGCTAGTTCCCAACCAATAGGACATTCTCGTGCAGGTCTGCAAGCAGTTGAAATTGTTAGAGGAAGATCCGAGTATCTTTCATAGGTAATCTCTGCTGATGAAACTTGGCTACGTCATTTTGATCCTGAGAGAAAACAGCAAAGCTCAGCTTGGAGATTTCCTTCATCACCAACGCGCAAAAAGCAAAAGTTCTTGCTTCTGCTGGAAAAGTCATACTCATCTCATTTTTCTATATTAACGGAACGCTTTAGCAGCATGTTTTACCTGCAGACACATCAGTGACTGGAAAATACTACAGGGATGTCCTGAAAACTTTTCAAGCCCATGTCACGCGTGAAAGACCACATGTAGGTGAAACAGACTGGGTGCTGCTCTACGATAATGCACGGCAGAATACTACAAACGTTGTTATTGAATATCTTGCAAAAATAAATGCGAAGTGCATCGCTCACCCTACTTTGGTCAGGACGTGAACCCGTATGACTTTTTTCCACTCTGTAACCTCCTGAAGTAACATATTCTACCATCAAAAGAAGAAGTGAAGGCTGGGGAAGCGTTTCTGGAGGACCTTTTAAAAAACGATTTTCAGCGTATCTTCGCAGACTATGTATGTTGTCAAAAAAAATCTGATCATTCTCTGCTGAACAGATCTCGTACGGTTACACGAATTTGTCTAGGAAAGCTAGTTGGGTACACGAAAATGCCCAGATCCCGTGAAAAAAATGAAACAAAAAAAAATTTGTGTAAAGGTTTCATCTTGTTCGCTAAAATGCCAAGTTTCAAATTATTCACTCTTCCACGAGATCTGAACCGTAAGCGTGTTGCAAAGATGATCCGTAGCAGGTTATCGACCACTTAAGGTAGCGCAGTCTTCGACTAATCTGCTAGGGAATACTTTGGAGGCAACAGATACGAGACAGTCTCGGTCCTGTTTGAGTCACGCGATGTGTTTATTAGCCCCATTGTTCGAGGGACAAAGCAATTTCGGCATTTTTTCTGGCCGGCCTTCTACGAGCTACTACAGTTCTGATGATGTTCTTCGCTGTTTCTTCTACGTTTTGCTTCGGACGACTGGTGTGGTAGCATACTTAAACGTTATTTTGCGGTGGCCATTCACACCCACAAGAGTCTGGCGAGGTTGTGGTATGCATTTTGCAGCTTCTCGTAATATTTCTCTGAAGCATTTTGCGGTCTTTAAATGTTCATCCACTTCTGTTCAAACTTAACTTCCGTTGCACGATAAGGTAGTCAGCTATCCATGCAAACGGTATAATGTCGGTTTTCATTGTTGATCAGTGTGGTAGGCGTATCGACTGCATCACGTGCTCGTTTATTTCAGTGTGTTTAGGATCCTCTAATGTATCTAGAATTTTTCTTTGTTCAGTTTTTCGTATGTGGAGGCCTTATTTGCCACATAGTCCACAATCAGACTATTGTAATGTTTAATGTATTATTGGTTATGGGCTGGGTCTGAATAACATCCAACTAAAATTTAACTAAATTACCTTCGTTCCTTGGTGTTCATTTTCTAATTTACACTTATTTCAGGCACAATTCTACTTTTAGCAGAAACGTCACTCGATACAAAACAAAACTGCAAACTGCATGAATTTTTTCGTAACTGCAGTCAGCAGGGAACCTTTTTCTGCTCTTTACGTGCTCTACAGCGTAGGAGGTAAGTAGCGATGAGGAGACTCGGACTGCTTTCTATTCATCAGGTTACGTTCCACGTGGCTGTTGTACGTCTTTATATTTCAGATTTTGTGTGGAAAGGTGCTAGGCCTTCAAATGGAGCCAGGCATGCTCGTTGAGCATGATCTACCTACGAGGACGATTAATTATACCTTCTCTGAGTCAGATTATGAAATTGCTGGAGGTATTCATTTCTGCTCCCATTTCTTTCCGTTACGCAGAGTAAGTGGTGAGACTGCGTTTTAAATTATTTCTTTGGGTCACATATTCAAGGCATTATTCTGAAGATAAATTCTTATGTACTTCATGTACAAGGTCCTGCGCGGGACTAAAAAGGTCTCGCATGAAGATATCTCTCATTACTGTTTAGCCGGCCGGTGTGGCCGAGCGGTTCTAGGCGCTTCAGTGTGGAACCGCGCGACCGCTACGGTCGCAGGTTCGATCCTGCCTCGGGCATGGATGTGTGTGATGTCCTTAGGTTAGTTAGGTTTAAGTAGTTCTAAGTTCTAGGGAACTTATGACCTCAGACGTTAAGTCCCATAGTGTTCTGAGCCATTTGAACCATTACTGTTTCTAGTGAGATCGCTCTTCAAGAGGTATCGGTTATAAAAGCGACATTTAACGGTCTCGGCTAGATCGAATGTAGACGTTCTAACAATACCACCACTTGCAAAGTAGTTAGAAATCAGATTAATAATGTTGCTCACACAGCATATGTTGGCTTTATCGGCCAACAACAAAGTTATTGGCTGTGGGTGATATCGTCAGAATGGAAATAATGAAGTCACTGTAAAAAGCTAATTAATTTTGGCACTTATCTTGAATGGATTCCCACGTAGATTTCGTCGAAGTTGTTACGGCTCATCTTGTTGATTCTAGGGTGATTCCACTTTGACTGCTAGAAGGTTCAGATCTGTATTTTAGCAATATTTGAAGACCTAACAAATGCGTTTTTCAGGAAATTCTTAATGATCAAACAATCCCAGATCAGAACAATGGTATGGTAGAAATAATTTTTGACTTGGTGTTCACGATCCACATTTTTATTAAACTTCTTGTGAACACACATATACTTCTTCTTCATTGTCACATCATTAAGAAAACAGTTTTATATCAATCTTCATATATTTAATTTCCACTTCAACCAAACACAAGACCTGACTGTTCTTTTACAAAGCGAAATAACAACTTAACTTCTGCAAAGTGAAACAAATACTGCTCTGTGCGCATTCGCACCAAAACGGTTAGAAGTAAGTCAAAGATAATGACTGTCTCGCAGAAATGAATTCACACAAGAACCATATCACTGTAATACATCGATACATCGGAGTACCTACACATTAATAAAACCAAATGTGAATATTATCCCAAAAAGATGTCTGTTACTTCGCAGAAAAGTAGCACGATATTACTGGTATCGAGAACTGGGGTTGGAGTGCCGTAATGGTCACGTAAATAAAGAACCATTTCAACGTTATATTCAGAAGTCGCTTAATAGACATCCCATATTGTAACTTATTTTTTGACGTATTTTTTATTACACCTTTGGAGAACTATATCGGCTATAACCTTCAATGTTCATTTTTTTGTTATGTATTTGAGGATTATAACAACAATGTAACGCTCATTTTCAAAGTTGTTTTCTGTAGACTGCTGCTTTCAAACGAGGCGTTAAAACTAATGTATCGTCAAATGCAAAATGCATACGCACATCTTAAATTCAAAAAGCAAACAAAGATAACTGATTACTTAAGTAAAATGTTCAAATGTGTGTGAATTCCTAAGGGACAAAACTGCTGAGGTCATCGGTCCCTAGACTTACACACTACTTAAAGTAACTTATGCTAAGAACAACACACACATCCATGACCAAGGGAGGACTCGAACCTCCGGTGGGAAGAGCGGCGCAAGCCGTGACGTAGCGCGATTACCTTAAGTAGGACAATATACTAAAGTATGCGTTACTGTATTGCATCTTAAAGTTAAAGCAACTGATTACAAATCTAAACAATACTGTCTTTGCTATGACTGTAGGAAACTAGAAAATTAAATTTTAATCGGTGTAATTCTTTCAGTGTACGGAGGGGAATAATAGTTACTGATGTTTTGTACTTACACGTGTAAGATATTTTCAATGTATTATGTACAGTACATCACATCTGTATAATGTCCTATTGTTCGGGAACCAGCAGTCTTAGAACCCACCGCACACATTATACAGTCTTTTCATTTTGGTTCTGTTGATTGATTTTTGTAATACAGTAGTTGGATTGAAGTTGTCATTCATGACTATTATACCATACAGCTATTGTAGTAGCTCTTAAACATGCTAAGCATTTCATCCCATTTATTCTCCAAGACCCTGTTCGACATTATTGAAGAACTTACATTGCTACCATTTCTTGCTTCACTTGTTAAAGGTTTTTCCATTTTGCTGGCATTTAATTGCTCTAGATACTACTGAAATATAAGAAAAATTTCTCTTCTGTCCCTCACCACAAATACTGTACTGTAAATACTGTGGGTGTTCTGTATTTCTGCTGCTTTTTGAAGTGTTAACTCTATGATAGCCTAAAATCTACAGAAATTCTTATAAAAAAAAAACAAAGTAAAAACACGGTTTGTGCCACTGTCGGCTATAACGACCGTAAACTGTGGGTCCATACCACGTCGTTATAACTGGTTTCAGATAGGAATAATGAGGTCACTGTGATGCCTATCTCCTGTACCGAGCTTTGATTTATGTGACTGTAAGCTGAATGCTCAGTTCAAAACTTGGTTAGCTGCTATGTTTTTCCGCACAGGGGCCATGCTGAAGTTTTAATATGTACTTTTAGTACCCGAGTCTTCAGGACTTTAATATCTGGTATGTACTGTATGTCATAATTGTAATGTACTCGATGTGACTTACGCCTTTGTTATATAATATGTTTGATTTTATTTCTTACTCTTTTTTAGCGCTGAAGGTGGTCACACAGTGACTGAAGCCGATTTGTTGTAATAAATGATTTCAAACCTCCTACGACCGATGCTGCCAATTTTCTTGTCTACAAAGTTAAATTTCGTTATTTCCTATCGTTCTTAACAGTGCAATTTTAACGGTCGGCGGGTCAGTACTCATATCTTCCAGTGGCAGTAATAGTTTATAGCGTTGTAGTAGGTCCGTTAGGCTACTTAATTGAAGTGATCCATCACACGTAATGTGCGGTAATATGCATAGGACGTATAGCGTCGTTTTGATTTCCTCGCGTATCAGAATGGATGTATTATTGCGGACGACGCACAGGGCCAAATTATCTCAAAAATGTTCAGATGTGTGTGAAATCTTATGGGACTTAACTGCGAAGGTCATCTGTACCTAAGCTTACATACTACTTAACCTAAATTATCCTAGGGACAAACACACACACACCCATGCCCGAGGGAGGACTCGAACCTCCGCCGGGACCAGCCGCACACTCCATGGCTGCAGTGCCCTAGACCGCTCGGCTAAACCCGCGCCAAATTATCTGGGTACAAATCGACTGCAAATAGAAAACTATATTTTAAAAGTGAATTGATAGATGTAGCCACTAACGGCCTCAAGAACATACGTCACAAGAAGATTTTAACGCCAGAAATCCTTTACACACAAAATTCAAATAAATGACATGGATTAGCTGGTTATTCTGACAATTTTAAATTTTGTGAGAAAAGTATTTTATTTTTAAACTACCTGAGTACCCGGCTTTGCCCGGGTTCCATTTCATTTGCGTTAAACAGCCATCTCCTTCTAGCTCTCTCTGTCCGTCACCTCTTCCGCCATATTTGTCGGTCTTCTTTTCCCTCTTTCCTCTGTCCACCTCCAACACCTCTCGTTCTCTGCCCGTCTCCTCTTGCCCCTCTCTCTGTCCACCAGCTGCTCTCCCGTCTCTATGTTCGTCTCCCCTATCTTTCCTTTCTATTCATCTCCTTTGCCACCCTCTTCCTGTCCACCTCCTGCTCGCCCGTTCCTCTGGCTGTCTCCTCCTCGCCATCTCTATGCACCATACAATGATATCATTTTGTACATACAATCAGCAGCATACAGGGTGAGTCACCTAAAATTACCGCTGGATATATTTCGTAAACCACATCAAATACTGACGAATCGATTTCACAGACCGAACGTGAGGAGAGAGGCTAGTGTAATTGGTTAATACAAACCATAAAAAAATGCACGGAAATATGTTTTTTAACACAAACCTATGATTTTTTAAATGGAACCACGTTAGGTTTGTTAGCACATCTGAACATACAAACAAATACGTAATCAGTGCAGTTTGTTGCATTGTAAAATGTTAATTGCATCCGGAGATATTGTAACCTAAAGTTGACGCTTGAGTACCACTCCTCCGCTGTACGATCGTGTGTATCGGAGAGCACCGAATTACGTAGGGATCCAAAGGGAACGGTGATGGACCTTAGGTACAAAAGAGACTGGAACAGCACATTACGTCCACATGCTAACACCTTTTTATTGGTCTTTTTCACTGACGCACATGTACATTACCATGAGGGGTGAGGTACACATTCGACGTGCGTTTCATAGGACTTGGAGGACGCATAAATTGGCGAGCCCGTTCTCCTGATCTTACACCTCTGGACTTCTTTTTGTGGGGTACGTTAAAGGAGAATGTCTACCGTGTTGTGCATACAACCCCAGAGGATATGAAACAACGTATTGTGGCAGCCTGCGGCGACATTACACCAGATGTACTGCGGCGTGTACGACTTTCATTACGCCAGAGATTGCAATTGTGTGCAGCAAATGATGGCCACCACATTGAACATCTATTGGCCTGACATGTCGGGACACACTCTATTCCACTCCGTAATTGAAAACGGAAACCACGTGTGTACGTGTACCTCACCCCTCATGGTAATGTACATGTGCGTCAGTGAAAAAGACCAATAAAAAGGTGTTAGCATGTGGACGTAATGTGCTGTTCCAGTCTCTTCTGTACCTAAGGTCCATCACCGTTCCCTTTGGATCCCTACGTAATTCGGTGCTCTCCGATACACACGATCGTACAGCGGAGGAGTGGTACTCAAGCGTCAACTTTAGGTTACAATATCTCCGGATGTAATTAACATTTTACAATGCAAAAAAGGCACTGATTACGTATTTGTTTATATGTTCAGTTGTGCTAACAAAACTAACGGGGTTCCATTTAAAAAACGTAGGTTTGTGTTAAAAAACATACTTCCGTGTATTTTTTTACGGTTTGTTTTAACCAATTACACTAGCCCCTCTCCTCCCGTTTGGTCTGTGGAATCGATTCGTCAGTATTTGATGTGGTTTACCAAATATATCCAGCGGTAACGTTAGGTGACTCACCCTGTATATGGTTACTGCCTGGTAGATGGATAGCGAATAGAGATTGTATTAAAGAAGTAATAAATTCAAACGTCATGCACGATGTTGCAGTTTCTCATGTATCTCAATATTTATGACGTCATATGTCCTGAACTATGTGCCGACATAATTTTGTACGTGTAGTCTATGCTATATGTGAACACTGTCTGCAAAATGTTTCTTTACTACAATTAGTAGTAAAGAGGTAACAAATTGAAACGTCATGTCTGATGCAACAGTTCTACTGCATCGATCATGGGTTCCCGGGTTCGATTCCAGCTCGGGTCGGTTCTTTTCTGTTCGTGACTGGGTGTGTGGGTTGTCCTCTTGATGTTGTTGTTACCATTGACGTATAAGTCACCCAAGTGGCTTCAAATAAAGAGAGGTGCACCAAGCTCCCTAACATACAAACCAGAGTCTGCTGACCAATAAAGAAAGCCAAACACATATTTCATTTCATTTTACTGATACGCGAGCGCCGCCGTGGTTAACACCTAGAACACAATGCTTATGCAATCCTCAGATGGTTTAATCCATGCCAGTCCATACTTACACTGAGTTGACAAAACTATCGGATCTCCTTTTGCTCGGTGTAGTGGAGCAGCTCGACCTGGCATGGACTCAACAAGTCGTTGGAAGTCCCACGTAGATATATTCAGCCACGCTGCCTTTATAGCCGTTCATAATTTGCGAAAGTGTTGCCAATTCAGGATTTTCTGCACGAACTGACATCTCGATTATGTGTCACAGATGTTCGATGGGATTCATGACGAGCGGTTCGGGCGGCCAGGTCATTCGCTTGCGAGGTGCCGGGGCTAGCTGTGTATTTAACACTAAATTCTTCTAGAATCTTCATATAGAAATGATGCTCTAAGCCCCCCCCCCCTTTTCTGACTCCTACTTTTGCTGTTGCACATGGATTAAGAAGAAACGCGAACTTACTGTAATCGACCCTGCAAGTGGAGTAGAAAACAGTTTGGCACCTGCAATAATTTAATTGGATAGAAATTAAATAAAGGAAAGTTTCATTAACGTAGTGAGAAATGAAAGGGTTGCTCTACCGATTAACAGAATGAAACTTCTGTCCAAAATAACAATTTGATTTATTATGACTAAACTCAAAATAATAAACAAAACAAATGAAACATTTACAATACCTCAAATTGGATACTCAAATAAGTACTGTGAAGGTGAAGTTGTCCATAAACTAGGTTGTGACATTTATGACCAAGTGGTATGTGGAGCCAATTCCTTGCAACTCACATCTTAAGAGAAATTATTCATCCAGAGGCTTCCTTTACCAGGATACAGGTTGGCTGGCAGCTTTTCTAGGAGCTCTTTGCGGTGTGGGGGAGTAGCCATGTATGTGAAAAACGGTATCCCATTTGAGTCAATTGATGTTTCAAAGTACTGCACTGAAAAGGTGTTTGAATGTTGTACAGGTGTGGTTAAATTTAGTGGAGCTAAACTTCTTACTGTTGTTATTTATAGATCCCCAGACTCCGATTTCACAACATTTTTGCTAAAGCTAGAGGAGGTTCTTGGTTCACTTTATAGGAAATACAAAAACTTAGTTATATGTGGTGACTTCAATATTAATTGTATAAGTGATTTTGCAAGGAAAAGGATGCTGGTAGACCTCATTAGTTCATATAATCTGATGCAAACCGTATTCTTTCCAACGAGAGTGCAAGGGAACAGTAGAACAACCATAGACAATATTTTTGTTCATTCCTCATTTCTAGAAGGGCATTCTGTTAGCAAAAAGGTGAATGGCCTTTCGGATCATGATGCACAAATTTTAACTCTAAAAGATTTTTGTGCTGCAAAACATGTTAAATATAGTTACCAACTTTTTAGGAAAGCTGATCCAGTTGCTGTAGAGACTTTTGTAAACCTTATCAAAGAACTAGAGTGGCAAGATGTTTATAGTGCTGATACAGTAGACGATAAATACAATGCTTTCCTCAAGACTTTTCTCGTGCTCTTTGAAAGTTGCTTTCCGTTAGAACATTCAAAGCAGGGCACTAGCACAAACAGGCAGCCTGGGTGGCTGACTAAAGGGATAAGAATATCTTGTAGAACAAAATGGCAATTATATGAAAACGTTAGAAACGGTCACAATCTAAATGCAACAGCCCATTACAAACAGTATTGTAAGGTGCTTAGAAAAGTTATTAGGAAGGCAAAAAGTATGTGGTATGCAGATAGAATAGCTAAGTCTCGGGATAAAATTAAAACCATATGGTCAGTCGTAAAGGAAGTGGCTGGTCTGCAGAGACAGGTCGAGGATATAGAATCAGTGCGTAGTGGGAATGTCCGTGTTACTGATAAGTCGTATATATGTACAGTATTTAATAATCACTTTCTGAATATAGCAGGTGAACTAAATAGAAACCTAGTCCCAACAGGGAATCATATAGCGCTCGTAGAAAAAAGTGTTCCGAGACTGTTACCTCAAATGCTCCTCCATGATACTGACAAGAGGGAGATTGAGTTAATAATTAAATCACTAAAGACCAAGAACTCTCATGGATATGACGGGGTATCTACCAGAATACTGAAGTATTGTTCCATGTATGTAAGCCCAGTACTTAGCCATATCTATAACTTTTCCTTTAGGAGTGGTCGGTTTCCTGACTGATTAAAGTACTCGGTAGTGAAGCCACTTTATAAAAAGGGAGACAGGGATAATGTTGACAATTATAGGCCTATTTCTATGACATCGGTGTCTGCTAAAGTTATCGAGAGGGTTGTATATACAAGGTTACTGGAGCATTTAAAATCACATAATTTGCTGTCAAATGTACAGTTTGGTTTTAGAAATGGCTTAACAACTGAAAATGCTATAGTCTCTTTTCTCTGTGAGGTTTTGGACGGATTAAATAAAAGGTTGCGAACGTTAGGTGTTTTCTTTGATTTAACGAAGGCTTTTGACTGTGTTGACCACAAAATATTACTGCAGAAGTTGGACCATTATAGAGTAAGGGGAGTAGCTTACAATTGGTTCGCCTCTTACTTTAACAACAGAAAGCAGAAGGTAATTCTCCGCAATATTGAGAGTGGTAGTGATGTTCAGTCCCAATGGGGCACTGTTAAATGGGGCGTTCCCCAAGGGTCGGTGCTGGGGCCACTGCTGTTTCTTATTTATATAAATGATATTCCTTCAAGTATTACAGGTGATTCAAAAATATTTCTGTTTGCTGATGACACCAGCTTAGTAGTGAAGGGTCTTGTGTGTAATATTGAAACATTATCAAATAATGTAGTTCATGAAATAAGTTCATGGCTTGTGGAAAATAATTTGATGCTAAATCACAGTAAGACTCAGTTTTTACAGTTTCTAACTCACAATTCAACAAGAACTGATATTTTAATCAGACAGAATGGGCATATTATAAGCGAGACGGAACAGTTTAAGTTCCTAGGCGTTCGCATAGATAGTAAGCTGTTGTGGAAAGCCCATGTTCAGGATCTTGTTCAGAAACTAAACGCCGCTTTATTTATCATTGGAACAGTATATGAAATAAGTGACATTTCAACACGAAAAGTAGTCTACTTCGCATATTTTCATACGCTTATGTGATATGGTATTATTTTTTGGGGTAATTCTTCTGATTCAAAAAGTGTATTTTTGGCTCAAAAACGGGCTGTTCGAGCTATGTATGGTGTAAGTTCGAAAACCTCTTGTCGACCCCTATTCAATAGTCTGGGAATTATGACATTGCCCTCACAGTATATATTTTCTTTAATGTCGTTTGTTGTTAGCAATGTTAGCTTATTCCCAAGAGTTAGCACCTTTCACTCAGTTAATACTAGGCAGAAATCAAATCTGCATGTGGAATGCACTTCCTTGACTCTTGTGCAGAAAGGAGTGCAGTATTCTGCTGCATCCATTTTCAATACGCTACCACAAGAACTCAAAAGTCTTAGCAGTAGCCCAAACACATTTAAGTCTAAACTGAAGAGTTTCCTCATGGCTTACTCCTTCTATTCTGTCGAGGAGCTCCTGGAAGAGCTAAAAAATTAAGCAAATTCTAGTGTTACATTCTTGATTTTCTTTGTTTAAACTAACGACTTGTCGCCTGAATATGTTTCTTATATTTCATTTTATCTGTTTCTACAATTTACAACTGAATATGTTTCTTATATTTCACTTTATCTGTTTCTACAATCATGTTATAATTTCATGTATTGATTCGTTCCATGACCATGGAGACTTCTCCTTAATGTGGTCCCACGGAACAATAAATAAATAACACCCAGCTAACCCAACATTAATTGCTGCTACAGTAGTGATAACTCAGACAATGAACACCCAAGACAGAACAAAGATAGAAAAGACGAACAGGTGCGCTCTGCTGAGCTCTGATTATCACAGAGCAAAATTCCCTAATCTGCCAGTGCTGCGGACATACATTGCCAAGCTGTCTTCTTAACTGCAAGGACACGATCTGGCGTACCAGCGGCAATGGCTGGTTGCTTCGATGTCCCGTCGTGGTGATGATAATGTCGCGAGTATAGCCTGAAACAAATTCACCTGGTCTGGTTGTTCCAGACTAAAGATTTCCTAGCAACACAAATACGCCTCTGAGGGAGACGAAGAAGACTCGCTACACAATCACTGACAGTGCAGTGAGTGATTTTAACAAGAGAAGTCACACAGTAACTCCGGTACAGTCAACTTTAGCCAAAACTGCTCAAGACGGACAACATAGGCCGCTTGTATGCAGAATGCTCAATTGCCAACTGTACTTGTAAAGTTACGTTGAAGTCGAAACTTCAGCAACTTCGTCAAACATTTACAATTAAATAAAAGTATACTAGACAGCCAATGGAAGGCAGGCTGTCCAGAGCAGCGAGAGCCCAGTCTTGTAACCTACTCTGACCGAAAGGCGAGAGCTGACTCCATCAAGAGCACCCGTACAAGCCAAACACAGAACATTCCCGCCCACACGACGGTGGCTGTGGTTAAATGTTCCAATCAGCAACTCGAAAACCAGCGGAAAATTCCGCTCTATTGCCGACGCACTACTATTCCACCAATTTCTACGCCGATTTTGCTACGTCACGGAGCTATCCCATGAGCAAGCCAATCACAGTTATGATTTTGCAGAAAACGCGGCAATTTGCCCGCCAAGACTGCTTGGGAACACAAGTCATTCCCACGCCTCGCTGGTAGATTGCCAGAAAGTGTTTTCACAAAGTTTCTGCGAAGTAACGGAATCTCTAGCCCAGCCGCTCCATCAGGCCCCTGTGGGCGAGTCGCCCCTGCTCTTATGACAATGTCGGCGTCTGGAAAGCATCCACTCAACTCCCTCACAACCGTCGGCTTAACCCTTTCAAGATTAGTAGTACCCGCCTGTCACCGGACCACCCGGGTGACCAGAGATGCTGTGTGGGAAGTCCGCGTGTGAAGGAATAGCAACTTTTCACTGCATGCAATTAGAGAGGAAAATCGAATTACTCAAAGTAAGATAGAAATAGTCCGCAGCTCGTGGTCTCGCGGTAGCGTTCTCGCTGCCCGAGCACGGGATCCTGGGTTCGATTCCCGGCGGGGTCAGGGATTTTTCCTGCCTCGAGATGACTGGGTGTTGTTGTGTTGTCTTCATCATCATCATTCATCCCCATTACTGTCGTAGGAAGGCAATGGCAAATCACCTTGCCTGGTAAGGCGGTGCGGGTCTCCCGCGTCGCTCCCCTATGCTCTGTAAAGGAGTGTGGGACTCATCATCATCATCATAATCATCAAGATAGAAATATGAGAGGGTGCTCATGCCACATCTCACGCTCTGATTATCAAGAATGTTGTGACATGGCGCATTGTCAACCATCGTTGTCTGGGAACATTAAGTCCAAGAATGGCTCTAGATTGTCTTCAGGTAGCTGGACATAACAATTTACATTCAATGAACGGTTCAGTTGGACCAGAGGACTCAGTCGATTCCATGTGAACACAGCCCACACCATTGAGCCACTACCAACTTGCACAGTTCCTTGCCGACAACTTGGGTGCATGGGCTACATGGGGTCTGCGCCATACTCGAACCCTACCAACAGCTCTTACCACCTGAAATCTAGACTCGTCTAACTAGGCTACGGTTTTCCAGTCGTCTTGGGTCCGACCGATATGGCCAAGTCCCAGGAGAGGCGCTGCAGGCGATGTCGAGCTGTTAGTAAATGCAGATCGTCTGCTGCCATAGCCGCTTAACGCCAAATTTCGCGTCACTTTCCTAACGTATACGTTCGTCGTTAGTCCCACACTGATTCCTACGGTTATCACTGTTAACACTGACAAATCTACGCAAACGCCGCTGCTCTGTTCCTCAGGGTTCAAGCTATCTTATTACCAAGTTACATCGAAATCGGTTCAGCGGGTAAGTAATAATAAATTTCGTCATGAATTACGTAGCAGTTTTTACGAATATCATCGTTTATGACATCATATAACGTGACCTATGTGTCATACAGTGATATAATTTTGTAGGTACATTCAGTGGCATATGTGTACACTGTCTCAGAATGTATCTCGAAATCAGTTAGTAGTCGTCGTGTCGTGTAACTAGGGCCTCCCATCAGGTAGACCATTCGCTCGGTGCAAGTCTTTCGATTTGACGCCACTATGGTGACTTGGGCGTGGATGGGGGTGAAAGGATGATGATTAGGACAACACAACACCCAGTGTCTGAGCGGAGAAAATCTTCGACCTAGCCGGGAATCGAACCCAGGCCCTTTGGATTGGCATTCTTTCGCGCTGAGCACTCAGCTACCGCGGGCGGATATAGCTAGTAGTAAAGAAGTACTAAATTAAAACGTCATACCTGATGCGAAAATCAACAGTGAAAATGTAGTAATCGGTGAACTTTATTCTTTTCGTCTCTAAGTGGAGACTGTCAGTGAGGAAAAGTTTCGTAAATTTTGGAAACTGTATAAATTTGCTGTAGGTCGCTAAATGCTTTCTTTCTCAAATACTGGGTGAATTATATCTGGCTATTCGCGAGTCGTGGCCTACATTTCTTTTTCAACCTCCACCCTCACCTCTTTGACAGGCCGGTGGCTCTTACCAGCACAGACATTCCTTCCGGACAGTAAGTGGTATGTGAACCAAGTTTGATTGAAATTGGTGTAATGGTTCAGGAGGAGGTACGGAACATACAATACATACATACTCGTTCATTTTTGTAATGTTTATGAATGTTTCTTTCCTCGTCATCCTATTTTGATGAAATATACCCTATACGTTGCCCCTAGCTACACTGAAGTTAACTGTGAAAACCCCATAAGGATTCCGTTTAGTAGTTTTGGAGCGCGTTCAGACATCCAAGAAAGGTTTATTAAATCGATAAATCACGATACCTTTTTCTCCGTGATCCGATTTTGGTGAACTAAAGCCCACAAGGTGCCTCAAACTACGCTGAAGTTTCCTGCGGAAATCCCATGAAAGTCCATCTAGTAGTTTTGTGGATCAACGTGTTCAGAGGCAGACAGATACGACAGTTTTACAGATTTATTATTAGAATATAGATATACAGTAGATGTCACTAGCACCACCACCTTCTCGCGAACTCAGTTCAAGAAAATAATTATAATTAGTCATTCCACACCAAAATAATTGGAATTTTGTGAGTGACTACTTTTTAAACTGTAATCCATGTATATTTCAATCTGGTCTCCAGCCAACAATATTGTTGCTTGAAAAGCCTCTCGTTTGATAAACGATGAAGTTGATGGTTCTGTTTTTAAATAGCATACACCAGACAGAAAGAAGGGCCTGTTGCTGTCAAGCTAGCTTACGAATGCTGTCTACTAGATAACTGTCTTGAGAATCTGAAATTACCAGCAAGTGACCACATTGATTTGTGAGCACGTGTGACGTTTGTCTGTACATACAACTGTTATTTTTGTCAAAAGTAGATAATAAGTATAAATTATAGGCAGGCTGATTTAAAGTGTGGACCATGAACTCATTAGAGTTGATAGAAGACATGGGATAGGAAAAAAACAGAGAGGATAGAAGAATGGCACGACTGACAGAGAAAAAAATCTCACCAGAAGAAGAAGTGAGTATTTGCTTGTCTGTTTGACAAAGAGGATTAGTAATATTTTTATTGAACATTATTAGGGTAACAAAAGGCAGCGCTTCTGCTTTTTCGTATGTACTACAGAATACTGGAATGGACACAGTATTCAGGGAATCTATTTCTATAGGCAGACGGCGACAGTGGAGGAGTTTGTGAATGTTTTTTGTGGTATGGATGGACAGAGTTAAGATGCTGGATTAGTGAGACATTACGTTCCGATTAGGATGTGATATGTCAATTTCCTGTAACCCACGTAAAACTAACGCAAAGAATGTATTTTGCTATTCACGAATTTAGGACAAAATCCCTCTCTTGGGTTCTGTCGCGGGGAAAATTCCCACTGTAATGTTCAAGTAATTTCCGAAAAAAAAAAGAAAACATTAGGCAATTTGGGGAAGACTGTTCTGACCCGTATCGTTAAAGCTCTGCCCCCCCCCTCACTTTCCCCCTACCATTCCTCTACAAAAGCAATAAAGGATGAATACCGTATAAACAATGGCTTGCGAGATGAAATTGCTTCCGCCTTGGGACAGGACCCGGCCGTGCACGGTGCTTAGCTCACGCACGAAATCTCGATGTGAGTCCTCTTGCCTGAGATGACGCGACACAGGTGTGCCTCTCGAAGCCGCTATTCAACCCGCAGAAACAGTTACCTCCTTCCCACGGGTTTTCTAGACTCAATAATCGCCTTTTTCCTGCACTGACTACACGAAGAAGATCAACAGGACATATTATCCGTCAGACTTAGCGGTAACGTCATTAAATGGCAAAGGAAGTGATTACCTCATTTTCTCTATAGTTTATAATCAATATTAAATTGTCGCTCGTATTAAAACTAAAGAAAATATATCTTTTTTCATTAATATCTCTGGTCGTCAGTTTTGACGAAAGTTATTTTAACTTAATCACAGACGAAGAGAAGAGAGTAAATTTGATTAAAAATCCACGTGTATCTTCGTAACAATATGAACTTTTTTATCAATTAAACTGTCGTCATTCCATTTGGAAAAACGTCACTGCATTAAATCGTACTAAACGTGCTTTGTCATAAAAATGAGTTTGATTACACTGAATTACACTGCATAACAATTATCAAAAGTGTAGGTACAATAATACGTAGTGTAAGTACATAACATTTACCAAACACGCACACGTTCGTGTTTGAGAGACCGACCATGACAGTCTCTTGTGCCAAACTCTTCGTGTGACAGTAGCAGTTGGATTCAACGTCCTCAATTATTTCTTGGATATATTCCAGTCTCTGTCTCTCTGTACAGTTTAAACGCTCTACAGCTCTCTCTACGGCCATGAAGTCTTAGCAGATGTCCTGCCATCCTGTCCCTTGTCTTGTCACTGTTTTCCACATATTTATTTGCCCTCCGATTATACGAGAACCTACACCTACCTTACCTTGTCAATCCACGTTATTTTCAACATCCATTTGTCGCACCGCGTCTCAAACGCTTCGATTCTCTTCTTTTCCAGTTTCTGCACGATTCATGATTCATTTCCATACAGTACTGAGCTCCAGATAGGCATTCGTAGAAATTTCTTCCTTACAGACCAATGCCTGATACTTGTAGACTTCTTTTCTCTATCTCTTCATCATCTGCTTGCGACTTTGACATGTATACCTGAACAATCGTTGTCAGTGTTGACTTGCTGTCGATTCTGATAAGAACAACCCTATCACTGAACTGTTCACAGTAACTCACCATCTATCCTATATTCGTACTCCTAACGAATCCTACTCCCATTATACCATTTTCTGCTGCTGTTGATATTACGCTTTACTCGTCGGACCAGAAATCCTTGTCTTGTTCCCATTTCACTTCATTAACACCCACTGTCTCTGGGTTATGCTTTAGCATTTCCCTTTTCAGATTTTCTAGCTTCCCTACAACGTTCAAACTACAGACATTCCACTCCCCGACACGTAGAACGTTATCGTTTGTTTGGTTATTCGATCTTTTTCTCACGGTCACCTACCCTTTGGCTTTTCTCTCCCGGAGGTCCGAATGGGGGATTACTTCGGAATGTAGTTGCCAAAAGAGAGATCATCATGATATTCAGTTACAGGCCACATGTGTTGCGGATACACGTTATGTGTCTTTAATGCAGTGGTTTCCATTGCGTTCTGCATTCTCATGTCGTTGATCGTTGCTGATTCCACTCCAAGGGCAAGAGGGTGTCCTGAACTTCTGTGTGGTCCACCGCCCTCTTCGACAGGGCCATTGGCAGATTGAGGGCCGTCATTGCCGATAATTTTTATTCATAATTTAAGTCTCGGCATTCGAATCCAGGACCGAGGAAGTTCTGATTACTGATCAATGACGCTACCCTTGGAACACAGGTTCACTAATTCAGTATATAGAGGTAGATAAAAAGCTAACAGTCGTGAGGCATTGCATTGCGGTTGTAGGGGAAGGCGTGGATGAAAGTGCTGTGGGAGAGTATGGCCTCGGTAGTATAAAGGAGAAGAAAGACTAATTGAGTTCTGTAATAAAGTTCAGATGATAAAAACGAATACTACGTTCGAGATTTGCTGATGACATGGCATTAGTGGCAGAAAGTGAGCGGACAGTGAATAACATGCTGAAAGATCTGAATGAAGCTTGTGTGGGATATGGGATGCAAATAAACACTGCAAAAACAAAGAGTATGGTCATCATTAAAATAGGACAATCTACCATTAGCCAAGTAAGTGCGTTTAAATATCTTGGAAGCACAATAACTGAAGACTTGAGATGTCACCAAGAGGTGAAAACTCGAATTGCCATGGCGAAGGAGGCATTCAACAGAAAGGGGAGACTCTTATGTGGCAAATTAGATAAAGCTGTAAGGAAAAGGCTTGGCAAATGTTTTGTCTGGAGTGTGGCACTATATGGGGCAGAAATATGGACGCTGAGACGAGAGGAAGAAAAAAAAGGTTAGAAGCATTTCAGATGTGGATGTGGAGGAGAATGGAGAGGATAAGCCAGATGGAAAGAGTGAGTAATGAAAGACTATTGGAAAAGGTTGGTGAGAGAAGATGTCTGCTGAAGTTTGTAAGAGGAAGGAAAAACAAATGGTTGGGACATTCATTGAGAAGGGAGTGCTTGCTAGCAGATGCTTTGGAAGGATTGGTTTGTGGGAGAAGACTGAGGGGAAGAAGGAGATACAAGAGGATAGATGACATAAAGGGAAGAGGAAATAATGCAGACCTGAAGAGGCTGGCAGAAGGCCGGACAGCCTGGGGAACTACCATGTGAAAACCTGCCTTTTGGCGGCACACTGATGATGATGTTCGAGAATCGCAAGAGGAGAAGGAACTATGCTTGGAAAAGGCCGGGAGATACGGGAAGATTTCAGTTTCACAGTCAGGCGGAGCTTCCGAAATCAAATACTGCTTTGCAAGGCGTACACAAGGGCAGATATCGACTCAGATCACAATTTGGTAATGATGAAAAGTAGGTTGAAGTTTAAGAACCTAGACAGAAAGAATCAGTGCACAAAGAAGTGGGATACGGAAATACTAAGGAATGAAGAGATACACTTAAAGTTTACTGAGGCTCCAGATACTGCGATAATGCTTAGCTCAGAAGGCAGTTCAGTTGAAAAGGATTCCACATCTCTAAAAAGGTTAATCACAGAAGATGAAGAGAAAAACGTAGGTGCAAGGAAGGTAATTGCGAAGAACCCATGGTACTTCAGCCGATCGACGAAAGAAGGAAGTACAAAAAATGTTCAGGGGAATTCAGCAATACAGAAATATGAGGTACTTGTATGAAATAAACGAGAAGTGTACGGAAGCTAAGGTAAAATGGCTATATGAAAAAGGGAAAAATCTTTAGGTTTGTTTGTAAATAACTCATCTGCTACCAGTCACGATTTTCTTTATTTTATTTTTCGCCCGACGCGTTTCGGGATGATTCCCATTTTCAAGTGCGTTTTCTTGTGTTTGTTGTGCCGCTTCTATGTGATGTTGACGATGTGTGAGAGTCTGCTTCATTTCGTTGAGTCTCACACATGGAGAATACCACTTAGAAACGGCATAACAAACACGATAAAACGCGCGTGAAAGTGGGAATTATTTCCCGAAACGAATCGTGCGAAAAATAAAATGAAGAAAATCGTGACTCGTAGCAGATGAGTTATTTGTAAACAAACCTAATGTTTTCACACTCACAGTCTTTCAGAACCATTTATAACTGATCAAATCAGGGAAAAAATTGCAAAAGAAATTATTGTGGGAAGAGCTGACTCAGCGTATCGAAAAGTCAAAACAACCTTCGGTGAAATCAAAAATTAAAAGCAAGGGTGAGAACATAAGGAGTGGAATGGGAACTTCACTGTTATATGCAGAAGAGAGAGCGGGTAGGTGAGAAGAGTACATTGGAGGCCTTTATGATGCGGAGGATTTGTCAATGACGCTGTAGAGGAAGAAACTGGAATCGACAGGGAAGAGATAGGGGATGCAGTATTGGAATCAAGATCTAGAAATGTTCCGGCAAACTTAAAATCAAATAAGGCAGAAGGATAGAAATTTCTAAAATCATTAGGAGAAGTATCAACAAAACGACTATTCACGTTGGTGTGTAGAATGTATGAGTCTGCCGATATATCATTTGTGTTTCGGAAAAATATCATTTATACAATTCCGAAGGACTGACAAGTGGGATAATTATGGCACAACCAGCTTAACACCTCAGGCATCCAAGATGCCAGAGAAAAATAGGGATAAGCTATAGGGAAAGACGGCTAATATACAACATGAACAAGACCAAAAGTGAATAATAAGTATGGGAGACCAAGAACGAAGTGCTTCGATTAAATAGTGTGTGAGGCAGGGATGTAGTCTTTCGGTCCTATACATTCGACGAAGAAGCGATAGCGGAAGTAAAAGGAAGGTTCAAAAGTGAGATTAAGATTCAAGGTGGAAGGATATCAGTGTTAAGATATGGTGATTAATTTCTATTATGAGTGAAAGTGGTGAAAAGTTATAGCATCTTTTGCATGGAACGAACAGTCTAATAAGTACGGAATATGGATTGAGAGTGAATCGAAGAAAGATGAAAGTAATGAGAACTAGCAGAAATAAGAACAGCGAGAAACTTACTAGAATTGGGGATCACAAAGTAATTAAGCAATTCGGCTATCTACGCAGCAACGTAACGCTTGACGGACGGAGGAAGGAGGACATAAAAAGCAGACTAGTACGGGCAAAATGGGCATTCCTGGCCAAGAGAAGTTTACTAGTACCAAACATAGGTCTTAATTTGAAGAAGAAATTTTTGAGACTGTACGTTTGGAACACAACAAAATGGTTCAAATGGCTCTGAGCACTATGGGACTTAACTTCTGTGGTCATCAGTCCCCTAGAACTTAGAACTACTTAAACGTAACTAACCTAAGGACATCACACACATCCATGCCCGAGGCAGGATTCGAACCTGCGACCGTAGCAGTCCCGCGGTTCCGGACTGCGCGCCTAGAACCACTAGACCACCGCTGCCGGCTTGGAACACAACACTGTATGGCATTTGGACTGTTGGGAAACCGGAACAGAAGAGAATCGAAGCATCTGATATGTGGAGCTACAGAAGAAAGTTGAAAATTAGGCGGAGTGATGAGGAATGAGGAGGTTCTCCGCAGAATCGGCGAGGAAAGGAATACATGGAAAACACAGGGAAGAAGAAAGGACCGGACGATAGAACATCTGTTAAGACATCACAGAATAACTTCCACGGTACTAGAGGGAGCTGTAGGAGGTAAAATTTTAGAGGAAGACAGATACTGGGATACATCCAGCAAATAACTGAGGACGTATGTTGCAAATGCTACTCTGAGATGAAGAGGTTGGCACAGGAGAGGAGCTAGTGGCGGGCAGCATGAAACATGCTTTCTATGTCATCTTTGCTCCATCCCTCAGACGCGACAACATACGACACTTACCTACACCGACTTCACAAATGTAATCATAACTTTTAGTTATCTTTCCTGTCCAATACCTGAAAACTCGTGGTAGTAGAAAATGATGAAGCAACGATTAAACACAGCACTTAGTCAGAACCGTGAACAGTACTGCTCGAAAACCAAACGTGAGTTATTCTTGAAGAACAACACTCTTCCACAGTTGTCTTATGAGTTCCTGCCCCCTTTCTTCCTCATTACCATATAGCTTTGGCCAAGATGACTGTTTCGGATGTCGTTCTTCACAGAGTCAAGGTCGTTTTCCCCTTTAGTATGCGCCGGTGTATCTGTGTCGCCGCATGTGGTTGTAGTTACGTGGTTGACAGGACAGAAGAAAATGGTTCAAATGGCTCTGAGCACTATCGGACTCAACTGCTGAGGTCATCAGTCCCCTAGAACTTAGAACTAGTTAAACCTAACTAACATAAGGACATCACAAACATCCATGCCCGAGACAGGGTTGACAGAAGAACAAACTAGAGATAAGCAAATTATGAAGGCTTATTAGCATAGTTAAAGAATAGACCCTAACAAATTAAAGTGCACAATGGTCAATAACGTGATATTTTAAACTCTAATTGTTACTTGTATGCAGTGTGTTTATCAAGAAATATTGCTGGCTCTTTCCAGCTCTTTATGCTGTATAGTTGAGTTGTGGCAGGTCTGATTTGCTGTGTCTTTCGAAATGTTTGCACATGCGGCTGTTGCGCCCCGTACACGTTGGGCTATTTCAGTCAGATTATTAGTGTAGTTGATGTTTTACTGTGAAATTCTAGAGAACACATTTTCTTGGTTTCTTTTCAGATGGGCCGTACGTACAGAAGAAAAAAAAAGGCTTCATGGTCCGAGGAATGTATGAAACAAGTACTAAAAAGTGTTATAGTCAGCTACTCTGGATAAAGTGCCAACAATGTGGTACGTGGTTCCACAGGTTGAAAGTGTTGTTAATCAAACTTCTCTATTTAAACTAGACTGAACGGCATGTGACTGCTTCAGTCTTTAATAAAACTTGCACCTGACTGCGTATTTAACTTAACTGAACTTTATCTGACTGCATGAAAATATTGTTGGAAAACTAATACACAAAATACACATCTGACTGCATGAAAGTTTAGTGGTGAAAATAAATGAAAGTCACCAACCTGCATCTGACTGCGTCTGTGGACTTGGCTCGTGCACTCCTTCCTGTTTAGCCGACAATAAAACACACATTCAACTCAGCCGTAGTGCAATGGCATAAAATTGTCATTCTAGATAACTTTACTCATTTTGGCCCTGTTTGTTACTTAATAAAAATTCTGTCCTGATCTGAATAATTTGCCAACTGTGCAATGGCATATAGATTATTTTACTCTGATAAATGAAATTATTAGCTTTACTCATGGGAACTTTACTTTAATGTACCTTTTGGTTCAATGCAAGCACAGGATGCAGAGAACGATATAAGGTGTGAGATGAAACTCTAATTTTATCTAAAAAATATTTATTGTTCAAACTTTTAAGGCACATGTGAAAAACTAAAAAAAAACTTCTATAGCAAGGATTTACGAGAAAGTTTCACAAAACGCTTATTGCGTCAACAATGGGATTTCTATCTAGCTTTTAGACATTATTTAACCAAAGAAAACCTATTTTATTAATTATTCTTTCTAGTTTCCCCATGTATGTGCCGAGTTTCGCCCAATATATAGCTTATTATGTGCGTAGCGCCAATTCTTAACTTTTCTGCTGTCACGACCCGGCTGCCTCCTGCAGGCATCTAGCTCCGACTCGAAACACGTCTGCTGTCTCCGCGCATCTCCTCACAACTACTCAAACTTTTACCGCGTGCACCTAGCTCTGTTAGCTGTCAAAGATCTTACTACTCGAAGATGTACTACTCGTCCAACCTTGCGGTTCGGAACTATCGACATTTTTCACTGGCTCTATCCTGATCGAATCTCAGCACATACCTTTCAAGGTGTGTGTGGGTGTCAAAAGGACGAAAAATGTTTACATGTGATAAATGCTTATGATTTTGACACTGAAATGCACTTAGCGGAATAGCTTCTTGACTGGGTGGAACAGCCACACCATTTTTATATACTGTGATTTCTGCCTTCTTTAGTTGTTGGTTTAATGTTTTGTTCATATAAAGGAATTTCGACCTTTTATACACTGGAATGTATTCACAATTAAAATACCATAGTTGTTTCACATTGACAGAATTTAAAAAAATTTCCATGTCATATTATATGGTGCTTAAAGTTGAAGTGAGCGGATAGCACCGCCGTACCCAATACGTAAAAATAACTTTGATCTGTTACACACACACACACACACACACTCACACACACACACACACACACACACACATATATATATATATATATATATATATATATACATATATATATGTAACTACTATATTGAGAAGAGAGCGCTCTTTATGCTGTATAAGACTTACAGCAACGTGAATGTTAAACGAGAGATATACATGTGGTGCAGTAACTAATGTTTTTTATCATAGTCTGAGTGTGGATGCCCTTTGCAAGGGACATCAATCTACGGATTTGTGGAGAGGCCGAGCTTCTCATACGTCAACATGAGTATCGTGAGTACCTCACTTCGAGGGAAACCCCTGCTGTAGAATCAGCTGACATGTCTAACAGGTCTTGTAATACTCCCATCAAAATTTTATATCTGTAATTTCAAGGGAAATCTGAAAGGAATACTTAAAACTGACATTAAAATTAAAAACTAGAACCAAGTAATCTACATTACAATTAACAACTTCGACATAAAGCAAGTACGTGTTAAAATATTACAGGTAACATTGAATTAGCGGAAAAATTTGCCAACTGAGTAAATACGGAAAAACATTTTAAAATACTGCAAAACATTTTTTATAAAATTCGTACCTTGATAAAATGCCTAGAGTAACCAGTCATACTGATTATCATTGCAGTGCCATATGTTAAAAATAACATACCCGACTTAATCAACGTAATAACATTGTATCAACTGCAGTGTCTTAGCTGCAGAGAAGTAAATATGTGCACAAATTGTCTCATACCTGAACTTCTAGACATCAAGTCAAAATGTGTCAGGTGAAAACGATGTCAAAAACATTAACGAGTAAGACAGTAGCAAAAAAAAATAGAAGACAAACAACACCCTGAAGTAATAATATATTTTGTTCTCATGTTGTGAATTTCCAGGTGATGTGATATAAAGAGGAGAACTGTTACACATGCTAGGCACTTTCATCTCGCTCCAACCGAGTAACCAGTCTCATCTACTAGTTCACTTTCTGCTACTATTGCTTTCACATAGACTGGTAATGGCCACTCCCCTATGCTCTGCATCCATCTCTGTTCATCGTAATAGCTTTGTTTATGTCATGTTGCTGGTACATACCAACCATACTTCTGGCTACTCAACCCATGGTGGACACCCCAACCACCTCCATCGTTTACACCACCCCTTCCCCTGCACCCATCATCATTTGTGGAGTGCTTCCTCTGGTCCAACCCCTCCTCCTCACAATTTCTTCCTCATGTACAGTGACATCAGCCCCCTACCCCACCTCCGTGACACCATTCCTACCCTCAACTTTTTCTTTTGCCTTTCCTTCATTCCAAACCTTTCCCACACTCACAGCTACCCATGTAACACCTGCATGGGTTACATGTTGCAGTGCCACAGTCACTACACCAGATGCCATAACACTATCCAATCCACCTGCAGGTGCACTGATTCCATCCCACTGGAAGGACCTGCTCAGTGCCACACCCGCCCTCTCCAATTCCTCAACTCCCACCCAATCCCACAGTCACCAAAAATCCCTCACCAAAAATCCCCAGAAGCGACCCAACAGACCCCACAGCCAGCACTACTACCAAAAAACATCAGACCAACCCAAATCCCACTGAACATAAGGATGCTGCTCCATCCCCCAGACCCCCCCCCTCTACTGTCAAAGCCTTCCTCCTCTCTCGCCCTCACCTTCAATTCCCAAATGCAGAATGTCTAACCATCTAAATCACAAAGTATGCCCCTCACTTTCCTATCACCCCAAACATCTCTTACAAAGACTCAGTCTTCATCAAATCAACCAATACCAACTTCCACACTGATCTCCTACACAAACTCCCCAGTGTTACCTTTGGTGCTCATGACACTCTTGTGCCCTTCATCATTTCATTTTTCCCCATACCCAAACAACCCCAACCTCCACTCCATTCCTGCACCCTCACTGCCATGATTACAAAGCTTGGCCCTGAGATCATGGCAGAGGAGGTGGTTGCAGAACTCAGTTCCAATCCTTTCTTAGAAATCTGTACTGCTCACTGTATCTTCAGTGACTCTGGTCCCACCTTCCTCATGCGAGTATTCACAGAGTATGCTACCATCATCGATAACCTCTTCTCATAGGGAACTCTCATTTACCTTTGTTGTGACTAAGTTGAACCCTCCAATTCCCCCCCCCCCCCCACCAACCCTATAGATGACCCTCCCCCATCCTACAGATGCCAAAAATGATGAAAAATATCTTCTCAGTAACGACCACCTTACTGCTGATTGCAAGAATCCTTCCACTTGCTTCCACTGTAAGCAATCCCATTTCCTTAAGCAATATCCCAGCCTAGACTCATCCCCACCTGCATCATCTGCAATGATACCCACCTTAATTACTCCACCAAGTGCAAGGCCAACTGTCCACCCATCAAACTGGAAACAACTGTGCCTCTCCATCTTACTGACCATTCCGTCCATCTCAACAACTCCCTCCACCTGCCTCCCACTGCTGAAGACATCATCTATTTCCTTACTATTGTCTTCCAAAATATCCACCCCTTCCAACTACCAAACATTCTCCAGTAAATATTCCTTACTGCCTGATCAGTGTTCCATTTCAACACCCATGCCACATACGAAACCAGGTCCACTTCATCTTCACCCATCTCAACACCCTTGTATAAACCTCTCCACACCTAAGCCCCACAACCCACTTCCTAGCATCTCATCAACATCTCATCATGATGTGACAGCACTATAACATCATATATGGCAACATCTTCTCCCTTCCCACCAACAAGCCACCTTTTATTCATACCCTGTCCCAACACAACATCAATACCTTCATCCTCAACGAAAAATTCCTCCAACCACATCACACCATCTAAATCTCTCCCTGTATCCTTCACCACACTTATAACCTCTTCCCCAGAGGTGGAGTAGCAACTGGCCATCACAGGAACATCGCGGTTTGGCCACAATCCTTATCTAGTAATCTCACTGAGCACCTTATCCTCAGCCTCTTCTTCAAAACTCTAACTCTTACCTGTGCTACCATCTACATCCAAACTGATAATCCCACCCCTTATGATGCCCTCGTCTACATTGCCCATACCTTTTCCACCTATATTATTGCGACTGACCTCAACATCGATAGTAGATCACCTGCAGAACTCCAGCAGTGGCGTCAATTTACCAACTCTCTCAGAGATTACAGTGTCCCCATCCCACAGCACACCCGTTCTGGAAGCAATACCACCCCAGATGTTATCCTAGCATCTCCCAGCCTCTTGGATACCTCACTGCAGAAGACCTCAATCCAATTAGAAGAGACTACCTACCTGTCCTCCTCACCATATCTTGAGCACTACCCATCCCCATTTATCCACCCCATTTTGTGTCCAATAGTTACCCACAATTACTCCTGTGCTGACTAGAATGCCTACTGGGTATACAATGATACACAGACTGGAAGCCACCCCCTACCCTTCCAACAACCTGCTGATATCCCCTGTGCCACGACCTTCCTGCAATAGAACTTGTCAGATGCTATCTCTGCCTGTAACCTTACTAAAGCCACATATCCTCATTGCTGCACTCTCCCACCGGAAGCTGTTCTTCTCCATGAATACCGTCGCTTATATCGCCCCTTCCTGCAGACTCATGACCGAGATACACTCACACACCACCGGAAATTACAGCAACACATCAGAAATTTCTTCAGTGCCAGAAAACTGGCTCCAGACATGCACCACACTAGTGATACACACCCAGTTAACTCTTCCGAGTACTGTAAAGCATTTCACCATAATACTGACACTCAACCCCTCCTCACTATCTGATCCTTCAAAAGAACCTTCCCTTACTTGACGACCTGAGCAAAGCCAATCACATCTTATCCCTCTGACATCTTCTCCATCCCTCAGGACCCTTCCCTTGGTTACACCCAATTTCCTAGTGTCCATGGCTCCCAGCTTCTGGTACTTGGACAATGTACCAGAAACAGACTTAAACACCCCAAACACAGCACAGGGCATAAAACAAATACTTCACAGAAAGTGCAACACATACCCTGGTCATGACTATCCCCTCCCCACATATTGCCCTGTCTTCTTTCTCATCATCTTGCAACCCTATATAACACTATCCTCTCCACAGTCTACTGTCCTGACCTGTGGAAAATCTCCAAAATCCTGCTTTTCCTTAAATCAAACAAACCCCGACTGACACTGTCCCATCTATTTCATCTCAGTGTTTAGCAAGGTCTTTGAATCTGTCCTCTCCCATTGCATCCACCGCAATCTGCACCAGCGTCATCTGCTTCCTGTTACCCAGTGTGGCTTCTGTCGCTCCTCTGCTGTAAATCAGTTCTTGAACCTCGCCCACCTCAACTGCTCAACAACTAAAAACCTGCTAATTTATGTCTTCCTTGATCTAGAGAAAGCATAAAACCGCATATAGCACTCTGGTCCTCTTTTCAAAATCCAGACTTATGCACTTCCTATGAACTATGTCTGCCCTTTTGCATCCTTCCTCTCCAATCGTCCAACCTATGTCAGTTGGTAACAACACCATTTACCATACCTTCCACTCCACTACAGGAGAGCGTCAATGTTCTGTTTTCTCCCCCATCCTTTACTTCTTATAAATTACTGGTATGCCCACACCACCTCCTCCCATTCACCTCCTTCAGTATGCTGATAACATCGCTTTCCTTGCTCTCTATCCTATGCTCCAAAAATCCCAACGATTCCTTCAAATCCATCTCAATCAGTTTACTTCCTGCTGTAACTAATGGCTCCTTAAGATTAACCCCTCCAAAACCCAAACGTTAGTTATAGGATGCCCCACTGCACATTCTGTATCCATGACTTCTACTCCATCATTTCTTATCATACTATCCAGCTAACACACTAAAATACCTTGGACTAGCCTTTGTCCGGCAGCTAACATGGAAACCTCACCTACTAACTGTCCAACAGGAAGCCCGTAACAGATTAAAACTACTAACTGGTCGCCTATGGTGCCTAAACCGCTCCACTGCCCTTTACATGAACAAATCTCTGATCTGCTCCATCCTTTGCTATGTCAATGTATGTGTATCTGCCCCTCACAAGTTTTATAAGTCCTTCCAGATCCTCGAACGACTTGGTCACTGCCTAGCTTTCACCATCCACATACCTTCCCCCACAAGCACCCTTAACCAACTCATTAACTTTCCACCTCTCCTCACTCACATTGAACACCTTGGAATAACCTACACCATCCATAAACTTGACTCCAACAATCCTATTGTGTCACCTCTCCTTTTTGATCGTAGTGTGCTGCCTAGCCTCTATCTACATCTCCCACCAAACCTACACCTGCATACCGCCCACATCCTCTCCCAATGAAATTTCAACCGTCTCCCTCTCCTGGACCACGAGCTCTGACCTGACGTATACCCCTCCTACCAACTCTGAATCCACCCTACTCTCTGTGTCCCCACACCCCATGAGGGCGTTCTCCTCCTCCTCTCCCCATACAATACCTCCTGTCTTCCCCTTCCCTGTCGCCCCCCTCCCCCTTTCCTCTCAAATCTATAGATTCAAATACCAGCTATCCCTCTCTCCCTATCCCCTACAGCCACCACTGTCTCATCACCACCTCTTACCATTCCTCCTTTCTCATCACGACCACTCGCCATTCTTCCCTGTACCCACCATTCCATTGGCCTTTTTTTAATGGTTAGCGTATCTTCTGTTATGTTCAGCATTTCTTTTTCAAGTGTTTTTTCAAATGGTTAGTGTTTTTCAAGTGTTTCTCAAGTAGTTTTAACTGTGCTGTTTGTCCACATTTTACCATTGTTTTAAACAATTCACGAGGACAAGATTATATTACTTATATTCTCCCATGAACTTCGCCTTTCAAAATAATTTTAATACATAGTTCATATGATTTTGTTTCACCACCTATTCTAGTGACATGTACAACTGGCTAAAGAGCGGGATGTCTGTACGGATGCCTGCCCCACTTCCCGTCCACATGGGGAGAGGGGGGATGAAATAACAACAAAGAAAAACAAAAACAGGCTTGCTACGTCCCTCCTAGATCATGACACCTGCTGCCTCCAAGTAAGTGGCTATCAAAAAGCTCTCAAAACGTGTGCTTTTGGTCACCTCCTGAGCATTAAGCAGGCGGACACCAGGAGAACTCAGTTGGCAAAAAAATCTTTATTTTCTCAAGGAGCTCCATAAATTTGCCTTTTTTAGTGTATTTTAGCAATCCCACACGAGAGCGCAAGAGCGGAACCGCGTGTATGCTCTAAACAAGGTTGGAGGCGATGTTGATTTTTCAACTATAATTCGCCTAATACAGGCCACATCTTCACCAAACCTAACTTCAAGTCTTCTTTCTGTTTGCCACACATAGCAGGCGTCACAATGTGAACACATGACTCGTCATGAATATTTCTTCTGTCAACACTTTTAGTCGCAATACGTCCAAGATTATTTATAGTTTATAGTGGAACCGCTGCTTCATGTTTCCTAAAAACTGATACTTTTCTCGTAGTAATTTTACCGTAATAGGGAAAACAGATGTAGTTATTGTTTTCCAATTTGTTGCTGATACGAGCACTGTATACAGAAAACTTATTGAAATATTCAGAGTGAATAGATTTCCAGCATGAATTTTCATTCTGCAGCAGAATGTGCGGTGATATGAAACATCCTGACAGATTAAAGCTGTTTGTCGGATACAGAACTCGAACCCGAGACCTTTGCTTTTTGCAGGAAAGCGCTCACCAACTGAGCTACCCGAGCACGACTCACGACACGTTCTCACTGAAATGAGCTGCTGGCCGAAGCAGAGCTTTGACGACAGGTGCTGAGTCGTGCTTGGGTAGCCCAGCCAGTAGAGCGTTGCCCGCGAAAGGCCAAGGTATCGGGTTCTAGTCCCGGTCCGACGCACAGTGTTAATCACGACAGATGTGTTAATATAATTTTTTGTACTAGGTGAATGATCTGTGCCTATGTAAGCGGGAGTAACAGAATGAGAAATATTAATAAACAGTGTCACAACACTCCGAAATTGTAGGCAAAGACTCCAGTTCAAATGAGAAATTTGTGTCAAGCAGTATGAATTTGACCTGACCGTGTAGCCACGCGTGTTAGCACGCCGCTTACGGAACTCGAGGAGGCGAGCCGGCAGTGGATCGAAAGCGCCCGGAGGATGAACGAGGACGGGAGTGCCGACCAGCCTGGATGAGGTTTAAGAGGTTTTCCACACCCGAGTAGCTAAATACTGGGTTGGTGCCCAAGTCCCAACTCTGTTAACGATTTTAAAAAAATTTGGAAATCGTTCTCACACGTCCACATGGGTTAGCACTAGACGCAGGCAGATGGGGTTCAGATATTTATTCAGCGTATGGCAAATAGACTGAAGTGCAGCTAACATATATAGAGTGCTTGATTTTACAAAATAAATAGGACTGAGACACCAATGTACAAATGGATATCTAAGTTTTTAGACTGTTGAAGGACTGCCTCTGAAGCTTCAAATATTCCATATTTCCGTGCTATGCCCGTGTGCTATAGCTTGATACTGCGTGTTTGATGGGACGATGTTTATTGCCACAGCCACGTTGAGAAGATAAAGACTTCCCCATAGGTAGATGCTTTCTGTACATGCTATGGCCGGTATGAGTCCCATTTAATTCTGTTGCTAGCACTTCGGCGTAATTCCCTGCGAGCTGGCCTTGCGCCAGGGCTAATGAGGGTTCGACATTCCTCACGGGCACTGCTATTCCACGTTTCTCACCATTTCCTTCTTATGTTGATATCCTCAAATACGCACATTCCGTCCCTGGAAGGAAGCGGTGGCAAGAGGAAGAGCTTCCAGCCACTCTCAACCAATAACTTTGTAACATCCAGCGTAACATGCTGACCTCGTGAAGATACGGCATAAGGCCAGGAAAAAGAAGAGTATCGAACGGATTTACCATAAACACAATTTTTACGTCTAACTAAAGACGGAAGTACCCCAATTTCCGTTACAAGTGGACCATATTTTGATGATGGGGGTGACCTGTCACAGATTTTGGCAATGGATGGAAAGATATCAATGTAGCAAACATCTCGCTAAATCAGTTCTGGGCAAGAACGACCAGTGAGTATGCGTACGATCCAGAAACCGCCCTTTTCCACAGTGGGTATCAGAAGACATCTCACACACCCGATTCTCACAGGAACGAATTAAGAGTGTGTGTGTGTGTAGCAACACCGTTGTGGGATGCTCGAACCAACGGAGAAGGCTCGCGATACATGTTGATACACGTCGGTGGCGGGTAACCGGTAACCGTCTCCCAGAATATTGCGCATTCCTCGCAGGTCGCTTCCTCGGGATGACGGTATGTAGTTGCGTTACGAGCTTGGCAAGGCGCAGCGACCGATACTCCCTCGCGAAGCGAGCGTGCTGCGGGCCGCGTCTGGTGACGTCAGGGATGATGCGTATCGGAGCGGGCGTCGGTAGGTTGCGGCGCGGCGTCGTGACGCGCCCCAGGCGGGCGCCGCCGGCGGCTGCGATCGCAGGGGTCGCCGACCCCGCCCTGTTGACATCATCTGACCGCGCGGGCCACGAACAGTTAGCCCGGAGCTGGACAGCGGTACACCGGCCGCTGGGAGATGCTGCTGGATGCTGTCCGGCCACAGGCCACCCCACCGCTCCAGAAAACATCTCGCAAAACTTGCACTCTAGCATGGACAGTCGTAAAGTTATAATTAACCCCACTAGATACAAAGGTACGTAATTACACTGACGGAGAAAACCACAACAGCAAAAAATATTTTATGTGGAGTAACGAAATTTCAAAAATACATTTATCAAGGTAACCTATTGTAACCTCCCAACAGATAAAAAATATAAGTGTAACCTCCCAACAGATAAAAATATATACGAGGGCTATCCACAAAGTACATAACGTTTTGGAATTAAAAATAAATAAAGTATTGGAAATTTTTTTTATTATATACAGATGAAAGCCACACTGAAATACTACTTTTCTACATAGTTGCCATTTAAATTAAGGCACTTATCGTAGCGATGGACGAGCTTGGAAATTCCTTCGTCGTAAAATTCGGCCGCCTGCGCCTTCAACCACGTGGTTAATCAGTAACCCGGTAGAAATACGATTTTTGTGGATTTCCTGGAAAGAGGCACTACAATAAACTCTCAAAGGTATTGCCAAACTCTGCACAACCTCAGAAGAGCAATACAAAACAAGCGCAGGGGAAAGTTGGGCTCAAAGATCTTGCTGATTCACGACAACGCCAGAGCCCACACGGCAAATGCCACTCGTGAAGTTCTCGAATCTTTTAAGCGGGAGTTGTTTCCTCATCCGCCGTACAGTCCGGACCTGGCACCGAACAACTTCCACTTACTCCCAGCAATGAAGAAGTGGTTGGCTATGCAGCGTTTTGATGAAGACCCACAGCTTCAAGAAGAGGTTCAAAAATGGTTCAAATGGCTCTGAGCACTATGGGACTTAACATCTGTGGTCATCAGTCCCCTAGAAATTAGAACTACTTAAACCTAACTAACCTAAGCACATCACACACATCCATGCCCGAGGCAGGATTCGAACCTGCGACCGTAGCAGTCGCGCGGTTCCGGACTGAGCGCCTAGAATCGCTAGACCACCACGGCCGGCTCAAGAAGAGGTAACCACGTGGTTGAGGACGCAGGCGGCCGAATTTTACGACGAAGGAATTTCCAAGCTCGTCCATCGCTACGATAAGTGCCTTAATTTAAATGGCAACTATGTAGAAAAGGAGTATTGAAGTGTGGCTTTCATCTGTATATAATAAAAAAAATTTCCAATACTTTATTTATTTTTAATTCCAATAACCTCGTAATAACCTTCCAACAGTAAAAAAATATAATTATAACCTCCCATCAGTAAAATATATAATTACACTCCTGGAAATTGAAATAAGAACACCGTGAATTCATTGTCCCAGGAAGGGGAAACTTTATTGACACATTCCTGGGGTCAGATACATCACATGATCACACTGACAGAACCACAGGCACATAGACACAGGCAACAGAGCATGCACAATGTCGGCACTAGTACAGTGTATATACACCTTTCGCAGCAATGCAGGCTGCTATTCTCCCATGGAGACGATCGTAGAGATGCTGGATGTAGTCCTGTGGAACG
The DNA here is from genome assembly GCF_021461395.2 of Schistocerca americana. Lineage (NCBI taxonomy): Eukaryota > Metazoa > Arthropoda > Insecta > Orthoptera > Acrididae > Schistocerca > Schistocerca americana. Next base: position 484,259,526 of record NC_060126.1, on the reverse strand, counting down.
GCTTGCCATGCCATTTCCACCTGGCGCCTCAGCTGGACCAGCGTTCGTGCTGGACGTGCAGACCGCGTGAGACGACGCTTCATCCAGTCCCAAACATGCTCAATGGGGGACAGATCCGGAGATCTTGCTGGCCAGGGTAGTTGACTTACACCTTCTAGAGCACGTTGGGTGGCACGGGATACATGCGGACGTGCATTGTCCTGTTGGAACAGCAAGTTCCCTTGCCGGTCTAGGAATGGTAGAACGATGGGTTCGATGACGGTTTAGATGTACCGTGCACTATTCAGTGTCCCCTCGACGATCACCAGTGGTGTACGGCCAGTGTAGGAGATCGCTCCCCACACCATGATGCCGGGTGTTGGCCCTGTGTGCCTCGGTCGTATGCAGTCCTGATTGTGGCGCTCACCTGCACGGCGCCAAACACGCATACGACCATCATTGGCACCAAAGCAGAAGCGATTCTCATCGCTGAAGACGACACGTCTCCATTCGTCCCTCCATTCACGCCTGTCGCGACACCACTGGAGGCGGGCTGCACGATGTTGGGGCGTGAGCGGAAGACGGCCTAACGGTGTGCGGGACCGTAGCCCAGCTTCCTGGAGAGGGTTGCGAATGGTCCTCGCCGATACCCCAGGAGCAACAGTGTCCCTAATTTGCTGGGAAGTGGCGGTGCGGTCCCCTACGGCACTGCGTAGGATCCTACGGTCTTGGCGTGCATCCGTGCGTCGCTGCGGTCCGGTCCCAGGTCGACGGGCACGTGCACCTTCCGCCGACCACTGGCGACAACATCGATGTACTGTGGAGACCTCACGCCCCACGTGTTGAGCAATTCGGCGGTACGTCCACCCGGCCTCCCGCATGCCCACTATACGCCCTCGCTCAAAGTCCGTCAACTGCACATACGGTTCACGTCCACGCTGTCGCGGCATGCTACCAGTGTTAAAGACTGCGATGGAGCGCCGTATGCCACGGCAAACTGGCTGACACTGACGGCGGCGGTGCACAAATGCTGCGCAGCTAGCGCCATTCGACGGCCAACACCGCGGTTCCTGGTGTGTCCGCTGTGCCGTGCGTGTGATCATTGCTTGTACAGCCCTCTCGCAGTGTCCGGAGCAAGTATGGTGGGTCTGACACACCGGTGTCAATGTGTTCTTTTTTCCATTTCCAGGAGTGTATATCATTCACATTCTACGTAACCTACCAACAGATAAATTCCGTAACCTACCAGTGATACATGTACAATGTGACTAATCTCTCAATAAAATTGTGGCTCGCTTATAACCTTTCAATAATTGACTGTGAATTTAAACTGGTAAATTTTGGACGTCGGCAGTGCTGCGTCATGGCCCTGAAAGATCATACTGAATAAATTGAAACTTCTTACCTAAATAAGGTCGCCGGATAACGCATATGTATCTGCTCCTATAAGAAATTTTTCTGGCACAGCGCAGCGCAATGCTGGGCGATAGATTTGTCATGTATAAAAAGAAACAACTGATTTTTCTTTACAATAATCAGGATGACTATGGATTGGAGAAATTAGTAAATTCTTTAAATTGAGATGAATGATTGCCAAAAGTTAATTTTTATAAGAAAGATTATTATTAAGAGACTTTTTTAAAACATTTACATGGGACTTGATATAACAACAGTACATACGCGCGAGGCTGCTTTTACCTTATACTACAACGCTCAGGCACCGCCATCACTCCACACGACCGGCCCAGCCAACACGATACACCAGACTGATAGCTACTACTACGACAACTGCTACACAGTTCCTACTGCATACAACACTGCTCTCTGGTCCGAGATTCTCTTATAGCTTACATATCGCAGGCAGCGCGTGAGCAATCCATCGAAACTACATCTGCTCGAGTGCGCTAGCAACAAATTCCTTAATGATGGACCTCTTACACTATGTAAGTGATTAACACTGCAAGATCACAGGTCAATGCACGTGCGAGATAAGCCATTGCAAATGTGAAATGCTGGTACGTTAACAACCGGTGTAGCCTCCATAATGTTGACTGCGAGCACGCAAACGAGCATGCTTTGTGCCATACAGGTACCGGATGTCAGTTTGTGGGGTGGAGTTTCATGCCTGTTGCACTTGGACAGTACAGGAACGGTTAGTGCTGGTTGTGGATGACGCTGGAGTTGACGTCCGATGATGTACCATGTGTGCTCGATTGGAGACAGATCTGGTGCTCGAGCCGGCCAAGGAAACAGGTCAACACGCTGCAGAGCATGTAGGGATACAACAGTGGTACGTGGGCTAGCGTTATCCTGTCAGGATGCGTGGGATAACCACGACAGTTCTTGTGCTGAAACTTCCTGGCAGATTAAAACTGTGTGCCGGACCGAGACTCGAACTCGGGACCTTTGCCTTTCGCAGGCAAGTGCTCTACGATCTGAGCTACCCAAGCACGACTTACGCCCCGTCCTCACATTTTTACTTCTGCCAGTACCTCGTCTCCTACCTTCCAAACACTGCAGAAGCTCTCCTGCGAACCTTGCAGAACTAGCACTCCTGAAAGAAAGGCTATTGCGGAGACATGGCTTAGCCACAGCCTGAGGGATGTTTCCAGAGTGAGATTTTCACTCTGCAGCGGAGTGTGCGCTGATATGAAACTTCCTGGCTGATTAAAACTGTGTGCCGGACCGAGACTCGAACTCGGGACCTTTGCCTTTCGCGGGCAAGTGCTCTACCAACTGAGCTACCCAAGCACGACTCACGCCCGGTACTCACAGCTTTACTTTTGCCAGTACCTCGTCTCCTACCTTCGCATTCGCAAATGCAGCGTAACTTAATGAAGGGAACGTGTGCGTCGTTAATGTAGTAGTGCAGAACTACTTAGTTATTAACATCGCTGTTGTGGTTTATTTTCCTTGCTCTGGAAAGCTGACACAATTAATGTGAAGTACGTTTGCAGGAGCTCCACTACTCTTCTACGTGACAGGCATGATTAAATTCTAAATCTAAAATCATTAACACCATTTCTTAATAATTCTTCAGCTGTTTTGGTTTACTTATTCTGATTTTTAGCCATATAAACAGGATGTGTCTCCTATGAGTCGTCAGGTGCCTTTCTTCGGTGTTTCAGAAGATATTTTCAATTTCTTTTTCGCATTGTGTAGCTGGAGACTGCCAAAAAAGAAAAAAAATTAGCGCTCATCACTTTCTTTATGCGGCCGCCCAGCGTCAAAGGAAGGGGTCAGTTTGTTTCCCGTTACAGACACAAGGATTTTTAAAGTGGAATATTACTTGCCCATTCGATAGAGCGGTCCCAGGTTAGTGTAGTGCGTTATTTATTTTATTGAACTATATTAACAATAACAGTGAAAATCGAAGAGTAACCAATGCTCCAGCGTCTCTACCACTGCCCTTTTGCCGCGCGGGGTAGCCGTGGGGTGTGGGGCGCCTTGCAACGGTTCGCGCGGCTCCCACCGTCGGGGGTTCGAGTCCTACGTTCGGCATGGGTATGTGTGTTGTCCTTAGCGTAAGTTAGTTTAAGTTAGATTAAGTAGTGTGTAAGCCTAGGGACCAATGATCTCAGCATTGAAAACGGAAACCACGTGTGTACATTTACCTCACCCCTCATGGTAATGTACATGTGCGTCAGTGAAAAAGACCAATAAAAAGGTGTTAGCATGTGGACGTAATGCGCTGTTCCAGTCTCTTCTGTACCTAACGTCCATCACCGTTCCCTTTGGATCCCTACGTAATTCGGTGCTTTCCGATACACACGATCGAACAGCGGAGAAGTGGTACTCAAGCGTCAAATTTAGGTTACGATATCTCCGGATGTAATTAACATTTTACAATGCAACAAACGGCACTGATTACGTATTTGTTTATATGTTCAGATGTGCTAACAAAACTAACGGGTTTCCATTTTAAAAAACCTAGGTTTGTGTTAAAAAACATACTTCCGTGCATTTTTTTATGGTTTGTATTAACCAATTACACTAGCCCCTCTCCTCACGTTCGGTCTGTGGAATCGATTCGTCAGTATTTGATGTGGTTTAGGAAATATATCCAGCGGTAACGTTAGGTGACTCACCCTATATATATATATATATATATATATATATATATACAGGGTGAGTAATATTACACGAACAACAACAAATTCCCCCCCCTCCCACAAATATATATATATATATATATATATATATATATATATATATATATATAGTCTCAGTAAAATTTCCCCCTTCCCACAAATATATATATTTGTGGGAGGGGGGGAATTTGTTGTTGTTCGTGTAATATTACTCAGCAACAGCAGCAGCAGCAGCAGCACCAACAGCAACGAAATAGGTATGCAGTTCAAGGACAATAGCGAAGCACTCTTACAATAACATCACTCCCAAATTTTCGCTGAAATAAATACATTGGTTTCTACCAAGTCTCGCCAAGGCTGTCTAGTTCACTAAAACACCATTGTCCACCTGACTCGTGCCCGGTTCCCGGGTTCGATTCCGGGCGGGGTCAGGGATTTTCTCTGCCTCGTGATGACTGGGTGTTGTGTGATGTCCTTAGGTTAGTTAGGTTTAACTAGTTCTAAGTTCTAGGGGACTGATGACCATAGATGTTAAGTCCCATAGTGCTCTGAGCCATTTTTTTTCCACCTGACTACTGGCTCAGCGATGTGATACAAGGGACCTGCCAACCGGGCCTATACATGCTAACTTAAAGGCAACACTCACCTTGAATACCAGAAAATTCGACCCAAATTCCACGCCAATGCAGAGGAGCACTCTTCCGGAATGTTTCAGTTTTCCGTATTTTAAGAAACAACTCAGCTGATCCCGACTTCTGAAATATATTACAAAAATGTCAGCTCTGCCCCAGAGGGCAAACGTCTTCTGCGCTTCACGAGAGCTGGTGGCTGACTACATTTTATGTCTTCTCTACTTCAGCCATCGTTAGTTATTTTAGCGTCACACTTCTAACCATATCACCATCTCCTGGTTTATGGTAATTCGACTATGTTCACCGCCACTATTTTACTTTGGTTGATGTTAGTCTTAAAACTGTTTTTCCAACACTTTATCCATTCCGTCCAACTGCTGTTCCAAGTCATTACAATGTCGTCGGCAAACCGCAAATTTTCCATTTCTTCTTCCTGGACCGTAATTCCCTTTCCAAATTTCTACTTGCTTACCCTTATTGATTGCTCAGCGTACAGATTAAATAACACATGGAGACGTTACAGTTCTGTCCCACTTTCTTCCAAACTAGGCTATACAAACTCATAAATTTCAGTACTTTGTGAGTAGGAAGCTCTTTAAGTGAAGAGCAAGATTTCAAAAATTTTGGCGTTCTGAAATGCAATATTTCAGTGAAAAATTATGGCAAAACTGCGAAACGTGACACAACAATTTAACCGTTTGCATTGTACATGTTGAAAGGTGGCTACACTGAGCCACAGCGCCAGAGATTGCGCCAAAGAGTATTATCCCGCCGCCTCCACTGGCAGTGCTTGTCGAGAACTCGTAGTAGTCAGTGCTTGCTGAGATGTCGTAGTGAAAAGTTCTTGTCGAGAAGTCGTAGTGGAGAGTGCTTGTTCCATGTTTTATGCAGTTGTTTGATGGGATAGACAGCAGATGTTGTTCTAATGGAGATATTGTAATGATTAGAGTGCTTTTCTTCAATATATATGAAGGTAACAAAACTCGCTTTATTTTTCATTATTTTAATGTCGTAAATAATGCGTCATTACAGGTTCAGTCAACAAAGCATCTGGCTTGTGTTCTTGTACTAGAGTGTAATTCTGGTTTTCTTGCGCAATTATAGTATTTCTAATTTTTTTTATCACTTCAGTATAAATGGTATTTGAAGTTTCTTGTCTTATTGAAGAGGAACCGTGCCAGATGTGTACGTTGAGTTATACTTCCACACACAGAACAGTTATACTTGTGCTTTGGTTTCGTAGGTTTTATAGTTGCTGGGGACTTAATTAATTAATTGTGTTAACGAAAATTTTCATTTCATTCTTTGTTGTTGTTCTATGCAGTCAGATTGTGTACAAAAACTAGTCAGGGCCAACCGTTTACGAGACTTCGTAATCGGACAGACGACAACTACTAAAAATTTAAAAAGTATTTGCATTTCATATTCAAATAATTAAGCCCCCATGCACGTGGCGACCGCTGCTTCGGATCGTCCCTTGGAATTCTTCTGATTGTAAAAATAGTAGACAGTAGTATTGTTGTAGTAATTTGTAGTTTAGTAATTGTAGTCTACACTCCTGGAAATTGAAATAAGAACACCGTGAATTCATTGTCCCCGGAAGGGGAAACTTTATTGACAAATTCCTGGGGTCAGATACATCACATGATCACACTGACAGAACCACAGGCACATAGACACAGGCAACAGAGCATGCACAATGTCGGCACTAGTACAGTGTATATCCACCTTTCGCAGCAATGCAGGCTGCTATTCTCCCATGGAGACGATCGTAGAGATGCTGGATGTAGTCCTGTGGAACAGCTTGCCATGCCATTTCCACCTGGCGCCTCAGTTGGACCAGCGTTCGTGCTGGACGTGCAGACCGCGTGAGACGACGCTTCATCCAGTCCCAAACATGCTCAATGGGGGACAGATCCGGAGATCTTGCTGGCCAGGGTAGTTGACTTACACCTTCTAGAGCACGTTGGTTGGCACGGGATACATGCGGACGTGCATTGTCCTGTTGGAACAGCAAGTTCCCTTGCCGGTCTAGGAATGGTAGAACGATGGGTTCGATGACGGTTTGGATGTACCGTGCACTATTCAGTGTCCCCTCGACGATCACCAGTGGTGTACGGCCAGTGTAGGAGATCGCTCCCCACACCATGATGCCGGGTGTTGGCCCTGTGTGCCTCGGTCGTATGCAGTCCTGATTGTGGCGCTCACCTGCACGGCGCCAAACACGCATACGACCATCATTGGCACCAAGGCAGAAGCGACTCTCATCGCTGAAGACGACACGTCTCCATTCGTCCCTCCATTCACGCCTGTCGCGACACCACTGGAGGCGGGCTGCACGATGTTGGGGCGTGAGCGGAAGACGGCCTAACGGTGTGCGGGACCGTAGCCCAGCTTCATGGAGACGGTTGCGAATGGTCCTCGCCGATACCCCAGGAGCAACAGTGTCCCTAATTTGCTGGGAAGTGGCGGTGCGGTCCCCTACGGCACTGCGTAGGATCCTACGGTCTTGGCGTGCATCCGTGCGTCGCTGCGGTCCGGTCCCAGGTCGACGGGCACGTGCACCTTCCGCCGACCACTGGCGACAACATCGATGTACTGTGGAGACCTCACGCCCCACGTGTTGAGCAATTCGGCGGTACGTCCACCCGGCCTCCCGCATACCCACTATACGCCCTCGCTCATAGTCCGTCAACTGCACATACGGTTCACGTCCACGCTGTCGCGGCATGCTACCAGTGTTAAAGACTGCGATGGAGCTCCGTATGCCACGGCAAACTGGCTGACACTGGCGGCGGCGGTGCACAAATGCTGCGCAGCTAGCGCCATTCGACGGCCAACACCGCGGTTCCTGGTGTGTCCGCTGTGCCGTGCGTGTGATCATTGCTTGTACAGCCCTCTCGCAGTGTCCGGAGCAAGTATGGTGGGTCTGACACACCGGTATCAATGTGTTCTTTTTTCCATTTCCAGGAGTGTATATTGCATGTGTAGATTTGGTAATTGGCATTCTTCTAATGGTATTTTTCAAAATTTAATTTTTGTTGCCTTTCTACGGGTTTGACAATTTAGTGCAATTATTTCAATTGTTCGTTAATCGTGTTTGAAGGAAACAGTTCGTGTAAATGGTATTGTTGGAGATAAAGAGTCATTGTGTGTAATTTTCGTGCAATGACGAGTTTTGTATGTTTTGTAAATGATTACGCGATCGATGAAAAAGGCAAAAATGATGGATAGTGAGAATGACGAAATTGTTAACATGGCGAACTCGCCAACAGAGGAAAACAGTATAATGAACAATGAGGTGGAAAACAATTTAAGAAGTCGGGAAAATAGTCTGGAACCATTTCAAAATTTTTCTCAATCAAAAAATTTTCAGAATCCGAGATTAACGACAGAAAATTCTGGAATAGTATCGAACACTAATAGCTTTACAGCTTTGACGGAAGACGTTGGTTTTGCGGGAAATGTTAGAGGCGAAAAAAGTTTTGAACCATTTAATATGGAGCAGCTGATGGGTGTAATATTAAATTTCGGATCTGAATTAAAAACAGTGGGATCACAGATACAATCTGAGTTTAAAACAGAGATAGGAACAATTAAAACAGAGATGGGAACTTTACGATCTGAATTAAAAACTGATATGGGAACTTTGGAAACACGGTTAGATTCACGAATAGGGACATGTTTCAAAATATGAAAGATGAATTAAAGAAAGAAATCAGAGAAGAAGTACAACCGATTTTGAATGCTCACAATAATAGATTAGTCACAGTAGAGATTAGACAAAGGGAACAGGATAGAGAACAGGAAGAAAGAGATCGCGTGATAGTACAGAAATTTTCAGAGTTAAATTTACAACGTGCAAAAGATAAGGAAGAAATATTTGAGAGAATCGAAGAATCCGTACCAAATGACAGATTAAATAACCTAACACAACAGTATGAACAGTTAACTACTAAATGTGTTAATACTGAAACCCGAGTCGCGACACTTACGGAAGACGTAAATAAACAGAAAGAACAAATAGGTGATTTATCGGAAAGAGATTTCAGACAAATTGACAAATCTTATTTTAAATGGGGACAGAGATTCAGATGATACAGCACCATTGCCATTTGCAGAAACCGAAGAGTACCAGAACATTAATAAGCATGTTGAAAATCAGGGAAAATTTAATGAACGCGTTAAAAAGGAAGTTGAGGCATTACGAAAGCAAGTCAAACAAATCGAAGGCGAAATTGTAGGGAAAGACAGCAAAAGAAATTTGGAATCACAGATAGCAGAGGGGTTTGAAGAAAATAATTTGTTTCATTTACGGGATGCAACAAGAGAGCGCCAGGCGCGCGAACTTGACAATAATCGACATTGGGACTGGGATAGACGCGGTAGGTCTTTGTCGCCACGAGGCGAAAACTTTGACTATAAACACTTTTTGACTGTTCGGAAATTTAAGATCTTCCGCAATTCTAAGAATGACATACATCCATGTTCATGGTTAGATCAATTTATGTACGCACTCCCACCAAATTGGCCACTAAGTCACAAACTGGAATTTATGTGTGGATATTTAGAAAACGAACCGGCGACGCGGATGCGCGCACTCATTAGAGATTGTAATAATCTAAATGATTTTTATCATGCATTTCTATCGGCATATTGGTCCGAAAACACGCAAGACAGAGTCAAACATAGTCTGATTATGCAGCGTAATTTTAAACAGTCAGAGTTCCGCACGCCAGCAGAATATTTTGAAGACATGATTCGAAAGAATCAGTTCCTGTCCAACCCTTATAGCCCGACTGAATTAATTCGCATTTGTTTAACTAAGCTGCCACAATCCATAAGACAAATTCCTTTAGCCGGAAGATGTAAAGACGACATTGAGACTTTTAAGACTTTGCTACAAGAACTTGAGTATGACAACGACGACGGGACTTCTTGTAATTTTTTCAGTAACAGTAATTACAATAGATTTTCAGAGAAAAGGGATAGTGATCGGAACGGGCGTTATATGGGTAATTTTGAGAATGACAGACGTAACAGACAGGACAATAGATATCAGCCTTATGACAATAACAGACGTTCTAACAGAAATTACACAGACAATTATAATTACGGTAATTCGTACCGGAATGATCAATCATACGGAAACAGTAATCGGTCTTATCAAGACAGAAATTATTCATACAGCAATAGAAATTCTTACCACAGAAATAACCAGGGTAGTAGACACAACAATAATTTCAGAAGTGACAGTCGAAATTACACAAGAAGTGGTTATGCAGACAGACAGGAAAACAGAAATTTTAATAACAGACACAACCAAGAATTTGCATCTAACAGACAGGAGGGACCCAATTGGCATCCTCCAAGTGACAGAACTTCAGAGAGACAAGTGCAAATAGTAGAAATTGATCCGCGAAATGACGCGAATAATCAAAGACGTGACGCAAGCAATCGACAATGACTTGTAGCTTCGGCTTCTGGCAGCAATATAGACGGTTCAGAAAGTAATGACACTACGACTTTACACTACGTACGCCTGGAAGACATGAGAGACATTTTGCTAGACGAAAAGGAAAATAATGTAGACGCATTTTTACATCCTGTTATTGAATTATGTGTGGGTAAGAATAAGTTCACTGCAGTTTTAGATTCTGGGAGCCCACTGAATGTCATTAGTGAATCAGTTTTTCGTATATGTGTAAGAACTATTGCTTGTCCTGTGTTACCTGTTTCTAAAACTACAATTCGAGGAGCGATTTCTGGAAAAAGTGTGGAAGTTAAACAACAGACCAACTTAAATTTCATTTGTTAAGGATACGAATTTTCTGCTAATTTTATTATTGTTCCATTACTCAGTACACAAATTATATTAGGTATGGAGTTTCTTAACACACATAAGGCAATTTTGAACTTTAAAGAAGGAAGTGTGAATTTGACTGTTGCTGGAATGCCGAAATGTTGGAAATTTTTCGAGTGCTTAACAAGATCTGAATCAGATACAAAATGTTTAAGGTTTCTTACTTCTGATGTTTTCGTTGAGCATTATGACGACAGTGTGTTTACTCATGACAATGACAATAGATACAGAGACGCGATGGATGATATAATTAATAGCGAAGAATTAATTAATGGAAAGGTTAAGAAAGCTGAAGTGCCAGATGACGTTGCAAGAGAAGAGCTGCACCACATTTTGACTTCACATGCTACAGTATTTAGTCATCACACAGGAACTATACAAGGCTTACAATATTTATTTCAAGTAAAAGTACACACACCATTTCGAGGAAAAACGTACGCTATTCCTTTGGCTTACAGAGACAAGGTTAAGAATGAACTTCAATACATGTTAGATCAGGGCATTATTGAGCCAGCAGTCAGTCCTTATACCAGCCCATTACATGTCGTTCTTAAAAAGGATGGATCAATTCGTTTGGTTCTGGATTCCAGACAGATAAATAATATCATCATTCCTGAAACTGACCGCCCACAAAATTTAGATGAACTTCTTCAACATTTCCATGGAATTAAAGTTTTATCCACGATTGATATGCGCGCAAGTTTTTGGCAAATAGAACTCCACCCTGATTGTAGAAAATATACTGCCTTTTTAGCCTTTGGTAACTGTTACCAGTTTCGGAAATTACCCTTTGGACTTACTGTATCTTCAGCAGCATTCATTCGTAGCTTAAATGAAATTTTACCTGATTATCTTCGTGACAATATTACTTCATATGTTGACGATATTCTTATTGCTAAGCGTTCTTGGAGTGAGCACAACCAAATGTTGGATTCATTATTACGTATCTTTGCAAGAGTTGGCATTACAGTGAACTTGGAAAAATCTGAATTTGGTCGTTCTCAGGTGAAATTTCTCGGTCACATTATTTCTACAGAAGGTATTCTCCCTGATCCAGAGAAATTAGACGCTATTCGTAATTATGCTGTACCTACCACAAAACGTGATGTTCGTAATTTCCTTGGTGTCTGTAATTTTCTTAGGCGCTTTGTTAGATTGGACAATTTGGCCACACCTCGTTTATGTGAACTATCTGGAAAGAATTCTAATTGGTGTTGGGATGAGGAAGCTCAGTCAGAATTTGAACAACTTGGTGATGCTTTAGTTGCTGCTCCACTTCTTTCACATCCGGATTTATCTAAAGATTTTTGTTTGGCGACGGACTCATCATACAAAGGCCTAGGGGCACATTTATTTCAAGAGATAGAAGAAAACGGCGTTGTAGTACAGAAGACTATTGCATTTGGAAGTCGTGTTCTCTCTAAATCAGAAAAGAATTATTCGATTACGGAACTTGAAGCTTTGGCTGTTGTATGGGCTTTCACAAAATTTCGCACATTTTTGTTTGGCAGACATACTAAGGTTTACACCGATCATCGAGCTCTGGAATTTCTTATGTCAACAAAATTAACTCATGGCAGATTGTCACGATGGGCGTTGTATCTACAGGAATTTGATTTTAGTATTGTTTACATACAGGGCTCTACAAATATTGTTGCTGATGCTTTATCACGTGCACCTGTGGGTTTGAAACAAAGTGCTGAAGAGAACTGCATTGAAAACAATTATTTTTTGATGTATATTCAAGGTGTTGCGTTTGAGAACTTTATTTCGTCTTCGCTCCAGGACATCGCTAAGGAGCAAAATAAGGATCCAATCTGGAAGGACATTAAGGAGAAGTGGAGGAGAAAGGAAAGCGTAGCGATTAGACAGCATTATTTAGTTCGCAATGACATTCTTTTTAAACGAAAATCGGTCGACAACTCTGTTTGGTTAGTTTGTATTCCTGATGAGTGGGTCAATAAATTAATTTGGTACACACATTTCAGTTATGCACACTTTGGTCCCAGAAAATGCTTTCATAAATTACGAGAAAATTGCTACTTCAGTAATATGGAAAAACGTATTCGATTTGTTCTTGCCAAATGCAAATTATGTCAAAAGGCTAAGCCGCCAACTATTTCTCACAGAGCACCGTTGTTTCCTATTATTCCAGCGAAATTAAAGGACATGGCTGCAGTCGATTTGTTCGGTCCAGTGGTTCGTTCTACTAATGGTTTTGCGTACATTTTCGTAGCAGTGGAATTGACATCAAAATATGGGTGTTTTACACCTTTACACAAAGCAACAGCTCGTTCAGTATCTAACGCTTTCATCAAACATTTTCTTAAAGAAGTGGGTCATGTTGATAAGGTTATATCAGATAATGGATCACAGTTTCGTTCTAAAATTTGGCTTCGTACTCTACGGCGTCGTAAGATTAAACCAATTTTCTTTTCACTTTTTCACCCTCAATCTAACGCTTCAGGGAGATGGATGAAGGAAATCAATAAATTGTGTCGTCTTTATTGTCATCAGAATCACAGAACTTGGGATCAGTATATTCATATTTTTCAAAACATTCTGAATGAACTTCCTAATGACTCAACTTCTTTACCGCCTATACTGATATTAAAAAACAAAGCACCGACAAATCGCATTTCTGAAATCGTTCCTTTTCCGCCTACACGGAAACTGCGGCATTCTGAAGTTGTCAACCTGGCTCTACAAAATATTGTGTCTGCGGCTGCTAGAAGAGAGAAATCAGCTAAGCGTCCTGGTCGTTTAAAAATCTTGTCAGTTGGTCAAAAGGTGTTAATTAAGTCTCATCGTTTGTCTCACAAAGGAAAAGGCTTGTGTCGGAAATTTTTTCTGCTTTATAATGGTCCATATAGGGTTCGCAAAATTATTCATCATAACACTGTTGAAGTAGAAACTCTTAAATCTCGACGCTCTAAGGGAGTACATCATATATCTAACGTTAAAATTTTTGTGGAATGACATACTTGTGAGAAACTAACAGCTACATGTAAACATGCGGAGAATACAAGGATACCGCGCTGTGTTTGGCGGCGGCACATACACAAAGCAACAGTCAAGTTTGCGCGCCGCACAAGGCAGTCGTTGACCGCAAACAATTACTTCCTACGTCACGCGCCTACAGCTGATCGAGCGCTCAGTGCGAATGCACTGACAGCCGTAAACAAATACACAGTTTAATTTCTCCGATTAAATTCAGTATAAAGCTATAGTGACTTGGTAAATTATGTTATTAACGTTCAGTATTTTTCAGGATACGGTTCTATAAAATATTTAAGAACTTCAGGTAAATTCTGTTTGTCTCCGACGTTAAGAGGACTTGCTATCGAGAAAATTTCAGGAAGAATGTAATTTCCAAGAAGAAACTAATATACTAAAAAGGTAACTATTAATTGAGTTTATTTTTCAGGTAACATATTTCCACTTAGGTACGTACTTTAGACGTAATTTGCTGCTCGCGATTACGTGATTCAGACTTTGTGCTAAATTTCATGTTCTATGAATTTACGTGTGAAGCGACGTGCTTGCGTACATTAACTGATTTTGACAATGATTGATTAATGAACAGGGTTGTTAATTATGTATATTATGCATCGCTTGGCTGCTATGCTTTTTCACTGACGTCATATTTTTTAATTATGTGCCTGCTATGCTTATTTATTTAAATTATAATTGTCACCTGATTAATTGTGCTGACTATGGTTATGTATGTAAGTTATACTTTGTGATTTATCTGCTTGCGCCTTCATTTTTACTTATTAAGATTACATATGAACATTTATTTGCTTATGCTGGTATGATGCTAATGACCTGTTTATTACGTAAGATATATGTTTCTGCTGTGCGTATGGATTGCATATTTACACATTTCTGTTTTGTTGTCATAACTACTCTTCAATTTATAATATAGCAATGCTGATGTACAGTGTACGAAAATAGAGTTTAGGTTACACTATGGTATTAATTATTGTCGCTTGGCAGAGCCTCGTTGTAGGGATTGTGCTGCATCCACATGTTGACATTCGGTTCTCTACTGGTATATTTACTCGCTATTGCATGTTTTGCTTACGCTCAGTGCCTTGTATTTTTAAGATAAGAAAATGAACTGCTATAATTCGACGAACGACATTGGTACAAGGAACTTCGTTGAAGTCATATGAGCTGGAGGTTTTATGAAAGCTGTATAAATTTATGCTAATAGGAAGGAAGCTAACGACATGACATAGCAACACTAGGTTTAGACCATTGACACTTATTACACTGCATTTTTCGTGAGCAATTGAAATAGCTAGTGACACTTGACACAAGAAATACTCCACATGTTTGCTTCTGTTTGCCATAATTCTTGGAGTGGTGTACACACTGAAATATCACGATTATTCACACTACGTACTCGTACTTAATTACTGAGAGTTATTTGAACTAAAGGCTGTTAGAGGTCATGTATGCATTTCTTTTGTTTAATGATGGACAAGGTAACCAAAATGTATTTTATAGTTCATAATGAGTAGAAGATTTGAGTCAGATGGATTACACAGAGGTTATGTGTGGACTCTGTGTCTTCAGATTGCATGGGATAATGAATTGAAGTTTACACTAGGATTTTATCTGTACTTGTTCGAGGAGACTGATTAGAGGAAGGAGTTGTTATGGAAGTGAAATGATATTGGTAATAAGGTTTATATGTATTGACGTATTGAAGAGGTATTACTGAGGTATTGAGATTATGTGAAGTTGATGATTATTGGAGTTTTGGTGGACAAGAGGTAAGGTAAATGATATTGATGATAAGATTTATATGTATCGACGTAAGAGGTATTATTGAAGTATTGAGATTATGTGATGCTGATGATTATTGGAGTTTTGGTGGATAAGAGGTAAAGTAAGTGAGGAGCATTTTTTTTTTTTGTTGGTTTTATGGAACAAGGAGGATGAAGATAGCAGACTAGAACACTAAAGTGGAAGGAAGATTGTCTACACACACTTTGTTAAGTCAATAAGCAGTACATACTTTTTTTGGAGAGAGGAAGCATTTGCATATCTTGGCACACTGACAGTTGTTCAGCAACCGTACATTTTGATGTGGCTTGGCAAACATTGGTTTTGACATGATGGCTATGACATTGACTAACTATTATTGACTATTATACCCTGCTGCCACTACTATTTGATACAGATGATGAACAGCAAATTTTGAGAGAATTGCATTTACACAGTTAACACTATTCAATAACACAGTAGTACTAAATGTGGATGAAAGATGAGTGAGTGTGTTTTGTGTGTTTTCCTTTCCCAATCCCAAATTGGTACCAACCTATCTCCTAAATATTATTTTATTTGTTTGTAGTGGCTTGCACTGACAACCATAAGTATTATAGGTTTACTGTTATTTGTGTATTGTATTAGTTAATATGACAATTATCTGATATCATTTGTGTGTTTATTATAATTTGTATGTTTAGAGTAAGAGCATTGATAATAATTTTGTAAAAGCAATTGTGTGTGCTTTCAAACTGTTGTTCACACCTGCACCTGTTCAACATTGATGTGTGACACTTAGAAATGTTTAATTTCTGCTGATGAACTGTCTGATTAGTGATAGTGAATATTATGGACTGTTGCCTGCACTTGTTCAACATTGGTGGGTGCCACTTAGAAATGTTTAATTTCTGCTAATGAACTCTGATGAACTGTCTAATTAGTGATAGTGAATATAATGGACTGTTACCTGCACTTGTTCAACACGATGAGTGCCACTAGGAGATGTTTAATTTCTGCTGATGAACTCTGATGAACTGTCTGATTAGTGATGGTGAATATTGTGGACTGTTACTTGCACTTTTTCTACATGATTGGTGCCACTAGGACATGTTTAATTTCTGCTTATAAACTCTGATGAACCGTGTGATTAGTGATAGTGAATATTATGGACTGCTGTCTGGACCTGCTCTTCATTGCTGGGTGCCACAGATGGAACTGCTTCTACTGAAATGTTGTCACTTGTTGGTGTCTGCACCTGCTCAACATTGCTGGGTGCCACTGACGGACTGCTTCTACTGAAATAATGTCACTTGTTGGTGTCTGCACCTGTTCAACATTGATGGGTGCAACTGATGGAACTGCTTCTATTGAAATGATGTCACTTGTTGGTGTCTGCACCTGTTCAATATTGCTGGGTGCCACTAATGGAATTGCTTCTACTGAAATGATGTCACTTGTTGGTGTCTGCACCTGTTCAACATTGCCGAGTGCCACAGATGGAACTGGTTCTACTGAAATAATGTCATTTGTTGGTGTCTGCACCTACTCAACATTGCTGGGTGCCACTAATGGAACTGTTTTTGCTGAATGATGTCACTTGTTGGTGTCTGCACCTGTTCAACATTGCCGGGTGCCACAGATGGAACTGCTTCTACTGAAATAATGTCACTTGTTGGTGTCTGCACCTACTCAACATTGCTGGGTGCCACTAATGGAACTGTTTCTGCTGAATGATGTCACTTGTTGGTGTCTGCACCTGTTCAACATTGCTGGGTGCCACTGATGGACTGCTTCTACTGAGATAATGTCACTTATTGGTGTCTGCACCTGTTCAACAATGCTGGGTGCCACTAATGGAACTGCTTCTACTGAAATGATGTCACTTGTTGGTGTCTGCATCTGTTCAACATTGCTGGGTGCCACTGATGGACTGCTTCTACTAAAATGATGTCACTTGTTGGTATTTGCACCTGTTGACCATTGCTGGGTGCTACTGCTGGAACTATCAACTACTTTTTTTTTTTTTTGAATAATTAAAAGCATTTTATGTGAACATTTGTATAAAATGATTTTTTGTGTATTGTGTAAACTATTATGTAAAGTCACATGTATGAAAGAATTTGTATTGCTTACTGTATTTTATATATTAGGTTATCGAAAGGTCAGTGAAAAGCCAACATTTTATCTAATTATGTGATATATACGTATTAATATTATCTTTTATTTTTGTCTGTATTTTTGTGGACGAATTTGGTGGTATTTTCACCACCAATGCTGGCAAAAATACCATCAAATTCTGGCCCGTGGAGGAAGGGCATATGAAAGGTGGCTACACTGAGCCACAGCGC
Organism: Schistocerca americana; assembly: GCF_021461395.2. Classification (NCBI taxonomy): domain Eukaryota; kingdom Metazoa; phylum Arthropoda; class Insecta; order Orthoptera; family Acrididae; genus Schistocerca; species Schistocerca americana. Next base: position 484,241,834 of record NC_060126.1, on the reverse strand, counting down.
CAGAGATTGCGCCAAAGAGTATTATTCCGCCGCCTCCACTGGCAGTGCTTGTCGAGAACTCGTAGTAGTCAGTGCTTGCTGAGATGTCGTAGTGAAAAGTTCTTGTCGAGAAGTCGTAGTGGAGAGTGCTTGTTCCATGTTTTATGCAGTTGTTTGATGGGATAGACAGCAGATGTTGTTCTAATGGAGATATTGTAATGATTAGAGTGCTTTTCATCAATATATATGAAGGTAACAAAACTCGCTTTATTTTTCATTATTTTAATGTCGTAAATAATGCGTCATTACAGGTTCAGTCAACAAAGCATCTGGTTGTGTTCTTGTACTAGAGTGTAATTCTGGTTTTCTTGCGCAATTATAGTATTTCTAATTTTTTTTTATCACTTCAGTATAAATGGTATTTGAAGTTTCTTGTCTTATTGAAGAGGAACCGTGCCAGATGTGTACGTTGAGTCATACTTCCACACACAGAACAGTTATACTTGTGCTTTGGTTTCGTAGGTTTTATAGTTGCTGGGGACTTAATTAATTAATTGTGTTAACGAAAATTTTCATTTCATTCTTTGTTGTTGTTCTATGCAGTCAGATTGCGTACAAAAACTAGTCAGGGCCAACCGTTTACGAGACTTCGTAATCGGACAGACGACAACTACTAAAAATTTAAAAAGTATTTGCATTTCATATGCAAATAATTAAGCCCCCATGCAATGTTCTCTGAGTTTTGACATCTGATTCACTAGTTCTGCTCAAATTACATTGAAAATATCAACAAGCTTTCCAGTGACTATTTCTCCAAGTTTTGATCTCTTCATTTAGCTGGCTTTTTTGTGAAATGGTTGTCAAGCAGCTTTTTCATAAAACACGTAAATCTTATTTTTCGATTCATAGTTTTTAAGAACGATAAAAATTTCTGCAAAAGTAAGTAACGTTTAAACTGTTGCATTTCAAAACAGATACGTGATGCATAGGTATGTAAACCACCATCTGAAAGATCGTTATTTTCTCTACAACATATCAATTTTCGCGATTGCATTTTGCCCTTACAGTCTACAATTATCCGCTAAGATTCCTACTACGGAATATGATGTTCTAAGATCGCACAATTTGGTAGAAAGAAGTAGCAAATGAATGCACAGATTTATTACTCCTTAAATGGAAAATGAAATATGATGGTTATTATGTAATTTTTCACCTTTTTTAACTGTAACACAACAAGAAAGTGATCAACTTTCAGAAAATCAAATCGTATTTTATCTTTGCAGGTGTACTTTAACACTGTTGCTTCTACTTTTTATGTCGTTTTTGTAGCAGAATTATCTTCTGACAGGTGATTAATTTCAGCTGATGCACTATCTGTTTGGATCCACTGTTCGTACTCCACAGTTTCTTCAGAATTTTGGGTATGTTTTGTGATGAAAGAATCTATCTGGTTCTGAGAGGGAGCTACTGCTAATTTCATCATGGTAAGAAAATTAAACGAAGTAAAATACTGATAAGCAATTGGTCAAAGCAGAAAACTATCAAACAGAATTACTGGCTCAATTTCTCAAAGTGAGTTGTACTCGCATTGTTGTTCTGAGAAGAAAAGTATTTAATAAAAGCATTTTGTAGGTAAACTTTGAAAATATCCGTGAGAATGTGCTTCAGAAATAGCAGTGTAATTATCTATTTGATTCTTCAGATTTACGATTGCCTTAAAAGTACAAATATAGATCTTCAGCCCGCGCTCAACTGATTTAAAAATTACTACTCGAAGAAAATATTACCTGAAACTGCGTTTTAGAAGTGACTACATAGAACTGTAGTGTGTCGTGTTAGATGATGGTACGTCTTCCATAGTTGTTTTCTAATGCTACTTTATCTTTGTAGTGTAAGTAAACAGGGACCTGCTCCGGCTTCGTGGGCAGCACTAAGTATCTGCTATTGCACAACCTGTCTGACGTAACGGCAGTTTGAGAGGTGGCATGAGCCCCCTCTCATATTTCTATTTTACTCTGAGTAATTCGATTTTCCTCTCTAATTGCATGCGGTGAAAAGTCGCTATTCCTTCACACGCAGGCTTCTCACGCAGCGTCTCTTGTCACCCGGGTGGTCCGGTGACAGGCGGGTGCTGCTGAACTTGAAAGGGTTAAGCCGACGGGTGTGAGGGAGTCGAGTGGATGCTTTCCAGACGCCGACATTGTCATAAGAGTGGGAGTGACATGCCCACAGGGGTCTGACGGAGCAGCTGGGCTAGAGATTCCGTTACTTCGCAGAAACTTAGTGAAAACACTTTCTGGCGGCCTATCAGCGAGGCGTGGGAATGACTTGTGTTCCCAGGCAGTCTTGGCGGGCAAATTCCAGCGTTTTCTGCACAATCATAACTGTGATTGGGTGGCTCAGGGGATAGCTCTGTGACGTAGCAAAATCGGCGCAGAAATTGGAGCCAATTATCTCCATTGGTGGAATAGTAGTGTGTCGGCAATAGAGTGGAATTTTCCGCCGGTTTTCGAGTTCCTGATTGGAACGTTTAACCACGGCCACTGTCGTGGGGGCGGGAATGTTCTGTGTTCGGCTTGTACAGGTGCTCTTGAGAGGGTCGGCTCTCCCCTTTCGGTCGGGGTAGGTTACAAGACAGCTCTCGCTGCTCTGGACAGCCTGCCTTCCGTTGGCTGTCTAATATACTTTTATTTAATTGTAACTGTTTGACGAAGTTGCTGAAGTTTCAACATCAACGTAACTTTCCGAGTACACTTGGCAATTGAGCGTTTTGCCTATGTTGTCTGTCTTGAGCAGTTTTGGCTAAAGTTGACTGTATTGGAGTTACTGTGTGACTTCGCTTGTTAAAATCAATCACTGTACTGTCAGTGATTGTGTGGCGGGCCTTCTTCGTCTCCCTCAGAGGCGCAATTATTCTATGAAGTCTTTAGTCTGGAACAACCAGACCAAGATAATTTGTTTCGGGATATACTCGCGACATTATCATCACCACGATGGGACGTCGAAGCAACCAGCCATCGCCTGCAGTACGCCAGATCGTGTCCTTGCAGTTAAGAAGACAGCTTGGTAATGTATGTCCGCAGTACCGGCAGATTAGGGAATTTTGCTCTGTGATAATCAGAGCTCAGCAGAGCGCGCCTGTTCGTCTTTTCTAACTTCGTTCTGTCTTGGATGTTCATTGTCTGAGTTCTCACTACTGTAGCAGCAATTAATGTTGGGTTGGCTGGGTGTTTCTCTTAATATTTGAGTTTGAAGGCATTGGCTCCACATACCACTTGGTCATACATGTCACAATCTAGTTTATGGACAACTTCACCTTCACAGCATTTATTTGAGTATCCAATTTGATCCAATTTGATGAATTTTAAATGTTTCATGTGTTTTGTTTATTATTTTGAGTTTAGTCATAATAAATCAAATTGTTATTTTGGACAGAACTTTCATTCTGTAGATCGGTAGAGCAACCCTTTCATTTCTCACTATGTTAATGAAACTTTCCTTTATTTAATTAATTTATATCAAATTAAATTATTGCAGGTGCCAAACTCTTTTCTACTCCACTTGCAGGGTCGATTACAGTCAGTTCGCGTCTCTCCTTAATCCATGTGCAACAGCAAAAGTCGGACTTAGAATGGGGGGGCTTAGAGCATTATTTACATATGAAGATTCTAGAAGAATTTAGTGTTAAATGCACTGCTAGCCCCGGCACCCCGCAAGTTTTCTTTATGAACCACTGCCCGGAGTTACGTAACGTGCTCACAATTAGAGAAATCTCTTCTCCCCTTTATCCCGTTCTTCCAGCTTGTCGAAAAGTTGGAATTCGCATGATGCAGGAATTGGACTTCCCGACCAGCAGCACGCAAGTTTGTGCGGCCTTGGTCAAGTCATTGGCACTATTTCACTTTGGCCGGAGAGGACATTGCATTTGGTCTATATACCGCCAGAATTTTATGGTGGATCTGTTCGCAGTTTAGAAGTTTTCGCCACAAGAATCGTATTGTCCCGTGTACTTCAACTCTGGAGTACGTTTTCAGTTGGGACGGCATTTCACTCTCACACTGTGATGCACCTGTTACCTATATTGCAGCAGAATCGTCCACAGGAAATTCGAAACACATACTCTCTTCTGTGCAATGCTCTTACCGTGGGATGACATGTGTAAATTTCTTTCTGAAGTTGGTATGTATTTTGGATGGCTTCTTTGCTGCCTCACCCCGTGTCCGTGAAAATGTCTTTTGACGCTAATACGAGGGACATTCAAATTTAAAGAGACAAACTGATGTGGAAATGAAACATTTTGGAGGGGAAGTTTCCTACTTTCATGCTCTTAGGCTGACATAATTTGTAAGTAGGCTGTTTAGGTTTTTATGTTGGTAGCGCGATGCAGCGTTCTGTATTAAAATCGCTGACTGTGCTGTGTGCAGTCTGTGGCTGGTTGGGCTCGTTGTTGGAAGTTTTTTCACCAGTGTAGTGTTGGACAGTTGGATATGAACAGCCCGTAGCGTTAGGCAGTTGGAGGTGAGCCGCCAGCAGTGGTGGATGTGGGGAGAGAGATGCCAGAGTTTTGAGAGGTTACTATGAGCGGACGATCTGAACATGTTTCCGTCAGAAAACAGAAATCTCTTAAACTGGATGTCAAGAATATATATATATATAATGACTTTTGAACATTATTAAGTTAAATATATTGTTTGTTCTCTACCAAAATCTCTCATTTACTTACTATATGCCTATCAGTAGTTAGTGCTGTTAAACTGGATGTCAAGAATTTATATATACAGGGTGATTCAAAAAGAATACCACAACTTAAGGAATTTAAAACTCTGCAACGACAAAAGGCAGAGCTAAGCACTATCTGTCGGCGAATTAAGGGAGCTATAAAGTTTCATTTAGTTGTACATTTGTTCGCTTGAGGCGCTGTTGACTAGGCGTCAGCGTCAGTTGATGCTAAGATGGCGACCGCTCAACAGAAAGCTTTTTGTGTTATTGAGCACGGCAGAAGTGAATCGACGACAGTTGTTCAGCGTGCATTTCGAACGAAGTATGGTGTTAAACCTCCTGATAGGTGGTGTATTAAACGTTGGTATAAACAGTTTACAGAGAATGGGTGTTTGTGCAAAGGGAAAAGTTCTGGACGGCCGAGAACGAGTGATGAAAATGTAGCACGCATCCAGCAAGCATTTGTTCGCAGCCCAGGAAAATCGACTCGCAGAGCTAGCAGAGAGCTGCAAATTCCACAATCAACTGTATGGAGAGTCCTACGAAAAAGGTTAGTTATGAAACCTTATCGTCTGAAATTGGTTCAAGCACTGTCTGCAGCTGATAAGATTAAAAGAATCGATTTCTGTGATTTTATCCTTGTTCAAATGGAAACAGATGAATCTTTCGTTTCAAAGATTGTGTTTAGTGATGAAGCAACTTTCCACACTAACGGGAAAGTCAACCATCACAATGTCTGTATATGGGGCACTGAGAATCCGCGGGAAACAACTCAGTATGAACGTGACTCGCCTAAGGTGAACGTTTTCTGTGCCATTTCAGCCAATAAAGTTTTTGGTCCCTTTTTCTTCGAAGGTGCTACTGTAACTGGACTACAGTATCTGGAGATGTTAGAGTATTGGCTGTTCCCTCAGCTCGAACAAGAAGCACAACAATTCATATTTCAGCAGGATGGAGCGCCACCACATTGGCACTTATCTGTCCGTAACTACCTGAACGTCAACTACCCGAGGCGATGGATCGGCCGCCAGGCAGCCCGTGACAGAGCACTTCATCACTGGCCTCCAAGAAGCCCTGATCTTACCCCCTGCGATTTTTTCTTATGGGGGTATGTTAAGGATATGGTGTTTCGGCCACCTCTTCCAGCCACTATTGATGATTTGAAACGAGAAATAACAGCAGCTATCCAAACTGTTACGCCTGATATGCTACAGAGAGTGTGGAACGAGTTGGAGTATCGGGTTGATATTGCTCGTGTGTCTGGAGGGGGCCATATTGAACATCTCTGAACTTGTTTTTGAGTGAAAAAAAAAACTTTTTAAATACTCTTTGTAATGATGTATAACAGAAGGTTATATTATGTTTCTTTTATTAAATACACATTTTTAAAGTTGTGGTATTCTTTTTGAATCACCCTGTATATATTGACTTTTGAACATTATTAAGGTATATATATTGTTTGTTCTCTACCAAAATCTTTCATTTGCTAACTATATGCCTATCAGTAGTTAGTGCTTTCAGTAGTTAGAATCTTTTATTTAGCTGGCAGTATTGGCGCTCGCTGTATTTCAGTAGTTCGAGTAACGATGATTTTTATGAGGTAAGTGTTTCATGAAGGGTATAGGTTATTGTTAGTCAGGGATATTCTTTTGTAGGGATTATTGAAAGTCAGATTGTGTTGCGCTACAAATATTGTGTGCCAGTTTAGAAATGTTGAGAATATGTCTCAGTACGTTCACTTTCACTCTGGAGTTTGAAAATCAAGAAACGTAGAAGTTTTACCAGCACAGTCTTTCTTTACATTCAAAGCGGAAGTTTCATACTGAGATTAGCTGAAAACAGCTGACGGATGAAAATTGTTTTAATTATAACCTTAACATTGCGTTTAACAATAGCGTGTCCACCTAAATCTTTCACACTAGCTGAGCAACCTTCAGTGATTAGTTTTGTGTTTTCCGAAGATGAAAAACTGACTAATATCTTTTCTCGAATGATTTAACACCATGGTGAAAGTTCTATGAACCACGGAAGCATACGTGAGTTGGTGGAACACCTAAAAACAGTCAGACGTCGGTCACTGACGAGAGCCGGCCGGTGTGGCCGAGCGATTCTAGGCGCTTCAGTCTGGAACCGCGCGATCGTTACGGTCGCAGGTTCGAATCCTGCCTCGGGCATGGATGTGTCTGATGTACTTAGGTTAGTTAGGTTTAAATAGTTCTAAGTTCTAGGGGAGTGATGACCTCAGATGTTGAGTCCCATAGTGCTCAGAGCCATTTGAACCATTTGACTGACGAGCAACGTGCTGGCCGCTGGCCGGCCCGTTGAAGCGTCAACCCCCCCCCCCCCCCCCCAATTTCGTCTTTTGTGATTATCTGGAAGATTCGCACTGCTCAGACGTGCTGATGAAGAACGTAAACTCAGCAATAAGAGAAAAAAGTCGAGGATCTCAAAGAAAACGCGTGATATTGCTACACGACATACCGTCCAGCTCATCGATCATACCAACAAACCCTTCCTACGGTCCAGATTTGGCTCCTTCAGGTTGCCATTTGTCTGGTCCGCTCAAGTAAGCGTTCTTCTTCCTCTCACGGCATAACAACCCTGTGTGGGCTTTAGCCTCATCAACAAGTTACCTCCATTCTGCACGCTCCAACGCGGTTCTCTTCCATCCTCGGATTTTGAGAGATTTTACATCTTCTGCCACGCATCTAACCACCGTTTTCGTGACCTTCCTTTCTGTTTTCTTCCGGTTGGCCTCCATTTAAAAAATCTTTTTAGTTGTTCTTCCAGTATTGATCCTCAGGACATGCCCAAGCCAGGCTATTATTCTACTTTTTATAATTCTTACGATGTGAGCTCCTTGTATGAGGTGGTTCAGCTCAGCATTCGTCCTAGATCTCCAGAGGCCATTGTTATCCTGAACTGCCCCTTAGATATTACGCAGCACTCTACGTTCAAATATCCTGAGTTGCTGCTAATCAGCACTCTTTAGCGTCCATGTTTCGCACCTGTAGGTTACAACTGGCCTGAGCGTGACCTTATATAGTTGCAAGTATTACGTGGAAAAAATGTTCAGTAACAAGAAACAGGTTAAAAAATTTATGAGAAAGTGGCTTAAGCAAGAACACATAAACATTTTTGTATGAGGTGAACAAAAATAGTTCATCATTGGGCGGAGTGTATTAATATTGATGGGGATTGTGTTGAGACGTAGTAAAAGTCTCATTTTGTAGAAGTACACTGTTTTTTTTCTACATCTATTTGCCTTTTTAATTACTGAATGTCCCCCGTTGTACAGGTATTTGAGGTTGGTAACATTGTTGGCGTGTCCCTCCTGTACGTCGAACAAAAGAATATGTTTTTGTATATTCGTCTTTCTGACTGAAGGTTAGTTGAAGCACCTGCAGCCGTCCTTGCGATGTGGCGCAGTAGTTAGTGGACTCGCATTCGGGACGACAACGGTTCAAGCCCACGTCCGACAATGCTGATTTAGGTTTTCCGTTATTTCCTTAAAAGCTCTTCATGCAAATGCCGTGTGGGTTTCTTTGAAAGGGCACGGCCGATTTCCTTCCCCATCCTTCCCTAATCCAATGGGACCGATGACTTCTCTCTTTGGTCCCCTCACCCAAACCAACCAACCAGCCTTACGATGTTATTTACCATATGGCAACAAGTTTCGATGACTCATTACACCATCTTCAGGCCTTAACTGAAGCTAGCAGGGGGGAAGGGGGCGAACTCCAATAGTTTACTCGAGCACATCAGAGGCCATCTTCTATGAAGTGGCTTGCGTAGAGTACTGCAAGAGTGCTGTTGTGTCTGCAACTCAACTACCATAAGGCACGACGATGGTGTACAGAGTCACCGAAACTGGTCGGTATATAATAAATTACATTGTAAGGACGGCTGCTGGTGTTTCGCTTACAAAAAGGAGAGATAGTAGCGAGGTTGCATTCACCGGACTGAGCAGTCGGTCTCGGCGTGTGCGGCGGAGCCAGTCCGCGAATGACGGAGTGAATGTGCGTTATCAGCGCGGTCTTCGGCGCAGAGCAAGCCGGTGCCGGTGTCGCAGGGTGGCGCAGAGCGCGGGCGGAAGAGGCTCCGGGGCTGTCCCTCTGTCAGACCCGCCTGATTCATTCAGCGGCCGCCCGCCGGTCGCGCTTAATGGACGTTCGAGAGGTCGACAAACCGCGCGCCCCCCTGCCCCCTCGCTGCTTCCTCTTTACGCAACGCGCCGGTCCGTGTCAGCGTGTCGCCCGCCGTGTGTCGCGTGCTGACGGACGGACGCGCGGCCAGGTTTATTGACCGCCGAGGCGGGAGCGGTGCTGCGCTGTGTGCCGTGCTGGGCGCACGGCGGCGCGCCCTGGACAGGTCGCGGTCCTCTGGGGGTGGAGGGCGCCGCCCCCACACGCGACACCGGCCTGCCTGTGGCGTGATCACGCGGGAGTGTAGCATTAACATGTGCCTGAATGGGACGGCGATAGGTCTCCCCCCTCCCTCCCCGCCCCACAGTTCGACAACTGCCTCGATGTCACTCACGCAAACTTTTTTGTGCACGTTACAAATGTAGCTGTCAGAAATGTTGACACCAGATCAGTCTGGCGGCTTCTCTAGCTCCTGAATGTAGTCAATGCCTAAAAAGCGGTGTCGAAGGGGTTTTCTAACCCTCAGGCCCTAGTGCAGCCTACAGGTTGATTTGGTGTCGACATTTCTGGAGGTATGTTTCTAGCGTGCGCAACAAAAGTGTCTGGGTGTCACCGAGGGTGTTAGAGGGACCGTTTGTCGTTTCGTTCACACACAAATTAATGTTACATTCACCCCATGATCACACCGCAGGAGGATGGTAAACAGCGGGGTTGAAAAAAGACCGTTTGTTGCTTCGGACCACGTTAAAATTTCGTCGAATGACTTTGAACGGCCCCTAGTGGTTTCATCCTGCACACGGGAGCAAAAACTGCAGTCGCGCTACACTCCACGGGGGTACGACCATGTTCATTGGGGATGTTGTCCCTTAATGTCCTCAGAGAACGGTTCAAATGCCCGAGGGTGTCAGCAGTGTTGAAGGTCGTCAAGGATATCGCAATGAGAACTGTCGTTTTCAACCGCATGATGTTTAGAAGCCATACATTCAGAAGATAGTAATTGGATACTATCAGATTTAGGGCGAAAATTTTCGTGCGGGCTCGATTGCTAGGACTAATATCTTGTTACTGTGCTTTCTTCCTCTCCTTAAAATATGAGGTCAAGTTGGTGGCTTAATCTTCCCACAACTTCCGTCTCAATAACTGAAGGCCCTGTAGCCATCTGTCTACTTACAGGAAACATTCTAAGATCCGACCATTAGACTGGAATATATTCACAGCTAACAGTTCAGCACACAGCCTCCAATTGGCTTCTAGCAACTGCCGCGGATAGTCCTGACAGCAACAAAACAGGAACGCAGCTCAAAGTCACTAGCGAAGGAGTCATCACTTCCAGATTTCAACGGAAATAAATTTGTTGCTTTCTACTAAACCTTGCGAACACTGTCTAATTTATTAAAGAAACAACTTCCACCTAGCTATTGTCTCAGCGACCTGATGTAAGGGACCTGCCTGTCTGGCGAGGCTGTATATGTTTACTTAAAGGAAACACTCAGCTAGAACACCAGAACGTTCCATCCGAAGTCCAAGTCATAGCAAAGGAATGTACTTTTTGAGTCTTAATTTTCCGTACTACAAGAAACAACACTGGAAACACATCCACTTGCTCCAAATTCTCATTCATACTATGAAAGTGGCATGGGTTGGCGCGAAGTGTCTTTAGTATCTCATATTCGTGCACACAAGTTTTCTCTTATACAGATTTCTTCTATTTCAGTTAAACCTAACTGTTAAAACGACTGAAAGTAACTGGTTTCAGAAATAACCCATTTTCGATTTTATATTGCTATCATTTCCAGCAATACATTGAGACCGGGAACAAAGACTTAAAATTTTTAATACTGCCTCAGACTTTTACAGTGCATGTTCTAAGGTACGTAGAATCAAATATCAAACAAAGTACGTAAACAGAAGAAAAGTTAAGTCCATTCACAATTCGTTCCCTTTCTGAGAAATTGATGAGGGGTTGAATAGTACAAAAATTCACCAGTGTTTCCCTACTGATTCTAATTTTTTTATTCTCTGCTCAAAAGTCATGTAGTAATCAGGGATTATGCCACATTTTAGGATTACGAATAGTCAGTGATAAATGGTGGAAACTGAGGTTGGGGAATTCTATTTTTTGTGTTAAGTTGTCCGTTTCCATGGACTACAAGCACACAATGACTTTATATTTTTATTGCAAACCGCATAAACTGTTTAGTTTTTAATTCATTATTGTTGCTATAATTTCGTTTCTGTTTTATTATTTCATATTTTTTAAATGAAAGGCAAATAATAAGCTTTTGCGTAAAGTTTGTGACCCTTGGCGGGACTGGTGCCAGTAGTATCTCTGACATGAGGAAGATTGGTTTCCTAGTGCAGGGGTTTGTCTTTTGGCTTGGGCCGGCTCCAGGTATAAGGGAGTAGAGGGGAGAGGACACAAAGCTGTGAGAACGGAACGCGGGCGGACAGAAGTGAAGACGAAGTGATGGTCTGATATCTTCCCAAAATCGCCCCAGCATCAAAACACCCAGTTAAGTACGCAAATTACTAAGAGCGCTTAGTTAACTGTGATTGTGATCGCTCTTGGTACAATAAGACGTTGCACGACGTGTGATGTTCTATTTCATTTGAGGCCTTCTACTAAGCGTGTGCTCTGCTTCCGCATAATATTGATGTATTTACAGACGTCTGTCATTAAGTTCTAGTGAGTGTCGGTTCTCGTGAGCCAGTTCATTTCCAACTCTTAAGAGTTTGTTTATCAACTACTGTTTCAGTTAAAGGAAGCACTTCCTAGTCAAATTGTTTGTTGTTTAGCCTTGACTGTATAGAGTTCATTCAAAAGTCAACCTTAAATGTTAAGGTTAATAAAGGTTTTTCTGCCTTCTGTTGACGGGTGTGGTCTCTGTTTCAGCTAGCTGAGGTAGTGGGCAACCGAAGCGCAGGGCTTTCCCTTTAGCTTACAAGTTTGGCTTACAGGCTGTGGACTTCGCCTGACCTCGTGAGTTCTTCTTCGGTACCGTTTGCTTGGTTCACATTGTGGTGGCCTACTCGACTTGGGGTTGCAAACGGAGCCACGTCTTCGTTCGAAGTTAAGTATTACCTCTCTCAGTCGGTTCCACCGTTCGTGGTTAAACGTCGGCCTTACAAGCTTGGATCTTGCTTCATTGTACAAAGTTGTAACTTTGTATGCCCTAAAAGTCCAACTTACAAGTCAATGGGCATTTGAATAATTTCGGGGTCGCTCTGTAAGATTGACCAAGTTATAAATAAATATGTTTGAAATATTCGTCTTAAAGGAAGCTGTGTGTCAAATGTTATTTTACATGTAATGCAAGGTTTTAATTGAAAGGGTCTTAAATAATGTGTCTTAACTAGAGCTGTTTGTTAAAGTTATTTATTAACTTGCTCATGATTTATGTAATGAATGTCTTTTTAATAATCTTCCACGAGTGGCGCTTGTCAAAAGTTTTTGGTTAACTAATAAACCCACTGGAATTGAAATGTTAACTTGTTAGGGTCAGCCCTTCCACCCCTTTAGATTTAAAGGTTAGACAAAACAGCTGTTAGGTATTCCGTTCCAGTTTGCAGAATTCTTTCCTTTAATTATTCCGAGTGAAAATCCTATTTTAGTCAAATATATATTTTCACTTTTTAACGGGAATTTGTATGTCACTGATATGTTATTGACAAAACTGAAAACGCTCTTTCGAAAAATTCGGATTAACAATTTAGATAGCAGGCAAAATATAGCATTTACCAGGCACAATCACGTTACATTTGTTAAAATTTCAGTAATGAATATTTATTGTCGAATCTGTTCATAAATTCTCTATCAATAATATGTTGATCTGTAGGTTGGCTCCTTTCATCAGTATCACTCAACAGCGATTTCAGTCTTTCAGAAATCAGAGAACTTGGTACCAAACTAATTTTTAAAGAAAGGTTCATTTAAAAACCAAAAATTTTAGCACGACTTTTATGACAAATCGATATTCTGCTTTATACCTAGTTATCAGAAAAATAAGCCTGTTATAACTGAGACCAAACAAAAACTGAAACTACCAGTTATTCTGAACTAAAATACATGTATCTGGTTGAACCGATCAGTTTTTCCTCTTCCTAGTGCAGACTATGATAGCCACTCGTCAGAATCCAGAAGCTTGAAACGGTAGGCAGATAGGTTCTGGGGGGGGGGGGGGGGGAAAGGTGCGGAGGGCAAAGACATTATTTTTAAACATATTTGTTTATTTACCACAGAGGCCAAATTTAATATTAACAATAACTATTTCCGATAATTCTTTGTCTTTAATTTGAAACAAATGCAAACCTTTGAACTTAACAAAGATTAGAAGAAAGTCGACCCCGAGAGTCTCTCAATGGCCTTAACAATTATTTTACGTACCTGAAAATAAATGGTACAATTACTGTAACATGCATCATACTTTAAAAAAAGGAAATACCTTTCAAGGTAGCAAATAGGCAACGAAACTAGTAGTTCTATACAGGCTTGAAAATGATAATGTGAACAGTAGTAAATGCACAAGAATGATCAATTACACAGGCCGACGATGGAAAAACATTTTTGCTGAAAATACCTTATTCTTACGTTTTTTAGGGTAGTAAATCAAAATATGGTGCTTAAAAATTGTATTACCCACAATTTCTTCACATTTTACAGTTAAATTTATTACATTATGCGATTTTTTAAAGAATTTAACAGCTTTATATTGTTAAAGTAATTTAAAACGGAGTTGTAATGAATGTACATGACGTTGGTAGTCCCACTGCTGAAAAACATTTGCTGGCAAAAAAAGGTCGATTCTATTTTTGTGTTAACAGATAGTGTTTTGTTTACTGTCAACCTAACCCCACTTTCCCGTTTCCTGTACATGTGCTCAGTACAATGTCTAATCGTGGTTGAAAAAACTCTACTGACAGTGGTGAATCTGTGATTAAAAAACACCAAGAAACATTACAGACTTAATGAAAAAGGGTTATCTGTAATACTTCGGATCTAAACTTGGTGATCAAGATAAATCTTGGGCGCCGCATGAGGTATGTTATACTTGTGTTGAAGATTTGAGAAAATGGTCCACAAAGGACAAAAAATCCTTTAGATTTGCTATTCCTATGATAAGGAGGGAGCCAAGAAATCATTCCGATGATTGCTACTTTTGTAGTGTTGATATTACTGATCATAATTCGAAAAACAAGAAGATAATAAGCTGCCCTAACCTTCGTGCGCAATCCGACCAGTACGGCATGGTGTAGATCTGCCGGTTCATGAATCACCAGATGATTTAAATTCTATTCCAACAGAAGTATTTTCTGATGTAGGCCCACAATGTTATTTGGATGAAATCCATTGTAATACAGAAAGTCTAGAGCCCAAACTGTTTACTCAGACCGAGCATAACGATTTGGTTGGGGATCTGGGCTTAACGAAAGAAAAAGCTGAATTGCTTGGCCCTAGATTAAAAGAAAAGAACATGATGGGGGACTACTGTTGGTCACTTCACCGTGAAGTTCAGCAAGTGACTCATCGTAGAAAAAGCTACACAAGAAGCTTCAAAGAAAAAAGGAAAGAAAATACAAACCAATACCAGCTGACAAGTGAAACCTCTATTAATACATCATTGTTTCAAGTAGCTTACTGTCAATACAAACCATGCTTATGTTGTAGCAAAGCATTTCATTAATTTTCCCGTTTACCGTATAGCATTGGATTTTTATGTTATATAAAAAAAGCATATTGCTCGAAAACTATGGGTGATACAAAAAAATTAAGGCTAGATTTGGATTCAGCTCATAAAAATCTATGAAGGGCAGTTATCGAAGTAAAGAAAGTGTTTCAAAAAATTTTTTTCGTTGGCCTGTGTTGAGTTACCAAAGACAAATCCAACGCAAATAAAGGGACAAAAACGCAGGTATTAATTAACGCCTGGAAACCAGCTGCCCACATTACTAAGGGATTGCTTGATATAGTACAGATCCTAAAACACGGACAAACTGTATTTCAAATTTACACAATATATAAGAATTCCTGCAACGAGCAACAGCAACGCATATTCATTTAGGAATAAGAGTAACTTTAATCTTGAAACTGTTTATTATCTACTACGTGTTCTAATGTTCATACCTAATGTAATATGACTGTAATATTCCGGCTGCGACTACCAGCCATGATGCGCTACCTAACTGAGACGACAACGCTCGTTGCTGTGACGTCAACGCTCTTTACTGTGAAAAAAAAAAAAAAAAAACATAGCTTTTTTTGAAATTGTTAGAGATAAGGAATGCCGATTGGACATTGTGTTTTTGAGGTCAGGTAAGTCTGCATATAGACGTAATTGGAAGTGCAGAGGCCAACTTGTAATCGCACTCATCAAGAATAACAAAATTTCTTTTATGAAAAATAAGGTAAATATCGTTACGAACTTTTATTCAATGTTGGATCCCCGGACCTTCATAAAAACTATTAGTGTGTTTGTCAATACAGTGCATAGTGATATCTTCGCAAATTAACAATACTGGACGAATCTGCTACTATCACGGTCCGAACGGCGCGCAATATTTCGCCGTCAGCTTGTGTGTTCAAGACGTTTCCTAAGCGATCAGTCTGTTTGTCAGAAGATACCACACTGCCACTTCTCATTCTGGAAGTGTTTCCAGAAAATCTTACGACGACTGTGAGTATTTTAGCTGCCAAGAGAGACATAGTCTTCATCGACTTTCTCCGACTGGTGTTCTCTGAGAATCGGAGAAACGGAAAATCTCCGACCGCAAACTCCTCCTGTACCTAATCCGTTCTCTCCCTACAGCGGCCACGAAGAAACCCTAATCATCTATGGACAAATTTTCTTTCGCAGATTTTTATCTTCGACAGAATTTAGAATAAATGCATCTAGGCAAAAAAAGGCAAAAGAGTCTAAATGCAGTACCTGTCTTACCTGTGTCAAAGGTCAAGCAAGTTAATTAATACATTTTTTACGACGTAGCAGTTCATTAAAGCTTTTAACCTTTCTGGGACATTATCGGATTGTGTAAAAGTAGCTAGATATGCAACCCATCCGTCGTAAAGACCATGGAAAATTGATGCAGCAGTAAATGGGTATGTAATCCACTCGTCATAAAAACATGTAAAATGGGAAGTGGACCCTGATCACAGCAGCTGGCTCCGCCCCAGCAGTGTCCGTTTGGCGTGCAGAAAAATATATTAGTGTGCTCGCCAAATAACGTTAAAAACTTTCAGGAATGATGGAGAACGGTAAATTCGTCAATTTGAGATAAGGGACAGTGGTAAACAAACGACTGAGTCGAATGTTACAGGCGGAAATCATTGTGATACCTCTCACACATGTACTAATACTATTGTTGCTGTGATTGCACGGCAGGCAACTTTAAGACGTGGTGGTATAGACCAAAACAATGCAAAAAAAGTCTAGTAACGTTGGGTTCTAAAATGCGCAGCTTGAGAGTTATGCGCACTTGTTCAGCGGAAGGGTTGTGTTTCACAGTGTCTAAGACGAAAAAGTGCTCATAGCTCTTAAAGTATGCATTTTAGAGACCATGTTTACTGGGCGTCTTTGCTTGTTTTGACGTGTACAACCACCTCTTAAATATTCGACACTTTTTTTAACACACTGTATAATGAAGTACTGTCTGAAAAAGAGCTGCACAAATATTCAGTCAGATCTTGATGATATCTGAGATTCGTGCAAAGTTTAACAATTTTCTTGAAATGTTCGCAAATATAAAGTTGTGCACTTCACAAAACGAAACGAAGACACATAGTATCGCATGACTACAATATCAGTGAGTCGCAACTGGAGTCGGTCAACTGATACAGATATCTGGATGTAAGAGTTTGTAGGGATATAAAATGAAACGATCACGTAGGTTCCGTCGCAAGGCAACCGGGAGATTTCGGTTCGTTGGGAGAATTCTAGGGCAATGCAATGAGTACACAAAGGAGACCACTCACAAATCACGCGTGTAGCTCATCCTAGAATATTGCGCAAGTGTGTGGGACCTGTACCAAATGGGACAAACAAGAAATATTGAACGTATAAAGAGAAGGGCAGCACGGACGGGCACATGTTTATTCGACCCCTGGTAGAATGTGACAGATGCTGGAGAAACTAAATTGGCAGACACATAAACATAGACGCAAATCGTCCAAACAAAGACTGCTTACAAGGTTCTAAGAACCAGCTTTGAATCATGAAACAAGGAATATGCAATAAACTATGTATCGCTCCCGCAGTGATCTTGAGAACAAGATTAAATTAATTACAACGCGCTCAGGGGCATTTAAACAGCCATTATTACGTACGTCAATGGAACGGGGAAAAGACCCAATAACTGGTACAATGAGAAATACCTTCTACCATGCAATTCACTGTGATTTGAAGAAGACTGCACTGTAGTTCCTTCTCTAGATTGTCGCACAGATGACAAAATGGTAGATATCGAAATAGATGATAGAGGGATAGAAAAACAATTAAAATCGCTCAAAAGAGGAAAGGCCGCTGGACCTGATGGGAGACCAGTTCGATTTTGCACAGAGTACGCGAAGGAACTTGCCCCCCCCCCCCTTTTCTTGCAGCGGTGTACCATAGGTCTCTACAAGAGCGTAGCGTTCCAAAGGATTCGAAAAGGGCACAGGTCATCCCCGTTTTCAAGAAGGTACGTCGAACAGATGTGCAGAACTATAGACCTATATCTCTAACGTCGATCAGTTGTAGAATTTTGGAACACGTATTATGTTCGAGTGTAATGACTTTTCTGGAGACTAGAAATCTACGCTGTAGGAATCAGCATGGGTTTCGAAAAAGACGATCGTGTAAAACCCAGCTCAGACTCAGAGGCCCATAGACACGGGTTCCCAGGTAGATGCCGTGTTTCTTGACTTACGCAAGGCGTTTGAAACAGTTCCCCACAGTCGTTTAATGAACAAAGTAAGAGCATACGGACTATCAGACCAATTGTGTGATTGGATTGATGAGTTCCTAGATAACAGAACGCAGCATGTCATTCTGAATGGAGAGAAATCTTCCGAAGTAAGAGTGATTTCATGTGTGCCGCAGGGAAGTGTCGTAGGACTGTTGCTATTCAAAATATATATAAATGACCTTGTGGATAACATCGGAAGTTCACTGAGATTTTTTGCGGGTGATGCTGTAGTATTTCGAGAGGTTGTAACAATGGAAAATTGTACTGAAATGCAGGAGGATCTGCAACGAATTGACGCATGGTGCAGCGAATGGCAATTGAATCTCAATGTAGACAAGGGTAATGTGCTGCGAATACATAGAAAGAAAGATCATTTTGAAACGTCCCCTTTTTGAAGAATTATACCTGACTGTGCTTAAACTGACACACAATATTTTTAGCGCAACGCAATCTGACTTTCAAAAATCCCTACAAAAGAATGGCCGTGACTATCATTAACCTACACCTTTCACAAATCACTTACCTCACAAAAATCTTCATTACTCGAACTACTGCAATACAGCGAGCGCCACTACTGCCAGCTAAATAAAAGATTCAAACTACAGAAGGCACTAACTACTGATAGGCATAGTTAGCAAATGAAAGATTTTGATAGAGAACAAACAATGTATTTACCTTAATAGTCATCAAAGGTCATAATATATATATGAGTTCATAACATCCATTCTTACAAATATCAAAACTCCGCCATTTCTCTCCCCACATCCACCACTGCTGGCGGCTCACCTCCAACTGCGCAACGCTACGCGCTGTTCACATCCAGCTGCCGCTGCCCAGCACTACAATGGCAGACAACAATGCAAACTAGCCACAGACTGCACACAGCACAGCCAGTGATTTTCATACAGAGCGCTACGTGGCGTTACCAATAAGAAAACCTAAACAGCCTACTTACAATTTATCATTCAGCTACAATATAGCAGGTCAGCAACTGGAAGCAGTTAATTCCATAAATTATCTGGGAGTAGGCATTAGGAGTGTTTTAAAATGGATTGATCATATAAAATTAATCCTCGGTAAAGCAGTGCCAGACTGAGATTCATTGGAAGAAGCCTAAGGAAATGCAATCCGAAAACAAAGGAAGTAGGTTACAGTATACTTGTTCGCCCACTGCTTGACTACTGCTCACCGGTGTGGGATCCGTACCAGATAGGGTTGATAGAAGATATAGAGAAGATCCAATAGAGAGGAGCGCGCTTAGTTACAGTATCTACATCTACATCTACTTTTATACTCCGCCAGCCACCCAACGGTGTGTGGCGGAGGGCACTTTACGTGCCACTGTCATTACCTCCCTTTTCTGTTCCAGTCGCGTATGGTTCGCAGGAAGAACGACTGTCTGAAAGCCTCCGTGCGCGCTCGAATCTCTCTAATTTTACATTCGTGATCTCCTCGGGAGGTATAAGTAGGGGGAAGCAATATATTCGATACCTCATCCAGAAACGCACCCTCTCGAAACCTGGCGAGCAAGTTACACCGCGATGCAGAGAGCCTCTCTTGCAGAGTCTGCCACTTGAGTTTATTAAACATCTCCGTAACGCTATCACGGTTACCAAATAACCCGGTAACGAAACGCGCCGCTCTTCTTTGGATCTTCTCAATCTCTTCCGTCAACCCGACCTGGTACGGATCCCACACTGATGAGCAATACTCAAGTATAGGTCGAACGAGTGTTTTGTAAGCCACCTCCTTTGTTGATGGACTACATTTTCTAAGGACTCTCCCAATGAATCTCAACCTGGTACCCGCCTTACCAACAATTAATTTTATATGATCATTCCACTTCAAATCGTTTCGCACGCATACTCCCAGATATTTTACGGAAGTAACTGCTACCAGTGTTTGTTCCGCTATCATATAATCATACAATAAAGGATCCTTCTTTCTATGTATTCGCAATACATTACATTTGTCTATGTTAAGGGTCAGTTGCCACTCCCTGCACCAAGTGCCCATCCGCTGCAGATCTTCCTGCATTTCGCTACAATTTTCTAATGCTGCAACTTCTCTGTGTACAACAGCATCATCCGCGAAAAGCCGCATGGAACTTCCGACACTATCTACTGGGTCATTTATATATATTGTGAAAAGCAATGGTCCCATGACAGTCCCCTGTGGCACGCCAGAGGTTACTTTAACGTCTGGAGACGTCTCTCCATTGATAACAACATGCTGTGTTCTGTTTGCTAAAAACTCTTCAATCCAGCCACACAGCTGGTCTGATATTCCGTAGGCTCTTACTTTGTTTATCAGGCGACAGTGCGGAACTGTATCGAACGCCTTCCGGAAGTCAAGGATAATAGCATCGACCTGGGAGCCTGTATCTAATATTTTCTGGGTCTCATGAACAAATAAAGCGAGTTGGGTCTCACACGATCGCTGTTTCCGGAATCCATGTTGATTCCTACAGAGTAGATTCTGGGTTTCCAAAAACGACATGATACTCGAGCCAAAAACATGTTCTAAAATTCTACAACAGATCGACGTCAGAGATATAGGTCTATAGTTTTGCGCATCTGCTCGACGACCCTTCTTGAAAACTGGGACTACCCGTGCTCTTTTCCAATCATTTGGAACCTTCCGTTCCTCTAGAGACTTGCGGTACACGGCTGTCAGAAGGGGGGCAAGTTCTTTCGCGTTCTCTGTGTAGAAACGAATTGCTATCCCGTCAGGTCCAGTGGACTTTCCTCTGTTGAGTGATTCCAGTTGCTTTTCTATTCCTTTGACACTTATTTCGATGTCAGCCAATGTCATTTAGTAATCGCGAAAGCGTTGCGGAGATGATAGATAAACTCCAGTGGAAGACTCTGCAAGAAAGATGCTCAGTAGCTCGATAGCTTCACCGAGGAGTCAAGCAGTATATTACTTCCTCCTACCTATATCTCGCGAAGAGACCATGAGGATAAAATAAGAGAGATTAGAGCCCACACAGAGGCATACCGACAATCTTTCTTTCCACGAACAATACGAGACTGGAATAGAAGGGAGAACCGATAGAAGGTACTCAAGGTACCCTCCGCCACACACCGTCAGGTGGTTTGCGGAGTATAAATGTAGATGTACATGTGGATGTAGATGTAGTTGGAGAAGAGTTATGTAGAGATGAAAAGACTGCACTATATAGGAAAAGGCGGAGGACAGCAATTTCTCTTGAAAACACTCTAAATTTGTTGTGGGACATGGTGAAATGTTTCCGCTTGAGCCCATATAGTTTCATGAATTCCGACAGGTGTTGGCGCTATACGTAGCCCTCAAAATGGCGTGTGGAAAGGAAGTGAGTTCCAAGAAGAGAGCTATGACTGAATTTCTTTTGGTGGAACACGAGAGCCTGTCAGGTATTCATAGGGGCCTGCAGAATATCTGCTGACCTTGACAATGAACAAAAGCTCGGTGAGTCATTGGGCGAGGCGGCTGTCATCGTCGCAACAAGGTCGCGCAGACCTGTCCGATCTTCCGCGTGTCAGCCGTCCGCTCACAGCTGTAACTCCTGAAATGTAGGGACGTGCGGACACTCTCACTGAAGGTGATCGACTGATCACAATCAGACACCTCGCTGCCCAACTTGGTGTCTCTGTTGGTAGTGTCGACACACTCGTCCACCAGTTGAGCACTCGAAGGTACGTGCCCGCTGGGTTTCTCGCTGCCTAACGGAAGGCCATAAAGAGCAACGAATCACCATCTGTGCGGAAACGCTTGCACGTTACGCGGCCGATCGTGACATTTTTTGTCTAACATCGTCCCAGGCAATGAGACACATGTTCATCGCTTGGAACCGGAAGAAGCGGCAAGCCATGGAGTGATACCATACTGTAACGACTCCATATGAGCCGCTACGTGGCTTGTTACAAGAGTCACATGCTCAAAACACACTTGGGTGCCCTTCGGACACTCAGGGAATTTTAATCTGGAATTATGTTATATTATCACTGTTAGTACAGTCTGCAAATGTGAATGCGGGTCGTCTGCTGACGTATGCGTGGGCTGTCTGCTCTGGGTTCTCTGAATGTGGAGATGAAGTTTAGGCAACCATTGTATCAAGTAGAGTGCGGTTGCTCTGGACCAGAGAGACATAAGTTGAGCGCGCGTTAGCAGGCCGCGTTAGGTCGGCAAATAGGCGCTGCGCAGAGTCTCTGAGCCCTTCCGGCCACCGTGTGTGGACCCCGGACGAGGGGTGACGGTTAGGATGCCCTGCTGAGACTCTGGTGAGTATAGACGCTCTGCCTGATGGGTCCTACAGTCATCTTGGTTCGGACATATAGTCAGGTTGCATAAAATTGCTTTTTTTTTTGGTATCGTAGATGACGGGCCAGAATTTCATATGGCCGTACCATTAAATAAAGTGAGTGATCAAGGAGTTCTTTTCATGATTTTATTAAATGAAATGTTGTTTTTATATAAAATTCTTTGTCTCATATGAACGTCTTATTTCCGTTACCATTCCAGTTAAATGATTCAAACTTTCCACTTAAAGTTAAGAAACAATCAGAAATTACGTAGTGATATTTGCTCATGTAAAGGGTCGTAGGCGTCTTTCACAAAAGACAAAGGTGCTATTTTCAAGTTGCGGATGCCTGCCAAGGCTTTGCGGAAAGCAAGTATCATGCAACACCATCTCCATCCGAAGAGAAACTTAAAACTCTCGCCCTAGTCTTCAGGGGTCTCCGAAGGGGCTATTCTGTTTGATGTCCATCCTCATGGTACAACGATCAACTCTGAAGCGTATTGTGGTATCCCCAGGGAGCTGAAGTAACGACTTCAACGTGTTCGTCGCCACAATAAATTCAAACGAACTTCTTCACGGCTACCCAAGGCCTCACACAAGTCTGCACATCCGAGGACAACTCACGGAACTTCATTGGACCGTTGTTCCTCATCCACCCCACAGCCCTGATTTCGAGCCTTCCGACCTCTGTCTGTTTTGCCCAATGAAGACTGCGCTCCGCGGGAAGCAGTACGTGGATGTTGGGTAGTTACTGATGCAGCAAGTCTCCGGCTCTGTCGTCGACCAGCAGAGTGGTAGCACCCGGGCGTATAGGCGCTTCCAGTGAAGAGGCCTAAGGCCGTCGCACTGAACGGGGCTTTGTAGCCAAAAGAGTGGGGAACAATGTTTTGTGTTGGAATCCCGAATAAAACCAACCTGTAATATTATCTTGGAACTCTTCCATTTGGTCCGTGTTTGCGTAGAAAAATAGTAATATCACAAATTGAGTCTGCCTTGACGCAAACACCGTGTTATTTGTCTATTTCTTTATTATCCCAAACTAGTTTCGGCGACAAATATCACCATCGTCAGTGGGTTTTTTATTTTATTAATCTAAAACATTCAGAAAATGGTACGGTTGTACAAACACAATAAAACATAATTGCATTTTTACAAATCGTCTTTTGAAATATAGTTTTATATTGATACTTTTATACTACCTTATTTATTGTATGCTACAGCATGTATCGAGCTATTATTGGCGCTGCTTGTGACATATTTTCTGCGCTCTCTTTCTGTTGCCGTCTTTCTATACTCGCGAAGAAGAAGATAGATGAAAATTACCACATACAAAAGGCTAGAGTCGAAGGGAAAAATGTAATAAATGAAAACACAACACTCTGCAACAACACACTCTTTACCGCTCTGAGAGAACTGACCAAGGACGCAGAACAGAAAGCACACACACGCCAAAGAACCACCACCCCATCACACCCAGAGACTTAAATAATGAACAGAAGTCGTCGTAATTCGCATGTGAGTTTGTTACCTTTGTTTTTGTGAATTTTTCTTAATCACGTTATATTTAAACTGTAGTAGCTTAAGACAAGGGCGATGTACTTGAGGACAATATTATGGAAATGGAAGAGGATGTAGATGGAGACGAAATGGGAGAGAAGATACTGCGTGAAGAGTTTGACAGAGCACTGAAAGACCTGAGTCGAAACAAGGCCCCGGGAGTAGACAACATTCCATTAGAACTACTGGTGGCCTTGGGAGAGCCAGTCCTGACAAAACTCTACCATCTGGTGAGCAAGATGTATGAGACAGGCGAAATACCCTCAGACTTCAAGAAAAATACAATAATTCCAATCCCAAAGAAAGCAGGTGTTGACAGATGTGAAAATTACCGAACTATCAGTTTAATAAGTCACAGCTGCAAAATACTAACGCGAATTCTTTACAGACGAATGGAAAAACTGGTAGAAGCGGACCTCGGGGAAGATCAGTTTGGATTCCGTAGAAATGTTGGAACACGTGAGGCAATACTAACCTTACGACTTATCTTAGAAGAAAGATAAAGAAAAGGCAAACCCACGTTTCTAGCATTTGTAGACTTAGAGAAAGCTTTTGACAATGTTAACTGGAGTACTCTCTTTCAAATTCTGAAGATGGCAGCTATAAAATACAGTGAGCGAAAGGCTATTTACAATTTGTACAGAAATCAGATGGCAGTTATAAGAGTCGAGGGGCATGAAAGGGAAGCAGTGGTTGGGAAGGGAGTGAGACAGGGTTGTAGCCTCTCCCCGATGTTATTCAATCTGTATATTGAGCAAGCAGTAAAGGAAACAAAAGAAAAATTCGGAGTAGGTACTAAAATCCATGGAGAAGAAATAAAAACTTTGAGGATCGCCGATGATATTGTAATTCTGTCAGAGACAGCAAAGGACTTGGAAGTGCAGTTGAACGGAATGGACAGTGTCTTGAAAGGAGGATATAAGATGAACATCAACAAAAGCAAAACGAGGATAATGGAATGTAGTCAAATTAAATCGGGTGATGCTGAGGGAATTAGATTAGGAAATGAGACACTTAAAGTAGTAAAGGAGTTTTGCTATTTAGGGAGTAAAATAACTGATGATGGTCGAAGTAGAGAGGATATAAAATGTAGACTGGCAATGGCAAGGAAATCGTTTCTGAAGAAGAGAAATTTGTTAACATCGAGTATAGATTTAAGAGTCAGGAAGTCGTTTCTGAAAGTATTTGTATGGAGTGTAGCCATGTATGGAAGTGAAACATGGACGATAAATAGTTTGGACAAGAAGAGAATAGAAGCTTTCGAAATGTGGTGCTACAGAAGAATGCTGAAGATAAGGTGGGTAGATCACGTAACTAATGAGGAGGTATTGAATAGGATTGGGGAGAAGAGAAGTTTGTGGCGCAACTTGACTAGAAGAAGGGATCGGTTGGTCGGACATGTTTTGAGGCATCAAGGGATCACAAATTTAGCATTGGAGGGCAGCATGGAGGGTAAAAATCGTAGAGGGAGACCAAGAGATGAATATACTAAGCAGATTCAGAAGGATGTAGGTTGCAGTAGGTACTGGGAGATGAAGAAGCTTGCACAGGATAGAGTAGCATGGAGAGCTGCATCAAACCAGTCTCAGGACTGAAGACCACAACAACAACAAGCTTGAGACAAACGCTTTTCTTAAGTTTTGTCATCATGCGATGCTAATAATGTTTTGAAGAAAAGAATTAGTCTCCCTTTTTTCTTACGCTGCTGTTGAACTGAATACTGCTAAACTGCCATATGTAGCAGTTGTTTTTAAACGATTTTCGTCGATCAGAATGTTGCTTCTTCTGACAGGCATTTGCAGCAATTTTTCTCCGGAGATCGACTTTGATTCGTCATTTTCTGTATACTTTAATTATTCACACAACAGTAAGTCTTCTGCAGTTCCTTTTTATTGTGTTATATATTAACTGGTTGTAACGTCCCTGCCAAGTAAATACTATTACAGCGTGTTGGACAGGCACGTTATAACGGAAGCTTAAAAGGGTGATGCTCTTCACAGCCCGATGGCTGCTTTCGACACCGCGGTGCTTGATTAGACGGGTACCTGCTAAGGGTGGTGTGCCTATGGTAGAAGTGGAACGACCTACGGAGTAACGTCGGCAGACAGTTAGGCATTATACTGCAACGCGGACTCGGAAACAGGTGCAATATGGTATTTTTAAATTAACAAATCATTTCCAGAGGTGAGAGAATAGGAAAGTAAGAGTAAAATGTCCTTGGAACGTTGTGGATGTAAGTCCAAACTTTTGGATTTGTAGTTTCACTCAAAACCACCTACACACCGAGTTACACCAGCCACTGAAACTATTTGAGAAGTGAATGAGATACTTTTGGCACTGACTGACAGATGGCGGTGCTTTGGAATGAGCACGGTCAGTTTGGCGCCCAGCCACGTGACGGGGAAACTTCAACGGCCGGCACGCTGGCTCATGGCGGGCATACGTCGGGCCGCTTTTAGCATAGAGCTGAAGTGAGTGTATGATGTAGAAATAAATAAAAACTGATCCCAATATGGCACAAAGGAGTTTGTAGGCTCATTTTAAAACAGACAATTAGCCTCCAGTCGCCCTGGTAGTTTTTCAATTATAATAAATTGAATATTTTAATAACTAAGTAAGATTGTAAATTGGGCATCTTGGAGACGCTTTGACAAAATTTTACGAATGAGGTGTCAAATGAAAGGTATGAATGAGTAGTATTGAGATATCTATGTAACTTTTTTTTACACGTTTTAAAAATTCAAATGAGGAGCCGGAATGCTGTTTTTGTGATTAAAAATGCAGAATTTTCATAAATAAAAATTAGGAACTATAAAGATAGCGGCAGTACGGAAAAGTATATATAAGGAAATAGGTAATACAATAATGATATCAGTTATTTATGCATTGAAAGTATTTTCAATAATGAAAAGTTCTATATGAAGAACACACAAATTTTAATAATATGAGAATAAGATCCCGACAGAAATTCTGATGATGAATCTGAATTCAGGGGAAAATTTCTGTCTGAATAGAAGTGTTACATGCGTTTTATTGTATCTACATTGAGCGTAAAAGTAAATTTTATGTGCAAACAAACTTGATTTGACTTCAGAGTGTTCAAACCGAGGGCTTTTAAGGGCAGCCATTTACTGTGGTAGGGGGCAGTCGTTCATTTGAGTTCAAAGGGGTAGCACGTGTGACTAGAAAAAGTCCGTGCACGAATTGGACTTGCGAAGTCGTGTCGAACTTCAGCTCTCAACAACCGCTGTGGGACATTGTGATTTCAGCTTGCGGCTGGACTTCGGATTGTGTTTGGTTTATTATTATTTTTTATCGAGAAGTATTCTCCGCTCGGAACTTTGTTCATCTTGGGGTTTCAGCTATTTTAAAAGAAACATTAAGTGAATAATTGCTGAATAATTGTGACTATTATTTGAGTCGCGCTGTTGAACTAACTCGGTAAATATCTGCGGTCAAATCAAGAACACTTAACAGTATTTCAGTCAAATCTGGCCTGAACAAGTTAAAATAAACTTCAATTAGTTAAAACCGTGTTGTGTTCACTAAAAATTATTCCTGCCTGCTAACATTTGTTTTTAAAAACTTGACATTAATTTAAAATTAGTGGGGATAGTGCAGCGGATGTGGTTGGCACCCCTCAGACCTAACGTAGCCAGTTTACTTAATAACCAGATTTTACGGAACCCCACGGGGATGCATGCTATATAGTTGCTTGGGTGACAATTGTTTTTTTCTGTTTTTTCGTGCAGAAGCACGTGGGGGCTCGAGCCATCTAGTTTTACTAGAAAACTAACTTTGAACTAGAATTACTGCGATCACCCAGTGCAACCAGTGAGTTTATCCCGATCTCGTGCATAGAGAGAAACCGCAGCACGTCGCAAATGGTTTTCTCGACCCAGCGAAGCTCGCAAATGGTTATTTATCGTCCGTAGTAGCTCGCACAATTTTGCGCCCTGAAAGATTATGGCTATCGTCAAATAATGTTAATTATTGAACGGTCTCTTTGTGTACCGCTACAAGAAATTTTATTGAAAATAGCCTGTTCTCATTACCTTTGGCACTTCAATATACAGTGCAGTTAGTAAATTTATCCAGGTATAAAGAGAGTGAGGGGCTGAGTACGTTCATATCAGCCACATTTCACATATTTTTCTTATTTTATACTAAACTTGTCCGCAAAGTGTCTAATTCAAATGCGCCTGTCCAAGTCCTTACGTTTTGTCACTTCTCTGAGTGTGCCACATTTCACTATAACTGTCCTTCCTTTTCCCCACTCGAATAACAAAACGAATGTGTGTGTGTGTGTGTGTGTGTGTGTGTGTGTGCAGTTATGAGTTCTATGTACGTAACCGTGGAATAGAGTGGTCTGCTACTGTGACACTATGGCCAACTTTAGTAGGTGCTTGGTGGATAACAAAGAGGTTTCTGTTTGTCTTGCTCGAGCCTTTTGTGTAGGGTAAGACAGTACAGTAGGTCTGCTCTCTGGTCACTTCGTTAGTAGGATAAAACCCGGTTTCGAGAGGGCACCTCGTCACTGTTCGCTGGGAACATGGTATGATCGGTTGCTCGTAAGAGTTTCTCCTCGACAGTTCAGTTAATGTTTGAATTTGTTTAAGTTTTCAGTATAGCTGAAGCCTTAACAGTTTTTCTTATAACGTTGTAATTCATTAGTTCGTACAACGAATTTTATTGTAATATTCCGAGTGTTTAATACCTCGAAATTCATGTGATTTCGTAGCCTAAAGCTCGATTTTATTAGGCAGTTGAACATGTGGAAGAATACTGGATCGATACGATTCAATTCAATCAGCCTCTCATTTTTATGACTGCGAGTGCATGTGTATTATATGATACAACTGTGAGTTTGCCACTGATTTTTTAATCTATCTTATTCCGTGCCTGCCATTTCTCGGTACTCGGTTTCTTCATTAATACCACGTGTTAGTGTTCATGTTTAAGAGCCTTTAGCTCTCATATCTTGTTACCCTTTTATGGTAAATTCAGTGCAGTTTTAATCCGCTTATCCAGAAATTCCTGTTTGTTCGTTATTTGTTTTGTTCGTTACCATCGCGTACTCATGTGCTGGCTTAAGAGCCTCTTGTGCTATAGTTCCCGTAATCTTATTCTTACAGTGCGTGTTTAAATTAAATGTGTTTCTTAGCTCTCGTTTTGGCCTTCCTTTGTATACATCAACGATAACTTTACATTTCATTCCGCGTGTTAAAATCGAGGGACCAGTGCTCCTTTGCTGGCCACTTGTGATCTGGGTGGACGGCCTTTGTTCTTTTTTTCTCTTCTGTGTAAACCTCATCAACTGCATGTGAGTTTTAAGTGCGTTTGTGGTTAACTCATACTTTGATTATTCCCGTTCCATAAACCACGAATTTAGTAACGAGCTCAGAACTAAGGTTTAAGATTTATCAAGCATGGAACTTAATGCATTTCATGCACCAGCAGCCATCACATTTTATGTCCACAAGTGCTTTTAGTTAAATTATCGAAGTCAATAAATGTTCATTTCTACCCGTAATTATTTTCAGACTTTCCACAACAACTGAAGAAGACCTTGGGATAGAAGAAGAAGATAAAGTTGCAGATGATGACAAAGGAACTGCAGTACTAATTAGTGTGACTGAAGAATCTATGAAAGAGATGAAACATGGAAAGGCAGTGGGAACTGATGAGATTCCTGCGGAACTGTTAAAGTCATTGGAGAAAGAAGGGGAAAGGGAGTTGATCGAATTGTGTAATAAAATACACATGACAGGAAAATGGCCAAAGGACTTTACAGAAAGTATCTTAATAGCTGTAGAAAAGAAAAAGAACAGCAAAAAGTTTGAGGAACATAGAACTGTGAGCCTGTTGGCGCATGCAGCCGAAAGCTGAATTGCGTAATAGGAGATGAACAATTTGGTTTCAGGTGAGGAGTGGGAACTACAAGTGCCATTGAGCTACTGAGAGTGATAGGGGAGAGGTACATGGAGAAGAAAAGGAAGGTGTCTGTTGCGTTAATTGATCTTGAGAAGGCTTTTGACTGTGTCAGATGGGACAAACTGATGGAAATCCTAAAGAAACACGGAGTTGACTGGAGAGATAGACGGCTATTAAGAAAAATGGTTCAAATGGCTCTAAGCACTGTGGGACTTATCAGCTAAGGTCATCAATCCCCTAGACTTACAACTACTTAAACCTAACTAACCTAAGGGCATCACACACATCCATGCACGAGGCAGGATTCGAAACTGTGACCACAGCAGCAGTGCGGTTCTGGACTGCAGCGCCTAGAACCGCTCGGCCACAGCGGCCGGCGGTTAATTAGAAATTTATATTTCAACCAGAGAGTTAGAGTAAGAATAGGAGGTGTGAAGAGTGAAGAAATTAAACTGGGAAAGTTTTGATGGAAGGAGAGGAGTTTGTATAGATGGTCAGAGAGTGGAGTGTATAAGATTTGCAGACGACATGGTTGTGATGACAGAGAGTGCAAGAGAGATGGAACAATGTTAGATGATCTAAACACAAAATCAGAAGAATATGGAATGAACATTAACAAGAAGAAAACGAAAAGCATGGGTATTGGAGGAAAGGGGAGAAAACGCTGTATGAGAATAGGGGGAGAGGAAATAGAGCAAGTGAATAACTTCAATTACTTGGGAAGTGTAATAATGAATGGTATGTATTGCTCAACAGAAATTAGGAATAGAATTGCAATGTGCAAAAGAAGGATTGAAAAGGAAACAGAAATTACTTTGTGGACCACTAAACGAAGATCTGCGAAAAAGACTTGCCAAATGTTACATCTGGAGCATTGCACTATATGGTGCGGAGACCTGGACATTGAGGAAGGAAGATGAAAGAAGATTGGAGGCACTAGAGATGTGGATATGGAGAAGAATAGAAAAAAACTGAAATGGGAAAACCGAGTAAGGAATGAAGAATTCTTTAGAAGAGTTGGAGAAGAAACAAACATGCTAAAAGTCATCAGAAAGAGAGAACGGAACTGGTTTTGACATTGTTTGAGGAGGGTCTGTTTATTGCAGGAAGGAATGGAATGAATGGTGGAGGGAAAAAGGGGAAGAGGAAAAAGAAGATATCAAATGCTAGACAATGTCAAAGGAGAAAAAGTTCAGAAATGAGAAGACTAGCTGTGACAGACAAAAGTGGAAGAGGCTTAACCCATGACAAGACCTGCCGTAAGGCAGAATACCATACTACCACCATAACAAATTCATCCCACGCCCCATCCACCTCTCATCCAGAGCGCATCTTGCAGCCCTTCATTGCGCAGTAATTGAAGACAGGCCATTGTTTTTCATGAATTATGAATTATTTGTATGGGCCCAAGGTTCGATAGGTTGGATCTTGTATTTTTAAATGCAAGGGCATAACGACCAACCACAGCCAACACTATTCAGGCTGCAACGGCAACCTTATTTAATATTGAAACCTTTCACAACTAGCGTAGCAACCTTTTATTATCTCCATCTCCACAGCTTGTCACCTACTAGTGGTTTCACTGCCCTTCGACAGCTCTCCATAGATTCCCATGACAGTAGAATGCGAACAGTAGACTGATTTCGCCGTTTTCGAGATGCTCGCTTGTAGACGCCGGGCCATAACAATCTGCTTTTGTCGTAGTTGCTTACGTCATTGGATTTCCCAATTCACGGCTGTTATCGCCGCTGGAATGATTTCCCATTCGCCTTGTAATTTTTTCTCCTGTCTATGTAATTATGTAGTTATGTAGTTCTCAATTTGTTCCAGCAATCAATCATTCACAATAGGAAACACAGTCATAACTCAGTCACTCAGAATGATTCAGAAATTTTACTTGTTAGAATGAAATCAGGCGATGATTGTTCTTCTCTGCAGGCTCGTGCTTTGCGGCAGTCTGCTATTCTGTACAAATAAAGTGCCTCGTATTTATGAGAGCGTTGTATAATCAGTCGGGAAACCTTAGATCAAGCGGATATTTGGCTTTGATGAAGTTTAACCTTCCGAAGAAGTAATGGAGGTCTTGGATTATTAAATGCAGATTCGTATCCATTCCTTTGGAAGTTCCCTTCTGATTAACAACTACGCAATATATCGATGAATATCATTAATTCTTAAATATCAAATACGCACCTTTTGTATGAAGGAGCAATATATATATATATATATATATATATATATATATATATATATATATATATATATATATATATATATTTCCCTTTTAATCGTACAATTTCGTATCAGTTATCTTTTGTCATAAATCTCAATATTCAGATTACAATTCTTCAAACAAAGCTCAGGCTAATCGGCACGAAGACAATCTCGGAAGTTTTTTTTTTTTTTTTTTTTTTTTTTTTTTTTTTTTTTTTTTTTTTTTTAGCAACCACCAGAGAGAGTACTACAAAGAATAATTATGCGCTCATGGCATAGCTATTGTATGAAACTACTTTGCGCATGGATTCTGCGAGTATGAAGATAGAAAATTAGTAAACGTCATTCAAGGGTAGAATTGCACCAGAATAATTCATCGAATATAAAGAGATATTACAGCCTCTGCTGTGCTACGTCTGTGCCGCCAATGCCACCGCGCGGCATCGAGTCTCACGGTGAGCAGTGGCCATATTATTTTGGCTCATCTCTGAAACATTATTTGGATAGATGAGATACCGAAGGAACTTGCGTAGTTCTGGTTGACCGTATTGTTTTCAATTTACAAAAGACGCGGCCTATTAATCCCCAAGAGGATTTTATTCACGATGAGGGGCATGTTGGACACTACAAAAGTAACGGCTCACGACGGGCAGGGGGCTGTTACAGCTCGCTAGATAGTCCTGTCCCAGTAGTGACAACTGTGAGAGCGTCGGGGTATGGCGTCATATGTATGCAGGTCTCGCACCGCCGCCCCACGTGACGCTGGGTGGAGTGTGCTGGAAGGAGATGTCCTGGCCTCCCGGCTGGGGGATTCCCCCAGGAATACAGATGTCGGCGCCCTGTGATCTCGCCGGCGCGGCCCAAGTGTCACCCGGGGGGGGGCGTGGCTGAGTGTTGACGTCGGCGCTTCGGGTAGGGACCACACAGATTACAGGCCCGGCCACCGCTCTGTCATTACGAGAGCCGCGGGTCGCACTTCTAGGAGAACAAACTCTTTGCTTCTGTCTAGTCGGGCACTGTTGCAGGTAGCGGCACGCTAAACAGGACGGTTTCAGCAAACTGGCGTCTCCTGAGTCAGACACCATTTCCCGAGAGTCTGAATTAGGTT
Source organism: Schistocerca americana (assembly GCF_021461395.2). NCBI lineage: Eukaryota > Metazoa > Arthropoda > Insecta > Orthoptera > Acrididae > Schistocerca > Schistocerca americana. The sequence goes on along the minus strand of NC_060126.1, from coordinate 484,208,959 downwards.
TAGTACAACGCGCTAAAACAGGCTTTTGAAGTTTGGTGCTACAGAATGATACTGAAGATTAGACCGGTACACTGGATGATTAATGAAGTACTGAATCGAATTGGAGGAAAAACAAATTCGTGGCAACACTCGACTAGAAAGAGGGTGCTGTTGATAGTATACACCATGGGACGTCAATGAGGTAATGCTAGGAAGCTGGGCAATAAAAATTGTAGACGTAGAGTTCACTGTAGTAATCAGGCTGAAATGAATTTAAGTTGCAATAATTATGCACAGACTAAGATGCCTTCGCAGGGCAGACTACTGTAGACAGCTACTTCTTCGAACTGAAGACATCAATACGTACTATGCGCTACTAGCATCATCCAGAGAGTTAGTAATATCCAAGGAAACCTTGTAAGGAAAGCTAGTATTTTGTTATGCGTTATACAGCTACATCTACATTTACATACATGCTCTGCATGGAGGGTATCTTGTACCAGTTCCAGTCATTTCTTTTCCTGTTCCACTCGCAAACAGAGAGAGGGAAAAACGACTGTCTGTAGGCATCCGTACAACCCCTAACGTCTCTTATCTTTGTCGTCCTCATGAGAAATGTGCGTTGGCGAAAGTTGAATCGTTCTGCATTCAGCTTCTAATGCTCTAAATTTTCTCTATATTGTTTCGGGAAGAGAACGTCGTCTTCCCTGTTGTAGCATCTCCGCAATGCTCTGTGTTGATGGACCCTAACGATGACAAATATAGCAGCAAGCCTCACAGCTACTTCGATGTCTTCCTTTAATCAGACCGCCGGCCGAAGTGGCCGTGCGGTTAAAGGCGCTGCAGCCTGGAACCGCAAGACCGCTACGGTCGCAGGTTCGAATCCTGCCTCGGGCATGGCTGTTTGTGATGTTCTTAGGTTAGTTAGGTTTAACTAGTTCTAAGTTCTAGGGGACTAATGACCTCAGCAGTTGAGTCCCATAGTGCTCAGAGCCATTTGAACCATTTTTTAATCAGACCTGAAGGGGATACCAACCACTCGAGCACTACTCAAGCATATACACTGAAGTGCCAAAGAAACTGGTATAGGCATGCGTATTCCAATATGCAAACAGGCAGAATACGGTGGTGCGGTCGGTATCGCCTATATAAGACAACAAGTGCCTGGTGCACTTCCCAGATCGGTTACTGCTGCTACAATGGCAGGTTATCTAGATTTCAGTGAGTTTGGACGTGGTGTTATAGACGGCGCACGAACGATGGGGCACAGCATCCGAGGTAGTGATGACATTGGGATTTTCCAGTACGACCATTTCACGAGTGTTTCGTGAATATCAGGAATCTGGTAAAACATCAAATCTCCGACAATGCCGTGGCCGGAAAAAGACCCTGCAAGAACGGGACCAACGACGACTGAAGACAATCCTTCAACATGACAGAAATGGAACCCTTCTGCAAATTGCTGCAGATTTCAATGCTGGACCATCAACAAGTGTCAGCGTGCGAACCATTCAACGAAACATCATCGATATGGGCTTTCGGAACCGAAGGCCCTCCCGTGTTCCCTTGATGACTCCACGACACAAAGCTTTACAGCTCACATGGGCCCGTCAACACCGGCATTGGACTGTTGATAACTGGAAACATGTTGCCTGGCCGGACGAGTGTCGTTTCAGATTTTATCGAGCAGAGGGACGTGTACGGATATGGAGACGGCCTCATAAATTCATGGACCCTGCATGTCAGTACGGGACTCTTCAAGCTGATGGAGGCTCTATAATGGTGTGGGGCTTGTGCAGTGGAGTGATATGGGTCCCATGACACGTCTAGATACGACTCCGACAGGTGTCACGTACGCAAGCATCCTGTGTGATTATCTGCTTCCATTCATGTCAATTGTGCATTCCGATGGACTTCGGCAATTCCAGTAGGACAATGCGACACCCCATACGTCCAGAATTGGTACAGAGTGGCTCCAGGAACACATTTCTGCCGGCCACCAGACTCCCCAGACATGAGCATTATTGAGCATATCTGAAATGCCTTGCAATGTGCTGTTCAGAAGTAAGCTCCACCCCCCCCCCCTCTCCCCTCCCTCGTACTCTTACGGCTTTATGGACAGCCCTGCAGGATTCATGATGTCAATTCCCTCCAGCACCACTTCAGACATTTGTTGAGTCCATGCCGACTTCGTATTATCGCATTTCTGTGCGCTCGCGGGGAACCTACACGATATTAGGCAGGTGCACCACTTTCTTTGGCTCTTCAGTGTATAAACGGCCTAACATTATCCCAGTAAATCAAGTCGATCGTTTGTCTTCCCTATTACCGGCCTTACGTACTCGTTGTATTTCATATAGCTTTCCTACCTTACGCCTAGATATTTGATTGACTGACACTATCAAGCGGCGCACCATTACTGCTGCATTTGGTTCGCCTCCCCCACAACGTTTTCTATGTTCTTTCCAAATTAAACTGTTCGTAACTGTGATTCCTAGGTATTTAATTGAATTTACGACCTTTGGATTTGACTGATTTATTGTGTAACCGTAGTTTAACAGATTCCTTTTAGCACACATGTGGATGACCTCACACTTTTCATTACTTAGGGTCAGTTGCCAATTTTAGCACCATATAGACACGCAGCCTGTCAAACGACTTCTTAATCTGAAGGCAACCCAACCGACAGACAGCCGACCGACCAATCAACAAAATAAGTTCCACTCCACGCAACCAGATATCGTCTCTAAATCGTTTAGCAATTGTTTTTGATCTTCTGATGACTTTACTAGACGATAAACGACAGCATAATCTGCAAACAACGTGAAGCGGCTGCTCAGATTGTCTCCTAAATCGTTTATATAGATAAGCAACGGAAGAGAGCCTATAAGGATATCTTGGGGAACGCCAGAAATCACTTCTGTTTTGTTGACTATTCGTCAGTTACTACGTACTGTGACCTCTCTGACAGGAAATCACGCATCCAGTCGCATAACTGAGACGGTATTCCACAAGCAAGCAATCTGATTAAAAGCCGCTTGTGACGTAGGTAACAAAAGCCTTCTGTAACTCGAGAAATACGGAATAAATTTGAAATCTCTTGACAGCTTTCAAATTTTGTGCGAGTAAAGAGCTACTTGTCTTTCACAAGACCGATGTTTTCTAAGTCAGTGTTGATGGAATGTCAATAGACCGTTCTCTTCGAGGTAATTCATGACGTTTGAACACAATATATGTTCCAGAATGCTGCTGTATATCGATGTTAATGGTGCGGACCTGTAATTTAGTGGATTACTCCTATTGAATATTGGTGTGACCTGTGCAACTTTCCAGTCTTTGGGTGTGAATCTTTTGTCGAGCGAGAGGTTGTATGTGATTGTTAAGTATGGAGCTATTGCATCAGCGTACCCTGAAAGGAACGTAACTGGTACCCAGTCTGGACTGGAGGAGTTGCTTTTGTTAATTGATTGAAGTTGTTTCACTACACTGAGGATATCTGCTTCTAAGTTACTCACGTTGGCAGCTGTTCTTGATTCGAATTCTGTAATATTTCCTTCGTCTTTTTTGGCGAAGTAATTTCGGAAGGCTGTGTTTAGTAACACTGCTTTATCAGCACTGTCATCGATAGTATTTACACTAGTATCATGCAGAGAATGCATTGATTGCGTCTTGCCGCTGTTTGCAGATAAAGTTTCGTTGTTGATTATAAGCATCTCACATTGGAGTCAGCGCAAAATTTCGTGCTTCTGTGAAAGATCATTAGTCTTGGGGATTTTGCATTAGTTTAAATTTGGCATGCTATTTTCGTTTTTCTCTGCAACGGTGTTCTGACGTGTTTTGCGTGCCATGGGGGATCAGCTCCGTATACTGGTAATTTGTTTAGCACACATCTCGCAATTGTTGTTGGTACTATTTCTTTGAATTCAAGCCACATCTGGTCTACACTTTCACTGTTAATTTTGGAAGGAGTGAAGATTGTCTCTCAGGAAGGCGTCTGGCGAATTTTTATCCGTCTCTTTTGAACATATTTACTTTTCGTTTATTTTTGGAGGATTTGAGCGTTACGGTCTCGCTACGACAACTGTGTCCACTAATCTCTATATCCGTTTTGTTGCTCGTTATTAACACAGAATGTTGCTAAACGGTCAAATGCGTTTTCACAATCGTTTACTATTCGAGTGGCCTCATGAACTAATTGCTCGAAATAATTTTCATGGAATGGGTTTGGCACAATTTCGGATGATGTTTTATGCGTACCTCCGGATTTAACCATATATTTTTGTCAACATATCGAGAGTAAACTGAAACCGCCACCAACTGTAACTGTATGGATCAGGTACGTGTTTGAAATTAAAGTTTTCTTTGGACCTTCCAGCAATTGTATCATCTGAATTGGGAGGTCGATGAAACGATCCAATTATTGTTTTATTCTGAATGTCAAGAATGACCTCTACCCGTACTAACACACAGGAGTTATTTTTTATTTACACGTGAAGTTCCGTAGGACCAAATTAAGGAGCAAGTCTCGAAGGTCATGGAACGTGTCAGTACATGAAATTACAACATAAAAGTAATAACAGATAAAAATGAAATGTTTATAGACCTGAAAAAAGTCAGTCCATAAGATTAAGTAAACGCAGTCAACAAATCGTATTGAAAATGGATGCAGCAGTATACTGGACACCTTTCTGCACAAGAGTTAAGGAAGTCTGATACAAATGCAGGTTTGATTTCTGCCAAGTATTAACTGAGTGAAAGCTGCTAATTCTTGGGAATAAGCTGATATTGTTAACAAGTAACTACAGTGTAGAATATGTATATTGAGAGGGAAATGTCAAAATACCCAGACTAGTGAACAGGGGTTACCCAGACTAGTGAACAGGGGTTACACCACTTATTGCCCGAACTGCCCGTTCCTGAGGCAAAAATATTCTTTTAGAATGGGAAGAGTTATCCCAAAATATAATAACATAGAACATAAGTGAATGAACACTAAGCAGATTCAGGAGGATGTAGGTGGCAGTAGGTACTGGGAGATGAAGAAGCTTGCACTGGATAGAGTAGCATGGAGAGCTGCATCAAACCAGTCTCAGGACTGAAGACCACAACAACAACAACAACAAGTGAACGAAAATAAGCAAAGTAGACTAATTTTCATGTTAATGATCACTTACTTCAGATACCGTTCGGATAGTAAAAATGACAGCATTAAGTCTTTGAACAAGAACCTGAACGTGGGCTTTCCATGACAGTCTACTATCTATCTGAACACCTAGAAATTTAAACTGTTCAGTTTCACTTATCATATGCCCAGTCCATGAAATTAAAACTTCAAGTTGTGTTGAATTGTGTGTTAGAAACTGTAAAAACTGAGTCTTACTGTGATTTAGCGTTAGTTTATTTTCTACATGCCATGAACTTAGGTCATGAACTGTACTATTTGAAACCGAACCATTGTTGTACACAACATACTTTACTACCAAGCTAGTGTCATCAGCAAACAGAAATATTTTAGAGGTACCCGCAATACTAGAGGGCATATAATTTATATAAATAACGAACAGGAGTGGTACCAACACTGATCCCTGGGGCACCCCCCACTTGACCGTACCCCACTCAGACCCCACATCACAGCCATTATCAACATTGTGAATAATGACCTTTTGCTGTCTGTTGCGAAAGTAAGAGGTGAAACAATTGTGAGCTACTCCCCGTATTCCGTAATGGTCCAACTTCTGGAGCAATATTTCGTGATCAACACGATCAAACGCCTTAGTCAAATAAAAAAAAAAAGCCTAGCAGTCGAAACCTTTTGTTTAAACCATCCAGTACCTCACAGAGAAAAGAGAATGTAGCATTTTCGGTTGTAAAACGACTTCTAAAGCCGAATTGTACACTTGATAGCAAATCGTGTGATATAAAATGATCAATTATCCTACATACACAGCCTTTTCAATAACTTTAGCAAACACGGCTTAGAAATATGTCTAAAATTCTTTGCATCATCCCTTTTTCCCTTCTTATAAAGCGGCTTTACTAGTGAGTACTTTAATCATTCAGGAAACCAACCATTCCTGAAAGAAAAATTACAAATATGGCTAAATACAGGGCTAACATGTGTAGCCCGGTATTTCGATATTCTGCTAGGCACTCCATCATAACCATGAGAGTCCTTAGTCTTTAGTGATTTAATTATTGATCAATCTCCCCCTTGTCTGCATCACAGAGGAGTATTTCAGACATGAATCTCGAAAAGACATTTTCCAAGAAAGTTATATGATTCCCTGTAGAAAATAAATTTTTATTTATTCACCAGCAATGCTCAGAAAATGATTGTTAAATACTGTACGTACATTTGATTTATCAGTAACAGAAATATTTTTACTACGAACTGACTTTATATCATCGACCTTGTGCTGCTGACCAGACACTTCCTTCACAACTCACCACATGGTTTTAATTTTATCCTGTGAATTAGCTATTCTATTTGGATACCACATACTCTTTGCCTTCCTGATAACATTTTCAAGTACCTTACAATACTGTTTGTAATGGGCTACTGTAGCCTGATTGTGACAACTTCTAACATTTTGATATAATTCCTGCTTTGTTCTACATGATATTCTTATCCCACTAGTCAGCCACCCGGACTGCCCATTACTGCTAGTACCCTGTTTAGAACGTTATAATGGCAAGCAAGTGTCAAAGAGCATGAGAAATGTGTTAAGGAAAGCATTATATTTATCATCTATGTTATCGGCACTATAAACATCCTTCCACTCTTGTTCCTTGACAAGGTGTAAAAAACTCCCTATTGCTGTTGGATTAACTTTCCTACATAGATTGCAATTATATGTAATATCTGTTTGAGCACAAAAGCCCTTTAGTGTTAAAATTTGTGCATCATAGTCTGAAAGGCCATTCACCCTTTTACTAACAGAATGCCCATCTAGTAACGAGGAATGAATAAAAATATTGTCTATGGCTGTGCTACTGTTCCCCTGCAACCTAGTTGGAAAACACCGTCTGCATAAGATCATACGAATTTAGGAGATCTACCAACATCCTTTTTCTTGAAACATCAAATACCAAATTTATATTGAAGTCACCACAAACAACTAATTTCTGGTACTCCTATAAAGTGAATCAAGAACACACTCTAGCTTGAGCAAAAATTCTCTGAAGTCAGAGTTAGGGGACCTATAAACAACAACAATTAGAAGTTTAGTTCCACTAAATTCAACTGCCCTTCCACAACATTCAAATATCTGTTCAGTGCAGTGCCGTGATACATCTATGGACTCGAATATTGTGTTTTATGAATATGGCCACTCCCCCAACCTGCAAGTAACTCCTTGAAAAACAGCCAGCCAATCTGTATCCTGGTAAAGGAAGCCTCTGAATTGTCAAATTATTTAAGTGCTTCTCCGACATCCCAATAATTTCAGAGCCAACATCTCTAAGCAGGTCACCAACTTTATCTCTAATACCTCTTATATTTTGATGAAATATGCTGATTTGTTCACTACTTGGAAACATGACATCCTCTGAAGGTGAGCCCTTAGTTAGAGGACTTCCTTTAAGCAGGCATACCTATCATCTGACTTCAATTAAAAAAAGGTGCAACTCTAACACCAACTACTACAGGAATTTTTCCATGAGTGATCCCACCACCGCCCACTACACTGTCATCTACTCCAATTTCGGTACAAGATAAGCTACTTCTAACGTCAACAAGAGCGCGACCGCTAATTGTATTTAGCGTATATTTTCTGAACAACATTAGGTCCTTCGCAAAAATATCGGCTAAACTGATCCCCGGCATTAGCCATCTTTCAGTGCCTACAACGATTTGAGCATGAGTGCTTTCTATTAGCGTTTGGAGCTGTGGTACTTCCCCAAGAAAGCAAAGACAATTTACAACTGTTAAACCGATGGTTGCTAGATATACGTTCTTCCTGTGTTCGACCTGCACGCTTTGACACTGAAGCCCCACATGTGTGATGACCCGGATTTTCCCTAACCTAAAAAACCGCCCTGTCCATGCCACACAGTCCCCGCTGCCCGGTATGACGCAAGTCGAGGAATCTGCACACTACACTGTCCCAGAACCGAGTCTCTGATTCATATCCACCACTCGGCTCTATACCAGAGGTCCGCAATCGGTCCTTGGCGACTGTGCTGCAAATGGTGAGCTCTGATTTCATCTCGCAAGCAAGACTGGCAGCCTTTACCGGTTCTGTCCGCCTCGATAGCTGAGTGATCGGCGCGGCATGGCATGCAAAAGGGCCCGGGTTTGATTCCCGGCTGGGTAGGAGATTTTCTCCGCTCAGGGAGTGGGTGTTGTCTTCATCGTCATATCATCCTCATAGACGCGCAAGTCGCCCAAGTGATGGAAACTCACAAAACTTGCGCCAGGCGACTGGTCTACACGGCGGGAGGCTGTAGCCACACGACATTTATTTACCGGTTCTGATAGCAGCTAGAAACCAAAGAGAACCTCTTCCGATCTAAAGCGAGACGCATAATTGGTACCGAGGTGAGTAACCACCTGCTGTTGGCTGCACCCTGTGCGCTTCATGGCATCCAGAAGGACCCCTCCACGTCTGGAATGACTCCACCCGGTATGCAAATGGAGTGCACACTGGCTTTCTTCTACCCCTTGGCTGCCATGTCCCTAACGGGCCCCATATCGATCCCCTCTGGATGGATCTTTCAGGCTGAGAGGTTTCCTCTGAAACAGGACAAGTGACTGCTTCTGGCTGAAGGACAGTGTGCACCACAGACAGCAACTGGAATTTGTTTCTCAGACTAACCAAGGAGGCCTTGCGTTTGGCCTTCGAAAGTCTTTTGCAGACTGCCACGCCCTGAGGCGACCTCTTACTCGATCACAGGTGAAGGGTCATGTGGGGAGTAACTGAAATGGCCACCGGTGCTGACCGATCGGCCGTCTCGTGGGTCCTGCCGAACGTCCATTGGATTCCCACAGCTGATCCACAACAATGATGCGCGTCCACTGTAACCTCAAGCTGTATGAAGCCAACACAACCTGGAACTGTGGGCAAAGTGCCACCAACTCGCCATGCATACGCACACAGCAATCACTCAATCTTCAGAGGTTTTCCAGATGCATAGCCTGCGAGACCAGCTGATCTGAATCCATGTGACTTTTGGCTGCGAGGATAGCTAAAAGAACGCGTTTACCAGGAACACGTTCAGTCTTTGCCTGATGTGAAGACCAGTGTACATGAACACGTTGCTCAGATTCCAGTGGAACTGCTGCAAGCAACTGTTGATCATGTCGTTTTACAGATGAAGGATATCGTCGACGTCTTCATTACTGAAACTGAATAAACTGTGTAAGTGGCGATTAATAATACTTGTAAAATGAACTTCATACCTTTCTCACTTGCATGACATTTTCTACCCGCATTCCGTTCCTAATCAGTTACATATGGAAACATTTTTATATATCTTTCATGCATTCACAGCACCAGATTTGTACGAGGGTTACTCCAAAAGAAACGCACATTATTCTTGTAAAAATGCAGTTTTCATTCAGCATGTGTGAAAGTTTTACAGTCTGTAGATACACCCTTCCCGCTTGTTTTCAAACTTAGTTCAACCTGTTCCCGTGAGTGGCGCCATTACAGCATGTGTTCAAGATGGCTGCTACACTTGACGTTCGTCAGAAGCAACGTGCTGTCATAGAATTCCTGTGCTGTGAAAATGAGACAGTGGGAAACATTCACAAGAGGTTGAAAAAGGTGTATGGAGATGGTGCTGTCGACCCTCAGTACAGTTAGTCGGTGGGCAAGTAGGTTACGTGATGAAAGCGGGCACTGCAATACTGAGGATTGTCCTCGCAGCGGCAGGCCTCCAGACACACGCTCCAGACAATGTACAGAGAGTTAACGAATTGGTGACTGCTGACAGACGCATCACAGTGAACGAATTGTCACGCTAAGTTGGGATAGGGGAAGGAAGTGTTTGCAGAATACTGAAAGTGTTGGCGTTAAGAAAGGTTTGTGCCAGGTGGGTGCCCAGGATGTTGACAGTGGCTCACAAAGAAACAAGAAAAGCGGTATGCAGCGAACTTTTGGAACAGTACGAGAATAGTGGAGATGAATTTGTTGGAAGAATTGTGACAGGTGATGAAACATGGCTCCATCATTTTTCAGCAGACACGAAGAGTCAATCAATGGAGTGGCATCATGCAAATTCACCCAAGGAAAAAAAATTCTAAGCCACACCATCTGCTGGAAAAGTTATGGCTACGGTGTTTTTCGATTCCGAAGGACTCTTGCTTGTGTACATCATGCCAAGTGGAATCACCATAAATTCTGATGCATATGTGTCGACACTGAAGAAACTTCAAGTTCGACTGAGTCGTGTTCGACCACATCGGCAAAAGCAGAATGTTAAAAAAACCATGGAAGCGATCACAAAACTCGGATGGACAAGACTGAAACATCCGCCTTACAGTCCTGATCTGGCTCCATGTGACTATCATCTCTTTAGGACACTGAAAGACTCTCTTCGTGGAACAAGGTTTGAAGATGATGACTCCCTTGTGCATGCCGCCAAACAATGGCTCCAACAGGATGGTCCAGAATTTTCCCGTGCTGGTATACAGGCGCTGGTTCGAAGACGGCGGAAGGTGGTTGAGAGGGATGGAAATTATGTGGAGAAATGAAAATATTGTTCCTAAAGGATGTATCTACACACTATAAAACTTTCAAACATGTAGAATAAAAGATAGATTTTAAAAAAATAGTGTGCATTTCTTTTGGAGTGACCCTCGTACCTGGTAGCCAAAACTGGAACTAATTTTTTCCAGCATTGTTTGTTTCCGCATTATCGCAGTGGCATGTCTACCAAGTTTCGCTGCCATATGGTAATTACAGCCCACACTGAAACTCTATGAATAGCTGAACATTATCATAACCACGCGGTACAATAGGCATCAGAATCGGTTGCATACACGCTGCAATTATGTCCTCAGACAAAAACTTATTGATCGCTCTTTAGATATAGAGAATATCCCGTCGCAACCACATTGTTGAGTGCAACTTACGTTGTGATCCCCCCATGAGCGGCTTCGATAGAGAATCAATATTAAAAATACAGAAATTTGCGTTATTAATTTTTATTTTCAGTTATGCAAGGAAATTAAAAAACTGCGTGAATGATGGGTTGTATTTTAATTTTCTTTGTGAAACCCTGAATCAGGTTGCACCTATACTTGACGAGTGTTCGTCAGGAGAGCTCTTCCCTGATGGTACTGGCGAGTAGCCAGTGTATTTCGGGTAATTCGGAGTCTCGCTGTGCAGGCGATAACCATTGGGTGGGTGATATGAATCCAAACATCTCAGATGCCTAGGAAATGGTGCTACCTGAGGCCAGCAATAAGGAGACATCAGACATTAATATCACTTATTCTGTATGCAGTTCTCTTTAGTTGTTTAATTTGCCCTCTACTGCAGCTCCTAAAACATCCGTATTCGTCCGTTTTCATGCCATTGACCACAATGAATATCTTTTTCCTCCATGGTCAAAGTTGTTGTTGCTTGTTCAGATTTTCTTTTTAAAATAGTGTTGAGTCATCCAGTTTGTTCCTAGCGTAGAAAACTGTTTTATAAAGAAGTTATTTAATAATATAAAAGGTTAGTGCTACACTGTTAATTTAGGGCGATGAAGCTGGCCCTACCGGCGAGCTTTATACAACCCCCAACGTCTTCAGATACTACATGTAAGATTTTCATATTTTCTCACTCACTATGTGCAGGCTATTAGTCCTACAGAGTAAACGAACAGGCCATTTTGTATGAAATTTAATGTAGTTCAATTTTATACTGTGATATGTTTTCGCTAGAGGCCGTAGTTTTCGAACTATTCAATAAAAATGAACAAAAGTGACCTTCAAACGCGTGTTTCTTGAATAACTCGGAAACCGTGGTATCCAGCGAAACCGTATCCCAGTACAGAACAAAACTACATTAAATTTCCTACACATAGGCCATGTTCATTTTTTTCTGTAGGACTAATACTTTGCACGTAGCGAGTGAGAGAATATGAAAATCTCGTGCATGGTTTTCCAAGGCTTCGTGGGTTGTATAAAAACCATCGCCATGAGCAGCTGGATCACCCTGGGTACACATTGTTTCACAATGTCACACTACACACACTATCAGCTGATGTCAGGACCACAGCGACGATGTCTACAGTGGACAAAGAGTCTGTCCACCATTGTCTCAGGCAATAAAGCACTGAAACAATGGACTGAGCTTTAATCACACCCCACAGACCTCGTGGCCTGACACCTCTTCTCATTAGAAGCAGTTGTGTGGTGATGAGTAATGCGTGCAGGTGCTTGCCGTCCTTGATTCCAAATAATCAACACAAAAAATTTAATCTGATAATGTTGAGCATCGATGGATAAAACTGGAGAGTATTGAAGAGTGCACCTTTACGTTGAGCAGAGTTGTGAGGGATGGGGACAACCCGCTTCCGTTCGACAGCCGTGACACAAAGATGCTACGGAAGAAAAGTCAGTTTCACTGCGAATTGAAACGTAGCCAAAGCGATAAGAGGGGGGGGGGGGGGGGAGGGGGGGGGGAGGCAGCAATGGAGTGGAATTTGTCAGCGATAAATTTATTAGCCAAGAATATCGTGCAAAATTTTACTGATGATGGTTTAACGCAGTTACAAAAAATGTTAATAAAAAAATTGACAGAAAATATTTTCAAAATTGCTGGAGGAAATTCCAAAATGATAACAGGAAACGCAGAAGGCGTTTTAAGAATCAGTTGCAAAAATAATTTTTAATTGAAAGATCGCTAACCACTTTTTTAAAATTACTGAAGAAAATTCAGAAACAGTAGAAGAGAAATCGCAGAAGGCGATCGGGAACCAGAAGGCAATGGAATTTAAATACAATCATTGTTTGGCAAGACTGCGCAAAAGGCGACTCATTGCATTTAGAGAATAATACAATTATAAAATATTTACTCAACGTGCATCCATTGTAATAAAAAATTTTAAGAAACACGCAACCATATTACAAAGAAATACAAGGAATGATCAGCTGAAGGCACCTTCATTCAGTTAAAGTTCCCCAAGGAATACTGTTTTAAAACAAATGTTCGTACAAAGGCAATTTCGCTAAAATCGAGACTACTCGAACTTCGCAGAAATCAGCTTACAGCGTTATGAAATTATATTATGAACATACGGAATAAAAAAGAAATACCAAAGCTGGCGAAATGCCAAGTTTCAGCGAACTGAATGTCAAATGCCTTACTCAAATAAGGGCAAATATCAGAACCAATTTTGTTTCAACTGCAAGGACGTTCAATACAGTTCCAGTCGCCATAGATTGCTTCCGCTTGTTGGTGACTATTCAAAATTTAGAGTGAAGTACCTGACACTTATCCAATAGCCCGACACGAGCTTATTCGCTCTGGTAATAGCAAATTAACTGCAACTGCATGGCCGACTAGCAAAACCCTCAAAACAACAGTAATTACAGGCCAGACAACAGTGGCCAGCACTACAACAGATAAAACATGTAATTAAACACAGGCTTAAAATGTACACTATTAAGCTGTTCAGAATTAAAAAGGCAAATCCGGCGAAGCACATAATGCAGTTAGTACACATAAGTCTTATTAACTCTACTCAGCAGGAAATAGTACTATCCGTATGGCCCAACCGCAGATTAATTTTTTGCTTCAGCAACTTACCTACTCGATACGGAAAGTGAATCAACTATTTCCGGTAGTGGTAACGACAAATGTCTGACATGCCGAACATTACAGTTCAGGTTCGTTAACCATCTTCGACATACAGCGTGTATGAGGTTCACAGACTGCTCATCATGTCATCTTTTCTCAGCGACAGCCAGTCCACAATCGTTACAAAAGTTGACCAACATTCGTAAGACAAGGCTGCCTTCCCTTCTGAGAGACAATCCCACGTAACGAGTGCCGCCTGAAAATCAACACCAATGTGGCTCCAAGTCCACTGCTCGGCCTCAAACACAACCACCAGCCAAGCTGACTCCCTTTGTTGCGACGAGCCAGCAGCAACGGGGATAGCTGTCCGCAGACCCTGAGACCGACAGCTCCCTTCTTTTCGCCGGTGGAGTCGCTTAAATCGCGTTCCCCAGCCATGCCCTTTGTCAGTCTGCAGGGAAGTCTCTGAGCAAAGAGGGTGTTGTTGTTGTGGTCTTCAGTCAAATGGTTCAAATGGCTCTGAGCACTATGGGACTCAACATCTGAGTTCATGAGTCCCCTAGAACTTACAACTACTTAAACCTAACTAAGCTAAGGACGTCACACACACCCATGCCCGATGCAGGATTCGAAACTGCGACCGTAGCGGTCGCGCGGTTCCAGTCTTCAGTCCTGAGGCTGGTTTGATGCAGCTCTCCATGCTCCTGTATCCTGTGCAAGCCTCTTCATCTCCGAATAACTACTGTAACAGTGAAGTGGTCGTCGTAGTGCGGAAACGGATCGATTTATCTGGCGTCCAAAAGGGCACGATCATTGGCTTTCGAGCCAAGGGTAGAAGCATTTCCGAAACGGCTAAGTTTGTAAACTGTTCATGTGCCACCGTGGCTAAAGTATGCCGTGTATGGCAAAATGGCGCTATCCAAAACCAGCACCGAGGGAACTGTGCTGCACCATGACCACAAGGATGAACGACGGTTGCGGAGATGCGTACTGGCTAATAGACGTGCATCTGTTGAGCAAATGACCACCCAAATCAATCAAGTAGCAACCCATAGTGACTCATCAACGACCGTTCAGTGAAAGTTTCTGCGTGTGGGCCTTCGTACCAGGCGTCTAGTCCATGCAAGCACGGTAACAGCTGTTCTTTAGCGACAAAGACTCGAATGTAGACGCCAATACGGGAACTGGACGTCCACTGAATGGTTGGCTACATGTGACCTTTCAGAACGAATCTCGTTTTATGTTTCGTCAAACAGATGCAGCACCTGCTCCTACGAGGGACCGTTATGGTCTGCGTAATGTTTGCGTCGCATTCCCTGGGTGATTTCGCCGTTCTGGAAGCCACAATGGATCAGCACAAGCGCGTCTATCCTTGGGTACCATGTCCACTACTACACGCAGTTTGATTTTCCTCGGCAATTCAATGCAATGTGTCATAAGCTCGCGGTACACATGAGTGGTTTGAAGAGTACCAGGATTTTGCCGTACTCCCTCGGCAACCAAACGCCCCGGGTTTGAACCCAATCGAGACTGTGTGTGGCGTCGGCGTCCCCTTAGAGTTGACACGACCCGGTGGTGATGGTTGTCCCAGTCGGTATGACGTGGAACGGCGTCCGTCGCTCACGACAACGCCACCCTGTGGCTAGAAGAAAAACACAAACTCCTCGCGTGGTTTGGTCATATTTCAGATACCGTCTTTAGAGATTAATGCCAATATTTCGATAGAGCAGCGCATCAGAATGTGTAAGCCGCTCTTGCTTCTTTACTGATAAACGCGGCAATTGCACCCCTCGATGACGCGATGACTCCCTTGACCTGAAAAGATGACCACCAGTTTTCTTTTGTTGTTGAGTCCGCGACAGACTTTTCAGCTTGCGCGAACTGCCTAACTGTAGTTCTTCTTTTTCATTACGCCCCGTTAGATAATGGATGTTGAATATTAATAGTATAAAGTCTTGAATCTTCAATCCATCACCCAAGTCGTGGCCACATTATGGAATTGTGAGGATGTTCAGTTAATAAATTGTTATTCCGTCGTCAAGACGTCGCTACATCGCGTGTTCAATAACTACACGGCGTAATTCCAGAGATAACATACACTTAAGCAATGTTCAGAATACGTCGTAATTTTGGGACAAATCGATGACTGTTCACTGTTAAATAATCATGAATTTACTTTTCACTTCATAATATTCTAATAGTCAAATGATTTTCATTATACACTTGATAACGTCTATTCAGTTATGTAGGCGACACGAAGAATTAAAGTTTGAATCCAATTTTATTGTTCCTTGTAATTAATTGTCGCTACGTTGAGCACGCACACCGATTTCTCACTCAGAGAATTGCTTCCGGTTGCATCAGTAATCTTGTCGTTGACAACTTCTGACAACTCGGCACAATTGTACGTTCTTCGTGTTTGCGTCTGTCTGGTACCTATTCGTGACTAATAATTGTTTTTCTGTCGGCGATCTTTCCTTTTTTAATATCCTTGAATGTTCGCGCTTATTCAGTATCACGAAGGCTAAGTCCCATCACAAATCTCACACGATTTAATTTCGTCGTGAATCTCTGTATCCCGATACCTTGCTAACGGTAAAGATGACTTTCCTCTAGTATGACTTCTAAGTAATACTTCAGTCTATATCGCAAAACTTTCAAATTTTCGTATTAGCTTAAAACAATCTAGTAGCGCTTATATGCATGCTACTATCGCAATAGTAGTAGAGAGCGAATATATAGCAACTGAAGCTACCATTTCCATTTCCGAGTTACATTGTAGTCACATCGAACTTCCTTTTCGATGTGGCTACAACTCTCTTTTATGGTAAATGTTATCTTTGGCCAGTTTACCATCTGGGCTTTAACATTCGTTATTAATTATTTTGAAATTCTTTTTTGATGCTTTTGTTGCGTATCCTATCATATTCTTTCATTCAGTCTCTATTTCATGATACATATTGTTATTCACATGACATTCCTGTTGATCAAATTATCGCAAATGTAAATTTTGTCGTTAGTAGCTGCCGTCACTGTCAGGATGACTAATTTTACTACTTCTTTTACAAAAAAGGGCTGTTTGTTAGGGGCTACGGTCGCAGGTTCGAATCCCGCCTCGGGCATGGATGTGTGTGATGTCCTTAGGTTAGTTAGGTTTACGTAGTTCTAGGGGACTGATGACCTCAGAAGTTAAGTCCCATAGTGCTCAGAGCCATTTGAACCATTTGTTTGTTAGGGGTTTTGTAATTAGGGTCTTATATGTGGGACCACCTCGATCGGGCTGTCCACTTCAGGAATCCTCAGCCGGGAAATCTTACATAGATGGCTGGCCACGGCAGTGGAGCCGGTACGGCACCACATCCCTGTATCTTGCAGAACCTCACTGACTCACTTCCTCCACGCAGTGGCCCGCGCTGCAAAAGTTGGTTATTTATGCTTTTGACAGATGGTCACATTAATAAGACTGGACAGTGTAGTCACTCAATGAGCAATAATTGTTGTTGCTGTGGTCTTCAGTCCTGAGACTGGTTTGATGCAGCTCTCCATGCTACTCTATCCTGTGCAAGCTTCTTCGTCTCCCAGCACCTACTGCAACCTACATCCTTCTGAATCTGTTTATTGTATTCATCTCTTGGTCTTCGTCTGCAATTTTTACCCTCCACGCTTCCCTCCAATGCTAAAGTGGTGATCCCTTGATGCCTCAGAACATGTCCTACCAACCGATGCCTTCTTCTAGTCGAGTTGTGCCACAAATTCTTCTCCCCAATTCTGTCCAATTCCTCCTCATTACTTATTAGATCTACCCATCTAATCTTCAGCATTCTTCTGTAGCACCACATTTCTAAAGCTTCTATTCTCTTCTTGTCTAAACTATTTATCGTCCATGTTCCACTTACATACAAGGCTACACTCCATACAAATACTTTCAGAAACGACTTCCTGACACTTAAATCTATACTCGAGGTTAACAAATTTCTCTCCTTCAGAAACGCTTTCCTTGCCACAGCCAGTCTACATTTTATATCCTCTCTACTTCGACCATCTTCAGTTATTTTGCTCCCCAAATAGCAAAACTCCTTTACTACTTTAAGTGTCTCATTTCCTAATCTAATTCCCTCAGCATCACCCGACTTAATTCGACTACATTCCGTTATCCTAGTTTTTCTTTTGTTGATGTTTCATCTTACATCTTCCTTTCAGGACACTGTCCATTCCGTTCAACTGCTCTTACAAGTCCTTTGCTGTCTCTGACAGAATTACAATGTCATCGGCGAACCACAATGTTTTTATTTATTCTCCATGAATTTTAATACCTACTCCGAATTTTTCTTTTGTTTCCTTTACTGCTTGCTCAATATAGAGATTGAATAACATCGGGGAGAGGCTACAACCCTGTCTCACTCCCTTCCATACCACTGGTTCCCTTTCGTGCCCCTCAACTCTTACAACAGCCATCTGGTTTCTGTACAAATTGTAAATAGCCTTTCGCTCCCTGTATTTTACCACTGCCATCTTCAGCATTTGAAAGAGAGTATTCCAGTCAACATTGTCAAAAGGTTTCTCTAAGTCTACGAATGCTAGAAAGGTAGGTTTGCCTTTCCTTAATCTATCTTCTAAGATAAGTCATAGGGTCAGTATTGCCTCACGTGTTCCAACATTTCTACGGAATCCCAACTGATCTTCCCCGAGGTCGGCTTCTACCAGTTTTTCCATTCGTCTGTAAAGAATTCGCGTTATTATTTTGCAGCCGTGAATTATTAAACTGAGAGTTCGGTAATTTTCAAAACTGTCAACACCTGCTTTCTTAAGGGATTGGAATTATTATATTCATCTTGAAGTCTGAGGGTTTTTCGCCTGTCTCATACATCTTGCTCACCAGATGGTAGAGTTTTGTCAGGACTGGCTCTCCCAAGCCTGTCAGTAGTTGTAATCGAATGTTGTCTACTCACAGGGCCTTGTTTCGACTTAGGGCTTTCAATGCTCTATGAAACTCTTCACGCAGTATCATATCTCCAATTTCATCTTCATCTACATCCTCTTCCATTTCTATAACATTGCCCTCAAGTACATCGCCCTTATATAGACCCTGTATATCCTCCTTCCACCTTTCTGCTTTCCCTTCTTTGCTTAGAACTGGGCTTCCATCTGAGCTCTTGATATTCATACAAGCAGTTCTCTTTTCTCCGAAGATCTCTTTAATTTTCCAGTGGGCAGTATCTATCTTACCCCTAGTGAGATAAGCCTCTACATCCTTATATTTGTCCTCTAGCCACCCCTGCTTAGCCATTTTGCACTTCCTTTCGATCTCATTTTTGTTTTTGCCTGTTTCATTTACTGCATTTTTATATTTTCTCCTTTCTTCAATTAAATTCAATATTACTTCTGTTACCCAAGGATTTCTATTAGCCCCCGTCTTTTTACCTACTTGATCCTCTGTTGCCTTTACTATTTCATCCCTGAAAGCTACCCATACTTCTTCTACTGCATTTCTTTCCCCCATTCCTGTCAATTGTTCCCTTATGCTCTCCCTGAAACTCTCTACAACCTCTGGTTCTTTCAGTTTATCCAGGTCCCATCTCCTCAAATTCCCACCTTTTTGCAGTTTCTTCAGTTTTAATCTACAGTTCATAACCAATAGATTGTGGTCGGAGTCCACATCTACCCTTGGAAATGTCTTACAATTTAAAACCTGGTTCCTAAGTCTCTGTCTTACCATAATATAATCTATCTGATACCTTCTAGCATATCCAGGCAATCATAGTGCAAGATATAGGTTAGTTCTTCCAATCTAATGTCGTCAGAAAAGCAAATAACAGAAAAATCGCTTTTTTACAGTGATAAACTGGGCGGGAAGGCGATTGAGTACAGTGTGCGTTTGCAGACCTGGGCCACTGCAGTTGGCGAAGGGTTGGTCAGGCGCGGTGTGCGGTCAGTGAGCTGCACGGGGTTGGGGTTGGGGGAGACGCGGTACGCGCCACTGCTATTGAACCTGCGCGGTGCCTCTCAGTCGGTTACGCCCCACTGGGCACGGGGGAAGTGGGGAAGCAGGTCTCGAGTTCGACCCTCGCTGCGAGTGCAAACGATCCGCATGGGCGACACTCTACCCATTGTTCACTGCCCCCCCCCCCCCCCCCCCCCCTGCTTACTGACTCAGTGAACTCACTTTCCCGGTATTTCTTGTTTCATGTGGCAGTGTAAGAATACAGCCTCCACTGCTGTCTCTTTAACAGCATGATATCCTCAAAAAGGCCATTATGTTATGTTTCAGTTTCTCATTTATAGTTTTTATTCCAGTATTAGGACTATCACATACGGTGATATAAAGCAGTATGATAGCGATATAATTTATCTTCAACCTTATTCAGCTTCTACGTTGACAATACTAAAAAGTAAGGAAAGACGATTAAGACTATACGTCTCGTCGCCATCGAGGTCATTAGAGAGACAGCACAAGCTCGCATTGTTTCCACGATGGGAAAGAGGCTATTTAGGGAAGTAACGGAAAACCTAAATGTGAATGATCGGACGCGGATTAGAACCGTCGTCCTCCCAAATGCAAGTCCACTGTGCTACTGCTGTGCATCCTCGGTCGGTGTCGACAATACGGTCCACATATGCAGTTTAAAAAAAATGCTGTACAGCTGAATGATCTTTTGATGATGATGATGATGTTTGGTTTGTGGGGAGCTCAACTGCGCGGTCATCAGCATCCGTACAAAGTCTCAATTTTTTTACAGTCCAATTTTTTCCACAGTCCAGTCTAGCAACTTTCACGACTGATGATGATGATGAAATGATGAGGACAACACTAACACTCAGTCCCCGAGCAGAGAAAATCCCCAACCCGGCCGGGAATCGAACCCGGGACCCCGTGGATCTGTTATTTTTAAAGCACTTCTTTACGGTTACGAATCCACACCACGCACTAAGATAGCGCATTTTGGCCAGCGTGTGTTGTGGAGCTTGTAGTAGGGAAGAGTTCGCGATGTTTGTTTTATTCACCAGGCCAACAATCCCTTTTTATTACTAAATTTCTGTGGCTTCTCGTGCATTCTAGCATAGTCATGATTGCACCTTGATTAAACAGGTTTGTTGGTTTCCTGATACTAGCGCGTTATCAGTTATTCCCGATTTACCCGTCTTTCCCAGGAAAGAAATTGCTGTTGTTTTCTTAAAGTTGGCGTTACTGCTCCTTTTTGTGTTTCCTATGTACATTTGACACGTTGTGCAAAGGATTTTGTGTACTCCTGCTTTAGCAAGCGGTGAGCGTAGGTTCTTTGTAATGTTCAAATATTCACGCAACTTTCTTGTTGGTTAAATTTTAGATAACGCCGTGTTTGTTAGATGTGCAAATGTACATGATTTCTGACACTAGATTAATAAGAAAATACCAAAATTAAGTTTCATAGAAAGTAACTTAGAACATTTAGAAATTCTGAGAGTTGCTCTTTTACATAGAATATTAGGCACAGAAGTATGCCTTATACCATGACCTAATGGCAAAGAAAACAAAAATCACGGACACAAATTCCAGCGCTAAAGGCTTGCATTAGTGATGGCATTTCACCATCGAAACAACCGATTTTCGGTTATACAGTTTTTTTCATCTGCAGTTTAACCTGAGTGTTAAAACCGTTGAAAACAACCGGTTTCTGAAGTAATCGATGATCGGTTGTTTATTGCTGTTATTTACGTACTAAACGTAGACACCGAACTAAGATCGAACAATTGTCAACGGACTTTTGCAGTATTCGTTCTACACCACCTAGAATCAAAATATCGAATGAAATAGGTAAATAAAAGAAGATTATGTTCGTATACATTTCGCTGCTTTTCTAGAAAAGTAATATGGGTTTTAATACTACAAGATATAATCAGTTCTCCTGTTGATTCCAATTTTTTTAAACTCTGCTCAAAAATGGTGTTTAATTGGGAACCATACAACGGTTTGGGCGTTAGAAATAGTCAGTGCTATGAGATGGAAACTGAGGTTGGACGTCTCTGTTTTTCCTTTTATTTTGTCCGTTTCCAAAGGCTACAGACAGATAAAACCACACAGACGCAGGCAGCTGCTTTCTAGTTATATTATAAACAATGTCAAATTTTAATTATCGTTGTTGCTTAAATTTCCTTTCTCTTTTATTATTTTATACAGGGTGTTACAAAAAGGTACGGCCAAACTTTCAGGAAACATTCCTCACACACCAATAAAGAAAAGATGTTATGTGGACAAGTGTCCGGAAACGCTTAATTTCCATGTTAGAGCTCATTTTAGTTTCGTCAGTATGTACTGTACTTCCTCGATTCACCGCCAGTCGGCCCAATTGAAGGAAGATAATGTTGACTTCGGTGCTTATGTTGACATGCGACTTATTGCTCTACAGTACTAGCATCAAGCACATCAGTACGTAGCATCGACAGGTTAGTGTTTATCACGAACGTGGTTTTGCACTCAGTGCAATGTTTACAAATGCGGAGTTGGCAGGTGCCCATTTGGTGTATGGAATAGCACGGGGCAATAGCCGTGGCGCGGTACGTTTGTATCGAGACAGATTTCCAGAACGAAGGTGTCCCGACAGGAAGACGTTCGAAGCAATTGATCGGCGTCTTAGGGAGCACGGAACATTCCAGCCTATGACTCGCGACTGGGGAGGACCTAGAACGACGAGGACACCTGCAATGGACGAGGCAATTCTTCGTGCAGCTGACGATAACCCTAATGTCAGCGTCAGAGAAGTTGCTGCTGTACAAGATAACGTTGACCACGTCACTGTATGGAGAGTGCTACGGGAGAACCAGTTGTTTCCGTACCATGTACAGCGTGTGCAGGCACTATCAGCAGCTGATTGGCCTCCACGGGTACACTTCTGCGAATGGTTCATCCAACAATGTATCAATCCTCATTTCAGTGCAAATGTTCTCTTTACGGATGAGGCTTCATTCCAACGTGATCAAATTGTAAATTTTCACAATCAACATGTGTGGGCTGACAAGAATCCGCACGCAGTTGTGCAATCGCGTCATCATCACAGATTATCTGTGAACGTATGGGCAGGCATTGTTGGTGATGTCTTGATTGGGCCCCATGTTCTTCCACCTACGCTCAATGGAGCACATTATCATGATTTCATACGGGATACTCTACCTGTGCTGCTAGAACATGTGCCTTTACAAGTACGACACAACATGTTGTTCATGCACGATGGAGCTCCTGCACATTTCAGGCGAAGTGTCCGTACGCTTCTCAACGACAGATTCTGTGACCGATGGATTGGTAGAGGCGGACCAATTCCATGGCTTCCATGCTCTCCTGACCTCAACCCTCTTGACTTTCATTTATGGGGGCATTTGAAAGCTCTTGTCTACGCAACCCCGGTACCAAATGTAGAGACTCTTCGTGCTCGTATTGTGGACGGCTGTGATACAATACGCCATTCTCCAGGGCTGCATCAGCGCATCAGGGATTCCATGCGACGGAGGGTGGATGCATGTATCCTCGCTAACGGAGGACATTTTGAACATTTCCTGTAACAAAGTGTTTGAAGTCACGCTGGTACGTTCTGTTGCTGTGTGTTTCCATTCCATGATTAATGTTATTTGAAGAGAAGTAATAAAATGAGCTCTATCATGGAAAGTAAGCGTTTCCGAACACATGTCCACATAACATATTTTCTTTCTTTGTGTTTGAGGAATGTTTCCTGAAAGTTTGGCCGTACCTTTTTGTAACACCCTGTAGAAATGGGAGATAAATAATAAGCTATTGTGTAAAATACATAGCGCCCTTTTCCTTAAATTATTTCGAATGATAAACCCGTTTTGTTGTCATACATGATTATTTACTTTTTAACGGCAATTTGAATACTATTGACTTTGTGATGCCCAAACTAAACATGCTCCTCATAAAAATTAAAACGAATAATCTACATAGTACACAAAATTGAACATTTACCAGGAACAGTTACTTGGCGACAGTTAAAATTTCAGTAATGAATTATTCCATTGATCGACTGCTTTCATCATAAACAATATCAGTCGAAGGACATACCAACCCAAGCCACAGAATGCCTTACCAAAAATCAATATTTTTCGGCTACAAACGTAAAGCTTGGCATACAGCTTGTGCTCTGCTACCAAAAACGAAAGTACCACTGTATCTGGGTAATAAAGAACAAGAGTTGCATTCTTGTCCCAGAAATGGTGTAGAAGCATGAAACCGGAATTTGGTTGCAATTATTACACGCGTGTTGTTTGAAACTGATAAGCAGTATCTTAATCAAAATAATCTCAATTGTTATTTACGCATTTCTCCCACCTCTACGGCACGCTATGAATGCCACGCCAAAAAAAAGTCAGTTCTTCTTTTGAAGCGAACCTTTCAGCAAGCCGTTTTCCTACATTTTCATACGAATTGAAGCGTTGTTCAGCGAGATAATCGGACGGAGCCAAGTTTGGAGAATAAGCCGCATGCCCTAGTATTTTCCAACTGAACGCCTCGATCGTTTCCCTGACCGATTTTTGTGTGTGTGATGGGGAGTTATCATGGAGCAATATGACTTTGTATTGCCTTTTTCCATATTCTAGTCGTTTTTCACGTAATGATCGATTTAAATCTATCATTTGCTATTGGTAGTGATCAGTGTTAACGGTTTTGCCGTGTTTTAGCAGCTCATAATAGATGACACTCTTCTGATACCACCAAACACAGAGCATTGTCTTTTTTTCAAAGCTATTTGAGTTTGCAGTGGATGTCGATGGTTTGCCTGGATTCACCCATGATTTGCGATGCTTGGGATCCATTTTTCATCACCTGCACTATTCGATGGAGAAACGACGTTCTTTTGTATCTGGCTAGCAGCATTTCACAAGGGTCTTTCGATTTGCTTGCTGTCTTTCATTCAGTTCATGTGGAACCCATTTTCCCATTCTTTGCACTTTTCCCATAGCTTTCAGCCGAAAAGAAACGGCTTTCTGCGTTCATCCAATAAGGCCCGCAATTCGTTGTCTTCGAACTTTTTCGGTGATTTCCCACGCTCGTTGTTTCTCACGTCAAAATCCCCACTTTCGAATTTTTTGAAAAACTCGGAACACTGTGTTTTCGCAAGATGATGTTCGCCGAAAGCTTCGATTAGCATTCGGTGCGATTCTGCAGCAGTTTTCTTCAAATGATAACAGAAAACCAACGCTGTCCGCAAATCGTACTTCGTAGGCACAAAACTCGACATGTTTACGGGTTTGAAACAGATACCGATGTATGGAACTTGGATTACTGTGTGTCGACATTCGTCATCAGGAAGCAGATGGCGCTTCAGATGCGGTCTCACGGGCCCTACACTGACGGCTAGCACCATCTATAGGGAAATCCCGGTTTCATACTTCTACACCTGGAATATCATGTGTTAGCTGCTCGTTTCCAACTGTCGGCGTTTCCATTAAAACAGTCCTGGTAGTTTTCACATTTTCTATAAAAACGCAATATTTCAAAGGAATGTAAAATTTTCGAATAAACACTGTTATTGTTGTTGTGGTCTTCAGTCCAGAGACTGGTTTGATGCAGCTCTCCATGCTACTCTATCCTGTGCAAGCTTCATCTTCCAGTACCTACTGCAACCTACATCCTTCTGAATCTGTTTGGTGTATTCATCTCTTGGTCTCCCTCTACGATATTTACCCTCCACGCTTCCCTCCAATACTAAATTGGTGATCCCTTGATGTCTCAGAATATGCCCTACCAACCGATCCCTTCTTCTAGTCAAGTTGTGCCACAAATTTCTCTTCACTCCAAGTCTGTTATATACCTCCTCATTAGTTATTTGATCTACCCATCTAATCTTCAGCATTCTTCTGTAGCACCACATTTCGAATGCTTCTATTCTCTTCTTGTCTAAACTATTTATCGTCCATGTTACACTTCCATACAAGGCTACACTCCATACAAATACTTTCAGAAACGACTTCCTGACAGATAAACCTATAATCGTTGTTAACAAATTTCTCTTCTTCAGAAACGATTTCCTTGCCATTGCCAGTCTACATTTTATATCCTCTCTACTTCGACCATCATCAGTTATTTTGCTCCCCGAATAGCAAAACTCATTTGCTACTTTAAGTGTCTCAGTTCCTAATCTAATTTCCTCAGCACCACCCGATTTAATTCGACTACATTCCATTATCATCGTTTTTATTTTGTTGATGTTCATCTTATATCCTCTTTTCAAGACAATGTCCATTCCGTTCAGCTGCTCTTCCAGGCCCTTTGCTGTCTCTGACAGAATTAGAATGTCATCGGCGAACCTTAAATGTTTTTATTTCTTCTCCATGGATTTTAATTCCTACTTCGAATTTTTCTTTTGTTTCCTTCACTGCTTGCTCAGTATACAGATTGAATAACATCGGGGATAGGATACAACCCTGTCTCACACCCTTCCCTACCACTGCTTCCCTTTCATGCCCCTCGAGTCTTATAACTGCCATCTGGTTTCTGTACAAATTGTAAATAGCCTTTCGCTC